>NC_064830.1:23833874-24189855 GCF_024166365.1 Elephas maximus indicus
TCTCCGTGAGAGAAAGAACACTGTGACTTCACCCATTCCTCTGACAAAAGCAGTTAGAAGGAGAAAACCGTCCTTTGGTTTCGCTTTCCCGCAATGAGCTCGGCAATCTGCCCTTCGCGAAGGGCAGTTTTCCCCCGGAGAACTGCCTTGCGCTAGCCGTGTTCTGGCAGTGGAACGAGTAGGCAGTGTTAGCGTTAAGCTATTGTGAAGGCTCGCTTTGGCCCAGGGAAAACAAAGCGCCTGGGGAAATCTTAACAGACCCCGGGGGCTTTTCACGGTTCCAAGTGTGGAACTGCAGACTCTTTTCCAGAGAAGAGAGCGCACAGGCAACAGCAGCCTGCACGTTTCTCAGTGAAAGGGAGAACTCCCTGACTTCATCCAGTCCTCTGAGCAAAGCAGGCAGAAGGAGAGAAACTTTCTTTCCTTCCTCTTTCCTGCAATGAATTCCTGATTTGCTCTTGCAAACGCTAGGCTTCTTCTGAAAAACTACCTCGCGGTGCACGTATCCTTCCAGAGGAGCAACGACATAGTTTTAGCTTGAAGAGATTGGGAAAGCACCCAGGGAGAAAAGGCCTTTTCGTGTTCTGTGTTCTGCCTGAAATCGGTCAATTGGCACTTGCCAAAACAAGGTTTCCTAGCACAAACTACAAAGCCGCAACTCTCTCCTGGCAGAGTAAATCCTATGCAGTGTTGCCCTGACGAGATACTGCTGGTAGAGTGAGGCCCAGGGAAAACACATTGCCTAGAGAAATCCCAGCAAAGCCGTCTGTTTCCCCACATGAATGTATGTCAGTTTGAGGTCTTTGCCAAGAACGGAGCTCAGAGGCAACATCAGATTGTGTGTATCTCCGTGAGAGAAAGAACACTGTGACTTCACCCATTCCTCTGACAAAAGCAGTTAGAAGGAGAAAACCGTCCTTTGGTTTCGCTTTCCCGCAATGAGCTCGGCAAACTGCCCTTCGCGAAGGGCAGTTTTCCCCCGGAGAACTGCCTTGCGCTAGCCGTGTTCTGGCAGTGGAACGAGTAGGCAGTGTTAGCGTTAAGCTATTGTGAAGGCTCGCTTTGGCCCAGGGAAAACAAAGCGCCTGGGGAAATCTTAACAGACCCCGGGGGCTTTTCACGGTTCCAAGTGTGGAACTGCACACTCTTTTCCAAAGAAGAGAGCGCACAGGCAACAGCAGCCTGCACGTTTCTCAGTGAAAGGGAGAACTCCCTGACTTCATCCAGTCCTCTGAGCAAAGCAGGCAGAAGGAGAGAAACTTTCTTTCCTTCCTCTTTCCTGCAATGAATTCCTCATTTGCTCTTGCAAACGCTAGGCTTCTTCTGAAAAACTACCTCGCGGTGCACGTATCCTTCCAGAGGAGCAACGACATAGTTTTAGCTTGAAGAGATTGGGAAAGCACCCAGGGAGAAAAGGCCTTTTCGTGTTCTGTGTTCTGCCTGAAATCGGTCAATTGGCACTTGCCAAAACAAGGTTTCCTAGCACAAACTACAAAGCCGCAACTCTCTCCTGGCAGAGTAAATCCTATGCAGTGTTGCCCTGACGAGATACTGCTGGTAGAGTGAGGCCCAGGGAAAACACATTGCCTAGAGAAATCCCAGCAAAGCCGTCTGTTTCCCCACATGAATGTATGTCAGTTTGAGGTCTTTGCCAAGAACGGAGCTCAGAGGCAACATCAGATTGTGTGTATCTCCGTGAGAGAAAGAACACTGTGACTTCACCCATTCCTCTGACAAAAGCAGTTAGAAGGAGAAAACCGTCCTTTGGTTTCGCTTTCCCGCAATGAGCTCGGCAAACTGCCCTTCGCGAAGGGCAGTTTTCCCCCGGAGAACTGCCTTGCGCTAGCCGTGTTCTGGCAGTGGAACGAGTAGGCAGTGTTAGCGTTAAGCTATTGTGAAGGCTCGCTTTGGCCCAGGGAAAACAAAGCGCCTGGGGAAATCTTAACAGACCCCGGGGGCTTTTCACGGTTCCAAGTGTGGAACTGCACACTCTTTTCCAAAGAAGAGAGCGCACAGGCAACAGCAGCCTGCACGTTTCTCAGTGAAAGGGAGAACTCCCTGACTTCATCCAGTCCTCTGAGCAAAGCAGGCAGAAGGAGAGAAACTTTCTTTCCTTCCTCTTTCCTGCAATGAATTCCTGATTTGCTCTTGCAAACGCTAGGCTTCTTCTGAAAAACTACCTCGCGGTGCACGTATCCTTCCAGAGGAGCAACGACATAGTTTTAGCTTGAAGAGATTGGGAAAGCACCCAGGGACAAAAGGCCTTTTCGTGTTCTGTGTTCTGCCTGAAATCGGTCAATTGGCACTTGCCAAAACAAGGTTTCCTAGCACAAACTACAAAGCCGCAACTCTCTCCTGGCAGAGTAAATCCTATGCAGTGTTGCCCTGACGAGATACTGCTGGTAGAGTGAGGCCCAGGGAAAACACATTGCCTAGAGAAATCCCAGCAAAGCCGTCTGTTTCCCCACATGAATGTATGTCAGTTTGAGGTCTTTGCCAAGAACGGAGCTCAGAGGCAACATCAGATTGTGTGTATCTCCGTGAGAGAAAGAACACTGTGACTTCACCCATTCCTCTGACAAAAGCAGTTAGAAGGAGAAAACCGTCCTTTGGTTTCGCTTTCCCGCAATGAGCTCGGCAAACTGCCCTTCGCGAAGGGCAGTTTTCCCCCGGAGAACTGCCTTGCGCTAGCCGTGTTCTGGCAGTGGAACGAGTAGGCAGTGTTAGCGTTAAGCTATTGTGAAGGCTCGCTTTGGCCCAGGGAAAACAAAGCGCCTGGGGAAATCTTAACAGACCCCGGGGGCTTTTCACGGTTCCAAGTGTGGAACTGCACACTCTTTTCCAAAGAAGAGAGCGCACAGGCAACAGCAGCCTGCACGTTTCTCAGTGAAAGGGAGAACTCCCTGACTTCATCCAGTCCTCTGAGCAAAGCAGGCAGAAGGAGAGAAACTTTCTTTCCTTCCTCTTTCCTGCAATGAATTCCTGATTTGCTCTTGCAAACGCTAGGCTTCTTCTGAAAAACTACCTCGCGGTGCACGTATCCTTCCAGAGGAGCAACGACATAGTTTTAGCTTGAAGAGATTGGGAAAGCACCC
This sequence comes from Elephas maximus indicus, assembly GCF_024166365.1. Taxonomy (NCBI): domain Eukaryota; kingdom Metazoa; phylum Chordata; class Mammalia; order Proboscidea; family Elephantidae; genus Elephas; species Elephas maximus. The sequence goes on from NC_064830.1 coordinate 23,836,970, forward strand.
AGGGAGAAAAGGCCTTTTCGTGTTCTGTGTTCTGCCTGAAATCGGTCAATTGGCACTTGCCAAAACAAGGTTTCCTAGCACAAACTACAAAGCCGCAACTCTCTCCTGGCAGAGTAAATCCTATGCAGTGTTGCCCTGACGAGATACTGCTGGTAGAGTGAGGCCCAGGGAAAACACATTGCCTAGAGAAATCCCAGCAAAGCCGTCTGTTTCCCCACATGAATGTATGTCAGTTTGAGGTCTTTGCCAAGAACGGAGCTCAGAGGCAACATCAGATTGTGTGTATCTCCGTGAGAGAAAGAACACTGTGACTTCACCCATTCCTCTGACAAAAGCAGTTAGAAGGAGAAAACCGTCCTTTGGTTTCGCTTTCCCGCAATGAGCTCGGCAAACTGCCCTTCGCGAAGGGCAGTTTTCCCCCGGAGAACTGCCTTGCGCTAGCCGTGTTCTGGCAGTGGAACGAGTAGGCAGTGTTAGCGTTAAGCTATTGTGAAGGCTCGCTTTGGCCCAGGGAAAACAAAGCGCCTGGGGAAATCTTAACAGACCCCGGGGGCTTTTCACGGTTCCAAGTGTGGAACTGCAGACTCTTTTCCAGAGAAGAGAGCGCACAGGCAACAGCAGCCTGCACGTTTCTCAGTGAAAGGGAGAACTCCCTGACTTCATCCAGTCCTCTGAGCAAAGCAGGCAGAAGGAGAGAAACTTTCTTTCCTTCCTCTTTCCTGCAATGAATTCCTCATTTGCTCTTGCAAACGCTAGGCTTCTTCTGAAAAACTACCTCGCGGTGCACGTATCCTTCCAGAGGAGCAACGACATAGTTTTAGCTTGAAGAGATTGGGAAAGCACCCAGGGAGAAAAGGCCTTTTCGTGTTCTGTGTTCTGCCTGAAATCGGTCAATTGGCACTTGCCAAAACAAGGTTTCCTAGCACAAACTACAAAGCCGCAACTCTCTCCTGGCAGAGTAAATCCTATGCAGTGTTGCCCTGACGAGATACTGCTGGTAGAGTGAGGCCCAGGGAAAACACATTGCCTAGAGAAATCCCAGCAAAGCCGTCTGTTTCCCCACATGAATGTATGTCAGTTTGAGGTCTTTGCCAAGAACGGAGCTCAGAGGCAACATCAGATTGTGTGTATCTCCGTGAGAGAAAGAACACTGTGACTTCACCCATTCCTCTGACAAAAGCAGTTAGAAGGAGAAAACCGTCCTTTGGTTTCGCTTTCCCGCAATGAGCTCGGCAAACTGCCCTTCGCGAAGGGCAGTTTTCCCCCGGAGAACTGCCTTGCGCTAGCCGTGTTCTGGCAGTGGAACGAGTAGGCAGTGTTAGCGTTAAGCTATTGTGAAGGCTCGCTTTGGCCCAGGGAAAACAAAGCGCCTGGGGAAATCTTAACAGACCCCGGGGGCTTTTCACGGTTCCAAGTGTGGAACTGCAGACTCTTTTCCAAAGAAGAGAGCGCACAGGCAACAGCAGCCTGCACGTTTCTCAGTGAAAGGGAGAACTCCCTGACTTCATCCAGTCCTCTGAGCAAAGCAGGCAGAAGGAGAGAAACTTTCTTTCCTTCCTCTTTCCTGCAATGAATTCCTGATTTGCTCTTGCAAACGCTAGGCTTCTTCTGAAAAACTACCTCGCGGTGCACGTATCCTTCCAGAGGAGCAACGACATAGTTTTAGCTTGAAGAGATTGGGAAAGCACCCAGGGACAAAAGGCCTTTTCGTGTTCTGTGTTCTGCCTGAAATCGGTCAATTGGCACTTGCCAAAACAAGGTTTCCTAGCACAAACTACAAAGCCGCAACTCTCTCCTGGCAGAGTAAATCCTATGCAGTGTTGCCCTGACGAGATACTGCTGGTAGAGTGAGGCCCAGGGAAAACACATTGCCTAGAGAAATCCCAGCAAAGCCGTCTGTTTCCCCACATGAATGTATGTCAGTTTGAGGTCTTTGCCAAGAACGGAGCTCAGAGGCAACATCAGATTGTGTGTATCTCCGTGAGAGAAAGAACACTGTGACTTCACCCATTCCTCTGACAAAAGCAGTTAGAAGGAGAAAACCGTCCTTTGGTTTCGCTTTCCCGCAATGAGCTCGGCAAACTGCCCTTCGCGAAGGGCAGTTTTCCCCCGGAGAACTGCCTTGCGCTAGCCGTGTTCTGGCAGTGGAACGAGTAGGCAGTGTTAGCGTTAAGCTATTGTGAAGGCTCGCTTTGGCCCAGGGAAAACAAAGCGCCTGGGGAAATCTTAACAGACCCCGGGGGCTTTTCACGGTTCCAAGTGTGGAACTGCAGACTCTTTTCCAGAGAAGAGAGCGCACAGGCAACAGCAGCCTGCACGTTTCTCAGTGAAAGGGAGAACTCCCTGACTTCATCCAGTCCTCTGAGCAAAGCAGGCAGAAGGAGAGAAACTTTCTTTCCTTCCTCTTTCCTGCAATGAATTCCTGATTTGCTCTTGCAAACGCTAGGCTTCTTCTGAAAAACTACCTCGCGGTGCACGTATCCTTCCAGAGGAGCAACGACATAGTTTTAGCTTGAAGAGATTGGGAAAGCACCCAGGGAGAAAAGGCCTTTTCGTGTTCTGTGTTCTGCCTGAAATCGGTCAATTGGCACTTGCCAAAACAAGGTTTCCTAGCACAAACTACAAAGCCGCAACTCTCTCCTGGCAGAGTAAATCCTATGCAGTGTTGCCCTGACGAGATACTGCTGGTAGAGTGAGGCCCAGGGAAAACACATTGCCTAGAGAAATCCCAGCAAAGCCGTCTGTTTCCCCACATGAATGTATGTCAGTTTGAGGTCTTTGCCAAGAACGGAGCTCAGAGGCAACATCAGATTGTGTGTATCTCCGTGAGAGAAAGAACACTGTGACTTCACCCATTCCTCTGACAAAAGCAGTTAGAAGGAGAAAACCGTCCTTTGGTTTCGCTTTCCCGCAATGAGCTCGGCAAACTGCCCTTCGCGAAGGGCAGTTTTCCCCCGGAGAACTGCCTTGCGCTAGCCGTGTTCTGGCAGTGGAACGAGTAGGCAGTGTTAGCGTTAAGCTATTGTGAAGGCTCGCTTTGGCCCAGGGAAAACAAAGCGCCTGGGGAAATCTTAACAGACCCCGGGGGCTTTTCACGGTTCCAAGTGTGGAACTGCAGACTCTTTTCCAGAGAAGAGAGCGCACAGGCAACAGCAGCCTGCACGTTTCTCAGTGAAAGGGAGAACTCCCTGACTTCATCCAGTCCTCTGAGCAAAGCAGGCAGAAGGAGAGAAACTTTCTTTCCTTCCTCTTTCCTGCAATGAATTCCTGATTTGCTCTTGCAAACGCTAGGCTTCTTCTGAAAAACTACCTCGCGGTGCACGTATCCTTCCAGAGGAGCAACGACATAGTTTTAGCTTGAAGAGATTGGGAAAGCACCCAGGGAGAAAAGGCCTTTTCGTGTTCTGTGTTCTGCCTGAAATCGGTCAATTGGCACTTGCCAAAACAAGGTTTCCTAGCACAAACTACAAAGCCGCAACTCTCTCCTGGCAGAGTAAATCCTATGCAGTGTTGCCCTGACGAGATACTGCTGGTAGAGTGAGGCCCAGGGAAAACACATTGCCTAGAGAAATCCCAGCAAAGCCGTCTGTTTCCCCACATGAATGTATGTCAGTTTGAGGTCTTTGCCAAGAACGGAGCTCAGAGGCAACATCAGATTGTGTGTATCTCCGTGAGAGAAAGAACACTGTGACTTCACCCATTCCTCTGACAAAAGCAGTTAGAAGGAGAAAACCGTCCTTTGGTTTCGCTTTCCCGCAATGAGCTCGGCAAACTGCCCTTCGCGAAGGGCAGTTTTCCCCCGGAGAACTGCCTTGCGCTAGCCGTGTTCTGGCAGTGGAACGAGTAGGCAGTGTTAGCGTTAAGCTATTGTGAAGGCTCGCTTTGGCCCAGGGAAAACAAAGCGCCTGGGGAAATCTTAACAGACCCCGGGGGCTTTTCACGGTTCCAAGTGTGGAACTGCACACTCTTTTCCAAAGAAGAGAGCGCACAGGCAACAGCAGCCTGCACGTTTCTCAGTGAAAGGGAGAACTCCCTGACTTCATCCAGTCCTCTGAGCAAAGCAGGCAGAAGGAGAGAAACTTTCTTTCCTTCCTCTTTCCTGCAATGAATTCCTGATTTGCTCTTGCAAACGCTAGGCTTCTTCTGAAAAACTACCTCGCGGTGCACGTATCCTTCCAGAGGAGCAACGACATAGTTTTAGCTTGAAGAGATTGGGAAAGCACCCAGGGACAAAAGGCCTTTTCGTGTTCTGTGTTCTGCCTGAAATCGGTCAATTGGCACTTGCCAAAACAAGGTTTCCTAGCACAAACTACAAAGCCGCAACTCTCTCCTGGCAGAGTAAATCCTATGCAGTGTTGCCCTGACGAGATACTGCTGGTAGAGTGAGGCCCAGGGAAAACACATTGCCTAGAGAAATCCCAGCAAAGCCGTCTGTTTCCCCACATGAATGTATGTCAGTTTGAGGTCATTGCCAAGAACGGAGCTCAGAGGCAACATCAGATTGTGTGTATCTCCGTGAGAGAAAGAACACTGTGACTTCACCCATTCCTCTGACAAAAGCAGTTAGAAGGAGAAAACCGTCCTTTGGTTTCGCTTTCCCGCAATGAGCTCGGCAATCTGCCCTTCGCGAAGGGCAGTTTTCCCCCGGAGAACTGCCTTGCGCTAGCCGTGTTCTGGCAGTGGAACGAGTAGGCAGTGTTAGCGTTAAGCTATTGTGAAGGCTCGCTTTGGCCCAGGGAAAACAAAGCGCCTGGGGAAATCTTAACAGACCCCGGGGGCTTTTCACGGTTCCAAGTGTGGAACTGCAGACTCTTTTCCAGAGAAGAGAGCGCACAGGCAACAGCAGCCTGCACGTTTCTCAGTGAAAGGGAGAACTCCCTGACTTCATCCAGTCCTCTGAGCAAAGCAGGCAGAAGGAGAGAAACTTTCTTTCCTTCCTCTTTCCTGCAATGAATTCCTGATTTGCTCTTGCAAACGCTAGGCTTCTTCTGAAAAACTACCTCGCGGTGCACGTATCCTTCCAGAGGAGCAACGACATAGTTTTAGCTTGAAGAGATTGGGAAAGCACCCAGGGACAAAAGGCCTTTTCGTGTTCTGTGTTCTGCCTGAAATCGGTCAATTGGCACTTCCCAAAACAAGGTTTTCTAGCACAAACTACAAAGCCGCAACTCTCTCCTGGCAGAGTAAATCCTATGCAGTGTTGCCCTGACGAGACACTGCTGGTAGAGTGAGGCCCAGGGAAAACACATTGCCTAGAGAAATCCCAGCAAAGCCGTCTGTTTCCCCACATGAATGTATGTCAGTTTGAGGTCTTTGCCAAGAATGGAGCTCAGAGGCAACATCAGATTGTGTGTATCTCCGTGAGAGAAAGAACACTGTGACTTCACCCATTCCTCTGACAAAAGCAGTTAGAAGGAGAAAACCGTCCTTTGGTTTCGCTTTCCCGCAATGAGCTCGGCAAACTGCCCTTCGCGAAGGGCAGTTTTCCCCCGGAGAACTGCCTTGCGCTAGCCGTGTTCTGGCAGTGGAACGAGTAGGCAGTGTTAGCGTTAAGCTATTGTGAAGGCTCGCTTTGGCCCAGGGAAAACAAAGCGCCTGGGGAAATCTTAACAGACCCCGGGGGCTTTTCACGGTTCCAAGTGTGGAACTGCACACTCTTTTCCAAAGAAGAGAGCGCACAGGCAACAGCAGCCTGCACGTTTCTCAGTGAAAGGGAGAACTCCCTGACTTCATCCAGTCCTCTGAGCAAAGCAGGCAGAAGGAGAGAAACTTTCTTTCCTTCCTCTTTCCTGCAATGAATTCCTGATTTGCTCTTGCAAACGCTAGGCTTCTTCTGAAAAACTACCTCGCGGTGCACGTATCCTTCCAGAGGAGCAACGACATAGTTTTAGCTTGAAGAGATTGGGAAAGCACCCAGGGAGAAAAGGCCTTTTCGTGTTCTGTGTTCTGCCTGAAATCGGTCAATTGGCACTTGCCAAAACAAGGTTTCCTAGCACAAACTACAAAGCCGCAACTCTCTCCTGGCAGAGTAAATCCTATGCAGTGTTGCCCTGACGAGATACTGCTGGTAGAGTGAGGCCCAGGGAAAACACATTGCCTAGAGAAATCCCAGCAAAGCCGTCTGTTTCCCCACATGAATGTATGTCAGTTTGAGGTCTTTGCCAAGAACGGAGCTCAGAGGCAACATCAGATTGTGTGTATCTCCGTGAGAGAAAGAACACTGTGACTTCACCCATTCCTCTGACAAAAGCAGTTAGAAGGAGAAAACCGTCCTTTGGTTTCGCTTTCCCGCAATGAGCTCGGCAAACTGCCCTTCGCGAAGGGCAGTTTTCCCCCGGAGAACTGCCTTGCGCTAGCCGTGTTCTGGCAGTGGAACGAGTAGGCAGTGTTAGCGTTAAGCTATTGTGAAGGCTCGCTTTGGCCCAGGGAAAACAAAGCGCCTGGGGAAATCTTAACAGACCCCGGGGGCTTTTCACGGTTCCAAGTGTGGAACTGCACACTCTTTTCCAAAGAAGAGAGCGCACAGGCAACAGCAGCCTGCACGTTTCTCAGTGAAAGGGAGAACTCCCTGACTTCATCCAGTCCTCTGAGCAAAGCAGGCAGAAGGAGAGAAACTTTCTTTCCTTCCTCTTTCCTGCAATGAATTCCTGATTTGCTCTTGCAAACGCTAGGCTTCTTCTGAAAAACTACCTCGCGGTGCACGTATCCTTCCAGAGGAGCAACGACATAGTTTTAGCTTGAAGAGATTGGGAAAGCACCCAGGGACAAAAGGCCTTTTCGTGTTCTGTGTTCTGCCTGAAATCGGTCAATTGGCACTTCCCAAAACAAGGTTTCCTAGCACAAACTACAAAGCCGCAACTCTCTCCTGGCAGAGTAAATCCTATGCAGTGTTGCCCTGACGAGATACTGCTGGTAGAGTGAGGCCCAGGGAAAACACATTGCCTAGAGAAATCCCAGCAAAGCCGTCTGTTTCCCCACATGAATGTATGTCAGTTTGAGGTCTTTGCCAAGAACGGAGCTCAGAGGCAACATCAGATTGTGTGTATCTCCGTGAGAGAAAGAACACTGTGACTTCACCCATTCCTCTGACAAAAGCAGTTAGAAGGAGAAAACCGTCCTTTGGTTTCGCTTTCCCGCAATGAGCTCGGCAAACTGCCCTTCGCGAAGGGCAGTTTTCCCCCGGAGAACTGCCTTGCGCTAGCCGTGTTCTGGCAGTGGAACGAGTAGGCAGTGTTAGCGTTAAGCTATTGTGAAGGCTCGCTTTGGCCCAGGGAAAACAAAGCGCCTGGGGAAATCTTAACAGACCCCGGGGGCTTTTCACGGTTCCAAGTGTGGAACTGCACACTCTTTTCCAAGGAAGAGAGCGCACAGGCAACAGCAGCCTGCACGTTTCTCAGTGAAAGGGAGAACTCCCTGACTTCATCCAGTCCTCTGAGCAAAGCAGGCAGAAGGAGAGAAACTTTCTTTCCTTCCTCTTTCCTGCAATGAATTCCTGATTTGCTCTTGCAAACGCTAGGCTTCTTCTGAAAAACTACCTCACGGTGCACGTATCCTTCCAGAGGAGCAACGACATAGTTTTAGCTTGAAGAGATTGGGAAAGCACCCAGGGACAAAAGGCCTTTTCGTGTTCTGTGTTCTGCCTGAAATCGGTCAATTGGCACTTGCCAAAACAAGGTTTCCTAGCACAAACTACAAAGCCGCAACTCTCTCCTGGCAGAGTAAATCCTATGCAGTGTTGCCCTGACGAGATACTGCTGGTAGAGTGAGGCCCAGGGAAAACACATTGCCTAGAGAAATCCCAGCAAAGCCGTCTGTTTCCCCACATGAATGTATGTCAGTTTGAGGTCTTTGCCAAGAACGGAGCTCAGAGGCAACATCAGATTGTGTGTATCTCCGTGAGAGAAAGAACACTGTGACTTCACCCATTCCTCTGACAAAAGCAGTTAGAAGGAGAAAACCGTCCTTTGGTTTCGCTTTCCCGCAATGAGCTCGGCAATCTGCCCTTCGCGAAGGGCAGTTTTCCCCCGGAGAACTGCCTTGCGCTAGCCGTGTTCTGGCAGTGGAACGAGTAGGCAGTGTTAGCGTTAAGCTATTGTGAAGGCTCGCTTTGGCCCAGGGAAAACAAAGCGCCTGGGGAAATCTTAACAGACCCCGGGGGCTTTTCACGGTTCCAAGTGTGGAACTGCACACTCTTTTCCAAAGAAGAGAGCGCACAGGCAACAGCAGCCTGCACGTTTCTCAGTGAAAGGGAGAACTCCCTGACTTCATCCAGTCCTCTGAGCAAAGCAGGCAGAAGGAGAGAAACTTTCTTTCCTTCCTCTTTCCTGCAATGAATTCCTCATTTGCTCTTGCAAACGCTAGGCTTCTTCTGAAAAACTACCTCGCGGTGCACGTATCCTTCCAGAGGAGCAACGACATAGTTTTAGCTTGAAGAGATTGGGAAAGCACCCAGGGAGAAAAGGCCTTTTCGTGTTCTGTGTTCTGCCTGAAATCGGTCAATTGGCACTTGCCAAAACAAGGTTTCCTAGCACAAACTACAAAGCCGCAACTCTCTCCTGGCAGAGTAAATCCTATGCAGTGTTGCCCTGACGAGATACTGCTGGTAGAGTGAGGCCCAGGGAAAACACATTGCCTAGAGAAATCCCAGCAAAGCCGTCTGTTTCCCCACATGAATGTATGTCAGTTTGAGGTCTTTGCCAAGAACGGAGCTCAGAGGCAACATCAGATTGTGTGTATCTCCGTGAGAGAAAGAACACTGTGACTTCACCCATTCCTCTGACAAAAGCAGTTAGAAGGAGAAAACCGTCCTTTGGTTTCGCTTTCCCGCAATGAGCTCGGCAAACTGCCCTTCGCGAAGGGCAGTTTTCCCCCGGAGAACTGCCTTGCGCTAGCCGTGTTCTGGCAGTGGAACGAGTAGGCAGTGTTAGCGTTAAGCTATTGTGAAGGCTCGCTTTGGCCCAGGGAAAACAAAGCGCCTGGGGAAATCTTAACAGACCCCGGGGGCTTTTCACGGTTCCAAGTGTGGAACTGCACACTCTTTTCCAAAGAAGAGAGCGCACAGGCAACAGCAGCCTGCACGTTTCTCAGTGAAAGGGAGAACTCCCTGACTTCATCCAGTCCTCTGAGCAAAGCAGGCAGAAGGAGAGAAACTTTCTTTCCTTCCTCTTTCCTGCAATGAATTCCTCATTTGCTCTTGCAAACGCTAGGCTTCTTCTGAAAAACTACCTCGCGGTGCACGTATCCTTCCAGAGGAGCAACGACATAGTTTTAGCTTGAAGAGATTGGGAAAGCACCCAGGGAGAAAAGGCCTTTTCGTGTTCTGTGTTCTGCCTGAAATCGGTCAATTGGCACTTGCCAAAACAAGGTTTCCTAGCACAAACTACAAAGCCGCAACTCTCTCCTGGCAGAGTAAATCCTATGCAGTGTTGCCCTGACGAGATACTGCTGGTAGAGTGAGGCCCAGGGAAAACACATTGCCTAGAGAAATCCCAGCAAAGCCGTCTGTTTCCCCACATGAATGTATGTCAGTTTGAGGTCTTTGCCAAGAACGGAGCTCAGAGGCAACATCAGATTGTGTGTATCTCCGTGAGAGAAAGAACACTGTGACTTCACCCATTCCTCTGACAAAAGCAGTTAGAAGGAGAAAACCGTCCTTTGGTTTCGCTTTCCCGCAATGAGCTCGGCAAACTGCCCTTCGCGAAGGGCAGTTTTCCCCCGGAGAACTGCCTTGCGCTAGCCGTGTTCTGGCAGTGGAACGAGTAGGCAGTGTTAGCGTTAAGCTATTGTGAAGGCTCGCTTTGGCCCAGGGAAAACAAAGCGCCTGGGGAAATCTTAACAGACCCCGGGGGCTTTTCACGGTTCCAAGTGTGGAACTGCACACTCTTTTCCAAAGAAGAGAGCGCACAGGCAACAGCAGCCTGCACGTTTCTCAGTGAAAGGGAGAACTCCCTGACTTCATCCAGTCCTCTGAGCAAAGCAGGCAGAAGGAGAGAAACTTTCTTTCCTTCCTCTTTCCTGCAATGAATTCCTGATTTGCTCTTGCAAACGCTAGGCTTCTTCTGAAAAACTACCTCGCGGTGCACGTATCCTTCCAGAGGAGCAACGACATAGTTTTAGCTTGAAGAGATTGGGAAAGCACCCAGGGAGAAAAGGCCTTTTCGTGTTCTGTGTTCTGCCTGAAATCGGTCAATTGGCACTTGCCAAAACAAGGTTTCCTAGCACAAACTACAAAGCCGCAACTCTCTCCTGGCAGAGTAAATCCTATGCAGTGTTGCCCTGACGAGATACTGCTGGTAGAGTGAGGCCCAGGGAAAACACATTGCCTAGAGAAATCCCAGCAAAGCCGTCTGTTTCCCCACATGAATGTATGTCAGTTTGAGGTCATTGCCAAGAACGGAGCTCAGAGGCAACATCAGATTGTGTGTATCTCCGTGAGAGAAAGAACACTGTGACTTCACCCATTCCTCTGACAAAAGCAGTTAGAAGGAGAAAACCGTCCTTTGGTTTCGCTTTCCCGCAATGAGCTCGGCAATCTGCCCTTCGCGAAGGGCAGTTTTCCCCCGGAGAACTGCCTTGCGCTAGCCGTGTTCTGGCAGTGGAACGAGTAGGCAGTGTTAGCGTTAAGCTATTGTGAAGGCTCGCTTTGGCCCAGGGAAAACAAAGCGCCTGGGGAAATCTTAACAGACCCCGGGGGCTTTTCACGGTTCCAAGTGTGGAACTGCAGACTCTTTTCCAGAGAAGAGAGCGCACAGGCAACAGCAGCCTGCACGTTTCTCAGTGAAAGGGAGAACTCCCTGACTTCATCCAGTCCTCTGAGCAAAGCAGGCAGAAGGAGAGAAACTTTCTTTCCTTCCTCTTTCCTGCAATGAATTCCTGATTTGCTCTTGCAAACGCTAGGCTTCTTCTGAAAAACTACCTCGCGGTGCACGTATCCTTCCAGAGGAGCAACGACATAGTTTTAGCTTGAAGAGATTGGGAAAGCACCCAGGGAGAAAAGGCCTTTTCGTGTTCTGTGTTCTGCCTGAAATCGGTCAATTGGCACTTCCCAAAACAAGGTTTTCTAGCACAAACTACAAAGCCGCAACTCTCTCCTGGCAGAGTAAATCCTATGCAGTGTTGCCCTGACGAGATACTGCTGGTAGAGTGAGGCCCAGGGAAAACACATTGCCTAGAGAAATCCCAGCAAAGCCGTCTGTTTCCCCACATGAATGTATGTCAGTTTGAGGTCTTTGCCAAGAACGGAGCTCAGAGGCAACATCAGATTGTGTGTATCTCCGTGAGAGAAAGAACACTGTGACTTCACCCATTCCTCTGACAAAAGCAGTTAGAAGGAGAAAACCGTCCTTTGGTTTCGCTTTCCCGCAATGAGCTCGGCAAACTGCCCTTCGCGAAGGGCAGTTTTCCCCCGGAGAACTGCCTTGCGCTAGCCGTGTTCTGGCAGTGGAACGAGTAGGCAGTGTTAGCGTTAAGCTATTGTGAAGGCTCGCTTTGGCCCAGGGAAAACAAAGCGCCTGGGGAAATCTTAACAGACCCCGGGGGCTTTTCACGGTTCCAAGTGTGGAACTGCAGACTCTTTTCCAGAGAAGAGAGCGCACAGGCAACAGCAGACTGCACGTTTCTCAGTGAAAGGGAGAACTCCCTGACTTCATCCAGTCCTCTGAGCAAAGCAGGCAGAAGGAGAGAAACTTTCTTTCCTTCCTCTTTCCTGCAATGAATTCCTGATTTGCTCTTGCAAACGCTAGGCTTCTTCTGAAAAACTACCTCGCGGTGCACGTATCCTTCCAGAGGAGCAACGACATAGTTTTAGCTTGAAGAGATTGGGAAAGCACCCAGGGAGAAAAGGCCTTTTCGTGTTCTGTGTTCTGCCTGAAATCGGTCAATTGGCACTTGCCAAAACAAGGTTTCCTAGCACAAACTACAAAGCCGCAACTCTCTCCTGGCAGAGTAAATCCTATGCAGTGTTGCCCTGACGAGATACTGCTGGTAGAGTGAGGCCCAGGGAAAACACATTGCCTAGAGAAATCCCAGCAAAGCCGTCTGTTTCCCCACATGAATGTATGTCAGTTTGAGGTCTTTGCCAAGAACGGAGCTCAGAGGCAACATCAGATTGTGTGTATCTCCGTGAGAGAAAGAACACTGTGACTTCACCCATTCCTCTGACAAAAGCAGTTAGAAGGAGAAAACCGTCCTTTGGTTTCGCTTTCCCGCAATGAGCTCGGCAAACTGCCCTTCGCGAAGGGCAGTTTTCCCCCGGAGAACTGCCTTGCGCTAGCCGTGTTCTGGCAGTGGAACGAGTAGGCAGTGTTAGCGTTAAGCTATTGTGAAGGCTCGCTTTGGCCCAGGGAAAACAAAGCGCCTGGGGAAATCTTAACAGACCCCGGGGGCTTTTCACGGTTCCAAGTGTGGAACTGCAGACTCTTTTCCAAAGAAGAGAGCGCACAGGCAACAGCAGCCTGCACGTTTCTCAGTGAAAGGGAGAACTCCCTGACTTCATCCAGTCCTCTGAGCAAAGCAGGCAGAAGGAGAGAAACTTTCTTTCCTTCCTCTTTCCTGCAATGAATTCCTGATTTGCTCTTGCAAACGCTAGGCTTCTTCTGAAAAACTACCTCGCGGTGCACGTATCCTTCCAGAGGAGCAACGACATAGTTTTAGCTTGAAGAGATTGGGAAAGCACCCAGGGAGAAAAGGCCTTTTCGTGTTCTGTGTTCTGCCTGAAATCGGTCAATTGGCACTTGCCAAAACAAGGTTTCCTAGCACAAACTACAAAGCCGCAACTCTCTCCTGGCAGAGTAAATCCTATGCAGTGTTGCCCTGACGAGATACTGCTGGTAGAGTGAGGCCCAGGGAAAACACATTGCCTAGAGAAATCCCAGCAAAGCCGTCTGTTTCCCCACATGAATGTATGTCAGTTTGAGGTCTTTGCCAAGAACGGAGCTCAGAGGCAACATCAGATTGTGTGTATCTCCGTGAGAGAAAGAACACTGTGACTTCACCCATTCCTCTGACAAAAGCAGTTAGAAGGAGAAAACCGTCCTTTGGTTTCGCTTTCCCGCAATGAGCTCGGCAAACTGCCCTTCGCGAAGGGCAGTTTTCCCCCGGAGAACTGCCTTGCGCTAGCCGTGTTCTGGCAGTGGAACGAGTAGGCAGTGTTAGCGTTAAGCTATTGTGAAGGCTCGCTTTGGCCCAGGGAAAACAAAGCGCCTGGGGAAATCTTAACAGACCCCGGGGGCTTTTCACGGTTCCAAGTGTGGAACTGCACACTCTTTTCCAGAGAAGAGAGCGCACAGGCAACAGCAGCCTGCACGTTTCTCAGTGAAAGGGAGAACTCCCTGACTTCATCCAGTCCTCTGAGCAAAGCAGGCAGAAGGAGAGAAACTTTCTTTCCTTCCTCTTTCCTGCAATGAATTCCTCATTTGCTCTTGCAAACGCTAGGCTTCTTCTGAAAAACTACCTCGCGGTGCACGTATCCTTCCAGAGGAGCAACGACATAGTTTTAGCTTGAAGAGATTGGGAAAGCACCCAGGGAGAAAAGGCCTTTTCGTGTTCTGTGTTCTGCCTGAAATCGGTCAATTGGCACTTGCCAAAACAAGGTTTCCTAGCACAAACTACAAAGCCGCAACTCTCTCCTGGCAGAGTAAATCCTATGCAGTGTTGCCCTGACGAGATACTGCTGGTAGAGTGAGGCCCAGGGAAAACACATTGCCTAGAGAAATCCCAGCAAAGCCGTCTGTTTCCCCACATGAATGTATGTCAGTTTGAGGTCTTTGCCAAGAACGGAGCTCAGAGGCAACATCAGATTGTGTGTATCTCCGTGAGAGAAAGAACACTGTGACTTCACCCATTCCTCTGACAAAAGCAGTTAGAAGGAGAAAACCGTCCTTTGGTTTCGCTTTCCCGCAATGAGCTCGGCAAACTGCCCTTCGCGAAGGGCAGTTTTCCCCCGGAGAACTGCCTTGCGCTAGCCGTGTTCTGGCAGTGGAACGAGTAGGCAGTGTTAGCGTTAAGCTATTGTGAAGGCTCGCTTTGGCCCAGGGAAAACAAAGCGCCTGGGGAAATCTTAACAGACCCCGGGGGCTTTTCACGGTTCCAAGTGTGGAACTGCAGACTCTTTTCCAAAGAAGAGAGCGCACAGGCAACAGCAGCCTGCACGTTTCTCAGTGAAAGGGAGAACTCCCTGACTTCATCCAGTCCTCTGAGCAAAGCAGGCAGAAGGAGAGAAACTTTCTTTCCTTCCTCTTTCCTGCAATGAATTCCTGATTTGCTCTTGCAAACGCTAGGCTTCTTCTGAAAAACTACCTCGCGGTGCACGTATCCTTCCAGAGGAGCAACGACATAGTTTTAGCTTGAAGAGATTGGGAAAGCACCCAGGGAGAAAAGGCCTTTTCGTGTTCTGTGTTCTGCCTGAAATCGGTCAATTGGCACTTGCCAAAACAAGGTTTCCTAGCACAAACTACAAAGCCGCAACTCTCTCCTGGCAGAGTAAATCCTATGCAGTGTTGCCCTGACGAGATACTGCTGGTAGAGTGAGGCCCAGGGAAAACACATTGCCTAGAGAAATCCCAGCAAAGCCGTCTGTTTCCCCACATGAATGTATGTCAGTTTGAGGTCTTTGCCAAGAACGGAGCTCAGAGGCAACATCAGATTGTGTGTATCTCCGTGAGAGAAAGAACACTGTGACTTCACCCATTCCTCTGACAAAAGCAGTTAGAAGGAGAAAACCGTCCTTTGGTTTCGCTTTCCCGCAATGAGCTCGGCAAACTGCCCTTCGCGAAGGGCAGTTTTCCCCCGGAGAACTGCCTTGCGCTAGCCGTGTTCTGGCAGTGGAACGAGTAGGCAGTGTTAGCGTTAAGCTATTGTGAAGGCTCGCTTTGGCCCAGGGAAAACAAAGCGCCTGGGGAAATCTTAACAGACCCCGGGGGCTTTTCACGGTTCCAAGTGTGGAACTGCACACTCTTTTCCAGAGAAGAGAGCGCACAGGCAACAGCAGCCTGCACGTTTCTCAGTGAAAGGGAGAACTCCCTGACTTCATCCAGTCCTCTGAGCAAAGCAGGCAGAAGGAGAGAAACTTTCTTTCCTTCCTCTTTCCTGCAATGAATTCCTCATTTGCTCTTGCAAACGCTAGGCTTCTTCTGAAAAACTACCTCGCGGTGCACGTATCCTTCCAGAGGAGCAACGACATAGTTTTAGCTTGAAGAGATTGGGAAAGCACCCAGGGAGAAAAGGCCTTTTCGTGTTCTGTGTTCTGCCTGAAATCGGTCAATTGGCACTTGCCAAAACAAGGTTTCCTAGCACAAACTACAAAGCCGCAACTCTCTCCTGGCAGAGTAAATCCTATGCAGTGTTGCCCTGACGAGATACTGCTGGTAGAGTGAGGCCCAGGGAAAACACATTGCCTAGAGAAATCCCAGCAAAGCCGTCTGTTTCCCCACATGAATGTATGTCAGTTTGAGGTCTTTGCCAAGAACGGAGCTCAGAGGCAACATCAGATTGTGTGTATCTCCGTGAGAGAAAGAACACTGTGACTTCACCCATTCCTCTGACAAAAGCAGTTAGAAGGAGAAAACCGTCCTTTGGTTTCGCTTTCCCGCAATGAGCTCGGCAAACTGCCCTTCGCGAAGGGCAGTTTTCCCCCGGAGAACTGCCTTGCGCTAGCCGTGTTCTGGCAGTGGAACGAGTAGGCAGTGTTAGCGTTAAGCTATTGTGAAGGCTCGCTTTGGCCCAGGGAAAACAAAGCGCCTGGGGAAATCTTAACAGACCCCGGGGGCTTTTCACGGTTCCAAGTGTGGAACTGCAGACTCTTTTCCAAAGAAGAGAGCGCACAGGCAACAGCAGCCTGCACGTTTCTCAGTGAAAGGGAGAACTCCCTGACTTCATCCAGTCCTCTGAGCAAAGCAGGCAGAAGGAGAGAAACTTTCTTTCCTTCCTCTTTCCTGCAATGAATTCCTGATTTGCTCTTGCAAACGCTAGGCTTCTTCTGAAAAACTACCTCGCGGTGCACGTATCCTTCCAGAGGAGCAACGACATAGTTTTAGCTTGAAGAGATTGGGAAAGCACCCAGGGACAAAAGGCCTTTTCGTGTTCTGTGTTCTGCCTGAAATCGGTCAATTGGCACTTGCCAAAACAAGGTTTCCTAGCACAAACTACAAAGCCGCAACTCTCTCCTGGCAGAGTAAATCCTATGCAGTGTTGCCCTGACGAGATACTGCTGGTAGAGTGAGGCCCAGGGAAAACACATTGCCTAGAGAAATCCCAGCAAAGCCGTCTGTTTCCCCACATGAATGTATGTCAGTTTGAGGTCTTTGCCAAGAACGGAGCTCAGAGGCAACATCAGATTGTGTGTATCTCCGTGAGAGAAAGAACACTGTGACTTCACCCATTCCTCTGACAAAAGCAGTTAGAAGGAGAAAACCGTCCTTTGGTTTCGCTTTCCCGCAATGAGCTCGGCAAACTGCCCTTCGCGAAGGGCAGTTTTCCCCCGGAGAACTGCCTTGCGCTAGCCGTGTTCTGGCAGTGGAACGAGTAGGCAGTGTTAGCGTTAAGCTATTGTGAAGGCTCGCTTTGGCCCAGGGAAAACAAAGCGCCTGGGGAAATCTTAACAGACCCCGGGGGCTTTTCACGGTTCCAAGTGTGGAACTGCAGACTCTTTTCCAGAGAAGAGAGCGCACAGGCAACAGCAGCCTGCACGTTTCTCAGTGAAAGGGAGAACTCCCTGACTTCATCCAGTCCTCTGAGCAAAGCAGGCAGAAGGAGAGAAACTTTCTTTCCTTCCTCTTTCCTGCAATGAATTCCTGATTTGCTCTTGCAAACGCTAGGCTTCTTCTGAAAAACTACCTCGCGGTGCACGTATCCTTCCAGAGGAGCAACGACATAGTTTTAGCTTGAAGAGATTGGGAAAGCACCCAGGGAGAAAAGGCCTTTTCGTGTTCTGTGTTCTGCCTGAAATCGGTCAATTGGCACTTGCCAAAACAAGGTTTCCTAGCACAAACTACAAAGCCGCAACTCTCTCCTGGCAGAGTAAATCCTATGCAGTGTTGCCCTGACGAGATACTGCTGGTAGAGTGAGGCCCAGGGAAAACACATTGCCTAGAGAAATCCCAGCAAAGCCGTCTGTTTCCCCACATGAATGTATGTCAGTTTGAGGTCTTTGCCAAGAACGGAGCTCAGAGGCAACATCAGATTGTGTGTATCTCCGTGAGAGAAAGAACACTGTGACTTCACCCATTCCTCTGACAAAAGCAGTTAGAAGGAGAAAACCGTCCTTTGGTTTCGCTTTCCCGCAATGAGCTCGGCAAACTGCCCTTCGCGAAGGGCAGTTTTCCCCCGGAGAACTGCCTTGCGCTAGCCGTGTTCTGGCAGTGGAACGAGTAGGCAGTGTTAGCGTTAAGCTATTGTGAAGGCTCGCTTTGGCCCAGGGAAAACAAAGCGCCTGGGGAAATCTTAACAGACCCCGGGGGCTTTTCACGGTTCCAAGTGTGGAACTGCAGACTCTTTTCCAGAGAAGAGAGCGCACAGGCAACAGCAGCCTGCACGTTTCTCAGTGAAAGGGAGAACTCCCTGACTTCATCCAGTCCTCTGAGCAAAGCAGGCAGAAGGAGAGAAACTTTCTTTCCTTCCTCTTTCCTGCAATGAATTCCTGATTTGCTCTTGCAAACGCTAGGCTTCTTCTGAAAAACTACCTCGCGGTGCACGTATCCTTCCAGAGGAGCAACGACATAGTTTTAGCTTGAAGAGATTGGGAAAGCACCCAGGGAGAAAAGGCCTTTTCGTGTTCTGTGTTCTGCCTGAAATCGGTCAATTGGCACTTGCCAAAACAAGGTTTCCTAGCACAAACTACAAAGCCGCAACTCTCTCCTGGCAGAGTAAATCCTATGCAGTGTTGCCCTGACGAGATACTGCTGGTAGAGTGAGGCCCAGGGAAAACACATTGCCTAGAGAAATCCCAGCAAAGCCGTCTGTTTCCCCACATGAATGTATGTCAGTTTGAGGTCTTTGCCAAGAACGGAGCTCAGAGGCAACATCAGATTGTGTGTATCTCCGTGAGAGAAAGAACACTGTGACTTCACCCATTCCTCTGACAAAAGCAGTTAGAAGGAGAAAACCGTCCTTTGGTTTCGCTTTCCCGCAATGAGCTCGGCAAACTGCCCTTCGCGAAGGGCAGTTTTCCCCCGGAGAACTGCCTTGCGCTAGCCGTGTTCTGGCAGTGGAACGAGTAGGCAGTGTTAGCGTTAAGCTATTGTGAAGGCTCGCTTTGGCCCAGGGAAAACAAAGCGCCTGGGGAAATCTTAACAGACCCCGGGGGCTTTTCACGGTTCCAAGTGTGGAACTGCAGACTCTTTTCCAAAGAAGAGAGCGCACAGGCAACAGCAGCCTGCACGTTTCTCAGTGAAAGGGAGAACTCCCTGACTTCATCCAGTCCTCTGAGCAAAGCAGGCAGAAGGAGAGAAACTTTCTTTCCTTCCTCTTTCCTGCAATGAATTCCTCATTTGCTCTTGCAAACGCTAGGCTTCTTCTGAAAAACTACCTCGCGGTGCACGTATCCTTCCAGAGGAGCAACGACATAGTTTTAGCTTGAAGA
Organism: Elephas maximus indicus; assembly: GCF_024166365.1. Classification (NCBI taxonomy): domain Eukaryota; kingdom Metazoa; phylum Chordata; class Mammalia; order Proboscidea; family Elephantidae; genus Elephas; species Elephas maximus. Next base: position 23,855,544 of record NC_064830.1, read on the forward strand.
GATTGGGAAAGCACCCAGGGACAAAAGGCCTTTTCGTGTTCTGTGTTCTGCCTGAAATCGGTCAATTGGCACTTGCCAAAACAAGGTTTCCTAGCACAAACTACAAAGCCGCAACTCTCTCCTGGCAGAGTAAATCCTATGCAGTGTTGCCCTGACGAGATACTGCTGGTAGAGTGAGGCCCAGGGAAAACACATTGCCTAGAGAAATCCCAGCAAAGCCGTCTGTTTCCCCACATGAATGTATGTCAGTTTGAGGTCTTTGCCAAGAACGGAGCTCAGAGGCAACATCAGATTGTGTGTATCTCCGTGAGAGAAAGAACACTGTGACTTCACCCATTCCTCTGACAAAAGCAGTTAGAAGGAGAAAACCGTCCTTTGGTTTCGCTTTCCCGCAATGAGCTCGGCAAACTGCCCTTCGCGAAGGGCAGTTTTCCCCCGGAGAACTGCCTTGCGCTAGCCGTGTTCTGGCAGTGGAACGAGTAGGCAGTGTTAGCGTTAAGCTATTGTGAAGGCTCGCTTTGGCCCAGGGAAAACAAAGCGCCTGGGGAAATCTTAACAGACCCCGGGGGCTTTTCACGGTTCCAAGTGTGGAACTGCACACTCTTTTCCAAAGAAGAGAGCGCACAGGCAACAGCAGCCTGCACGTTTCTCAGTGAAAGGGAGAACTCCCTGACTTCATCCAGTCCTCTGAGCAAAGCAGGCAGAAGGAGAGAAACTTTCTTTCCTTCCTCTTTCCTGCAATGAATTCCTGATTTGCTCTTGCAAACGCTAGGCTTCTTCTGAAAAACTACCTCGCGGTGCACGTATCCTTCCAGAGGAGCAACGACATAGTTTTAGCTTGAAGAGATTGGGAAAGCACCCAGGGAGAAAAGGCCTTTTCGTGTTCTGTGTTCTGCCTGAAATCGGTCAATTGGCACTTGCCAAAACAAGGTTTCCTAGCACAAACTACAAAGCCGCAACTCTCTCCTGGCAGAGTAAATCCTATGCAGTGTTGCCCTGACGAGATACTGCTGGTAGAGTGAGGCCCAGGGAAAACACATTGCCTAGAGAAATCCCAGCAAAGCCGTCTGTTTCCCCACATGAATGTATGTCAGTTTGAGGTCTTTGCCAAGAACGGAGCTCAGAGGCAACATCAGATTGTGTGTATCTCCGTGAGAGAAAGAACACTGTGACTTCACCCATTCCTCTGACAAAAGCAGTTAGAAGGAGAAAACCGTCCTTTGGTTTCGCTTTCCCGCAATGAGCTCGGCAAACTGCCCTTCGCGAAGGGCAGTTTTCCCCCGGAGAACTGCCTTGCGCTAGCCGTGTTCTGGCAGTGGAACGAGTAGGCAGTGTTAGCGTTAAGCTATTGTGAAGGCTCGCTTTGGCCCAGGGAAAACAAAGCGCCTGGGGAAATCTTAACAGACCCCGGGGGCTTTTCACGGTTCCAAGTGTGGAACTGCAGACTCTTTTCCAGAGAAGAGCGCGCACAGGCAACAGCAGCCTGCACGTTTCTCAGTGAAAGGGAGAACTCCCTGACTTCATCCAGTCCTCTGAGCAAAGCAGGCAGAAGGAGAGAAACTTTCTTTCCTTCCTCTTTCCTGCAATGAATTCCTGATTTGCTCTTGCAAACGCTAGGCTTCTTCTGAAAAACTACCTCGCGGTGCACGTATCCTTCCAGAGGAGCAACGACATAGTTTTAGCTTGAAGAGATTGGGAAAGCACCCAGGGACAAAAGGCCTTTTCGTGTTCTGTGTTCTGCCTGAAATCGGTCAATTGGCACTTGCCAAAACAAGGTTTCCTAGCACAAACTACAAAGCCGCAACTCTCTCCTGGCAGAGTAAATCCTATGCAGTGTTGCCCTGACGAGATACTGCTGGTAGAGTGAGGCCCAGGGAAAACACATTGCCTAGAGAAATCCCAGCAAAGCCGTCTGTTTCCCCACATGAATGTATGTCAGTTTGAGGTCTTTGCCAAGAACGGAGCTCAGAGGCAACATCAGATTGTGTGTATCTCCGTGAGAGAAAGAACACTGTGACTTCACCCATTCCTCTGACAAAAGCAGTTAGAAGGAGAAAACCGTCCTTTGGTTTCGCTTTCCCGCAATGAGCTCGGCAAACTGCCCTTCGCGAAGGGCAGTTTTCCCCCGGAGAACTGCCTTGCGCTAGCCGTGTTCTGGCAGTGGAACGAGTAGGCAGTGTTAGCGTTAAGCTATTGTGAAGGCTCGCTTTGGCCCAGGGAAAACAAAGCGCCTGGGGAAATCTTAACAGACCCCGGGGGCTTTTCACGGTTCCAAGTGTGGAACTGCAGACTCTTTTCCAGAGAAGAGAGCGCACAGGCAACAGCAGCCTGCACGTTTCTCAGTGAAAGGGAGAACTCCCTGACTTCATCCAGTCCTCTGAGCAAAGCAGGCAGAAGGAGAGAAACTTTCTTTCCTTCCTCTTTCCTGCAATGAATTCCTCATTTGCTCTTGCAAACGCTAGGCTTCTTCTGAAAAACTACCTCGCGGTGCACGTATCCTTCCAGAGGAGCAACGACATAGTTTTAGCTTGAAGAGATTGGGAAAGCACCCAGGGAGAAAAGGCCTTTTCGTGTTCTGTGTTCTGCCTGAAATCGGTCAATTGGCACTTGCCAAAACAAGGTTTCCTAGCACAAACTACAAAGCCGCAACTCTCTCCTGGCAGAGTAAATCCTATGCAGTGTTGCCCTGACGAGATACTGCTGGTAGAGTGAGGCCCAGGGAAAACACATTGCCTAGAGAAATCCCAGCAAAGCCGTCTGTTTCCCCACATGAATGTATGTCAGTTTGAGGTCTTTGCCAAGAACGGAGCTCAGAGGCAACATCAGATTGTGTGTATCTCCGTGAGAGAAAGAACACTGTGACTTCACCCATTCCTCTGACAAAAGCAGTTAGAAGGAGAAAACCGTCCTTTGGTTTCGCTTTCCCGCAATGAGCTCGGCAAACTGCCCTTCGCGAAGGGCAGTTTTCCCCCGGAGAACTGCCTTGCGCTAGCCGTGTTCTGGCAGTGGAACGAGTAGGCAGTGTTAGCGTTAAGCTATTGTGAAGGCTCGCTTTGGCCCAGGGAAAACAAAGCGCCTGGGGAAATCTTAACAGACCCCGGGGGCTTTTCACGGTTCCAAGTGTGGAACTGCACACTCTTTTCCAAAGAAGAGAGCGCACAGGCAACAGCAGCCTGCACGTTTCTCAGTGAAAGGGAGAACTCCCTGACTTCATCCAGTCCTCTGAGCAAAGCAGGCAGAAGGAGAGAAACTTTCTTTCCTTCCTCTTTCCTGCAATGAATTCCTGATTTGCTCTTGCAAACGCTAGGCTTCTTCTGAAAAACTACCTCGCGGTGCACGTATCCTTCCAGAGGAGCAACGACATAGTTTTAGCTTGAAGAGATTGGGAAAGCACCCAGGGAGAAAAGGCCTTTTCGTGTTCTGTGTTCTGCCTGAAATCGGTCAATTGGCACTTGCCAAAACAAGGTTTCCTAGCACAAACTACAAAGCCGCAACTCTCTCCTGGCAGAGTAAATCCTATGCAGTGTTGCCCTGACGAGATACTGCTGGTAGAGTGAGGCCCAGGGAAAACACATTGCCTAGAGAAATCCCAGCAAAGCCGTCTGTTTCCCCACATGAATGTATGTCAGTTTGAGGTCTTTGCCAAGAACGGAGCTCAGAGGCAACATCAGATTGTGTGTATCTCCGTGAGAGAAAGAACACTGTGACTTCACCCATTCCTCTGACAAAAGCAGTTAGAAGGAGAAAACCGTCCTTTGGTTTCGCTTTCCCGCAATGAGCTCGGCAAACTGCCCTTCGCGAAGGGCAGTTTTCCCCCGGAGAACTGCCTTGCGCTAGCCGTGTTCTGGCAGTGGAACGAGTAGGCAGTGTTAGCGTTAAGCTATTGTGAAGGCTCGCTTTGGCCCAGGGAAAACAAAGCGCCTGGGGAAATCTTAACAGACCCCGGGGGCTTTTCACGGTTCCAAGTGTGGAACTGCACACTCTTTTCCAGAGAAGAGAGCGCACAGGCAACAGCAGCCTGCACGTTTCTCAGTGAAAGGGAGAACTCCCTGACTTCATCCAGTCCTCTGAGCAAAGCAGGCAGAAGGAGAGAAACTTTCTTTCCTTCCTCTTTCCTGCAATGAATTCCTGATTTGCTCTTGCAAACGCTAGGCTTCTTCTGAAAAACTACCTCGCGGTGCACGTATCCTTCCAGAGGAGCAACGACATAGTTTTAGCTTGAAGAGATTGGGAAAGCACCCAGGGAGAAAAGGCCTTTTCGTGTTCTGTGTTCTGCCTGAAATCGGTCAATTGGCACTTGCCAAAACAAGGTTTCCTAGCACAAACTACAAAGCCGCAACTCTCTCCTGGCAGAGTAAATCCTATGCAGTGTTGCCCTGACGAGATACTGCTGGTAGAGTGAGGCCCAGGGAAAACACATTGCCTAGAGAAATCCCAGCAAAGCCGTCTGTTTCCCCACATGAATGTATGTCAGTTTGAGGTCTTTGCCAAGAACGGAGCTCAGAGGCAACATCAGATTGTGTGTATCTCCGTGAGAGAAAGAACACTGTGACTTCACCCATTCCTCTGACAAAAGCAGTTAGAAGGAGAAAACCGTCCTTTGGTTTCGCTTTCCCGCAATGAGCTCGGCAAACTGCCCTTCGCGAAGGGCAGTTTTCCCCCGGAGAACTGCCTTGCGCTAGCCGTGTTCTGGCAGTGGAACGAGTAGGCAGTGTTAGCGTTAAGCTATTGTGAAGGCTCGCTTTGGCCCAGGGAAAACAAAGCGCCTGGGGAAATCTTAACAGACCCCGGGGGCTTTTCACGGTTCCAAGTGTGGAACTGCAGACTCTTTTCCAAAGAAGAGAGCGCACAGGCAACAGCAGCCTGCACGTTTCTCAGTGAAAGGGAGAACTCCCTGACTTCATCCAGTCCTCTGAGCAAAGCAGGCAGAAGGAGAGAAACTTTCTTTCCTTCCTCTTTCCTGCAATGAATTCCTGATTTGCTCTTGCAAACGCTAGGCTTCTTCTGAAAAACTACCTCGCGGTGCACGTATCCTTCCAGAGGAGCAACGACATAGTTTTAGCTTGAAGAGATTGGGAAAGCACCCAGGGAGAAAAGGCCTTTTCGTGTTCTGTGTTCTGCCTGAAATCGGTCAATTGGCACTTGCCAAAACAAGGTTTCCTAGCACAAACTACAAAGCCGCAACTCTCTCCTGGCAGAGTAAATCCTATGCAGTGTTGCCCTGACGAGATACTGCTGGTAGAGTGAGGCCCAGGGAAAACACATTGCCTAGAGAAATCCCAGCAAAGCCGTCTGTTTCCCCACATGAATGTATGTCAGTTTGAGGTCTTTGCCAAGAACGGAGCTCAGAGGCAACATCAGATTGTGTGTATCTCCGTGAGAGAAAGAACACTGTGACTTCACCCATTCCTCTGACAAAAGCAGTTAGAAGGAGAAAACCGTCCTTTGGTTTCGCTTTCCCGCAATGAGCTCGGCAAACTGCCCTTCGCGAAGGGCAGTTTTCCCCCGGAGAACTGCCTTGCGCTAGCCGTGTTCTGGCAGTGGAACGAGTAGGCAGTGTTAGCGTTAAGCTATTGTGAAGGCTCGCTTTGGCCCAGGGAAAACAAAGCGCCTGGGGAAATCTTAACAGACCCCGGGGGCTTTTCACGGTTCCAAGTGTGGAACTGCAGACTCTTTTCCAGAGAAGAGAGCGCACAGGCAACAGCAGCCTGCACGTTTCTCAGTGAAAGGGAGAACTCCCTGACTTCATCCAGTCCTCTGAGCAAAGCAGGCAGAAGGAGAGAAACTTTCTTTCCTTCCTCTTTCCTGCAATGAATTCCCGATTTGCTCTTGCAAACGCTAGGCTTCTTCTGAAAAACTACCTCGCGGTGCACGTATCCTTCCAGAGGAGCAACGACATAGTTTTAGCTTGAAGAGATTGGGAAAGCACCCAGGGAGAAAAGGCCTTTTCGTGTTCTGTGTTCTGCCTGAAATCGGTCAATTGGCACTTGCCAAAACAAGGTTTCCTAGCACAAACTACAAAGCCGCAACTCTCTCCTGGCAGAGTAAATCCTATGCAGTGTTGCCCTGACGAGATACTGCTGGTAGAGTGAGGCCCAGGGAAAACACATTGCCTAGAGAAATCCCAGCAAAGCCGTCTGTTTCCCCACATGAATGTATGTCAGTTTGAGGTCTTTGCCAAGAACGGAGCTCAGAGGCAACATCAGATTGTGTGTATCTCCGTGAGAGAAAGAACACTGTGACTTCACCCATTCCTCTGACAAAAGCAGTTAGAAGGAGAAAACCGTCCTTTGGTTTCGCTTTCCCGCAATGAGCTCGGCAAACTGCCCTTCGCGAAGGGCAGTTTTCCCCCGGAGAACTGCCTTGCGCTAGCCGTGTTCTGGCAGTGGAACGAGTAGGCAGTGTTAGCGTTAAGCTATTGTGAAGGCTCGCTTTGGCCCAGGGAAAACAAAGCGCCTGGGGAAATCTTAACAGACCCCGGGGGCTTTTCACGGTTCCAAGTGTGGAACTGCAGACTCTTTTCCAGAGAAGAGAGCGCACAGGCAACAGCAGCCTGCACGTTTCTCAGTGAAAGGGAGAACTCCCTGACTTCATCCAGTCCTCTGAGCAAAGCAGGCAGAAGGAGAGAAACTTTCTTTCCTTCCTCTTTCCTGCAATGAATTCCTGATTTGCTCTTGCAAACGCTAGGCTTCTTCTGAAAAACTACCTCGCGGTGCACGTATCCTTCCAGAGGAGCAACGACATAGTTTTAGCTTGAAGAGATTGGGAAAGCACCCAGGGACAAAAGGCCTTTTCGTGTTCTGTGTTCTGCCTGAAATCGGTCAATTGGCACTTGCCAAAACAAGGTTTCCTAGCACAAACTACAAAGCCGCAACTCTCTCCTGGCAGAGTAAATCCTATGCAGTGTTGCCCTGACGAGATACTGCTGGTAGAGTGAGGCCCAGGGAAAACACATTGCCTAGAGAAATCCCAGCAAAGCCGTCTGTTTCCCCACATGAATGTATGTCAGTTTGAGGTCTTTGCCAAGAACGGAGCTCAGAGGCAACATCAGATTGTGTGTATCTCCGTGAGAGAAAGAACACTGTGACTTCACCCATTCCTCTGACAAAAGCAGTTAGAAGGAGAAAACCGTCCTTTGGTTTCGCTTTCCCGCAATGAGCTCGGCAAACTGCCCTTCGCGAAGGGCAGTTTTCCCCCGGAGAACTGCCTTGCGCTAGCCGTGTTCTGGCAGTGGAACGAGTAGGCAGTGTTAGCGTTAAGCTATTGTGAAGGCTCGCTTTGGCCCAGGGAAAACAAAGCGCCTGGGGAAATCTTAACAGACCCCGGGGGCTTTTCACGGTTCCAAGTGTGGAACTGCAGACTCTTTTCCAGAGAAGAGAGCGCACAGGCAACAGCAGCCTGCACGTTTCTCAGTGAAAGGGAGAACTCCCTGACTTCATCCAGTCCTCTGAGCAAAGCAGGCAGAAGGAGAGAAACTTTCTTTCCTTCCTCTTTCCTGCAATGAATTCCTGATTTGCTCTTGCAAACGCTAGGCTTCTTCTGAAAAACTACCTCGCGGTGCACGTATCCTTCCAGAGGAGCAACGACATAGTTTTAGCTTGAAGAGATTGGGAAAGCACCCAGGGACAAAAGGCCTTTTCGTGTTCTGTGTTCTGCCTGAAATCGGTCAATTGGCACTTGCCAAAACAAGGTTTCCTAGCACAAACTACAAAGCCGCAACTCTCTCCTGGCAGAGTAAATCCTATGCAGTGTTGCCCTGACGAGATACTGCTGGTAGAGTGAGGCCCAGGGAAAACACATTGCCTAGAGAAATCCCAGCAAAGCCGTCTGTTTCCCCACATGAATGTATGTCAGTTTGAGGTCTTTGCCAAGAACGGAGCTCAGAGGCAACATCAGATTGTGTGTATCTCCGTGAGAGAAAGAACACTGTGACTTCACCCATTCCTCTGACAAAAGCAGTTAGAAGGAGAAAACCGTCCTTTGGTTTCGCTTTCCCGCAATGAGCTCGGCAAACTGCCCTTCGCGAAGGGCAGTTTTCCCCCGGAGAACTGCCTTGCGCTAGCCGTGTTCTGGCAGTGGAACGAGTAGGCAGTGTTAGCGTTAAGCTATTGTGAAGGCTCGCTTTGGCCCAGGGAAAACAAAGCGCCTGGGGAAATCTTAACAGACCCCGGGGGCTTTTCACGGTTCCAAGTGTGGAACTGCAGACTCTTTTCCAGAGAAGAGAGCGCACAGGCAACAGCAGCCTGCACGTTTCTCAGTGAAAGGGAGAACTCCCTGACTTCATCCAGTCCTCTGAGCAAAGCAGGCAGAAGGAGAGAAACTTTCTTTCCTTCCTCTTTCCTGCAATGAATTCCTCATTTGCTCTTGCAAACGCTAGGCTTCTTCTGAAAAACTACCTCGCGGTGCACGTATCCTTCCAGAGGAGCAACGACATAGTTTTAGCTTGAAGAGATTGGGAAAGCACCCAGGGAGAAAAGGCCTTTTCGTGTTCTGTGTTCTGCCTGAAATCGGTCAATTGGCACTTGCCAAAACAAGGTTTCCTAGCACAAACTACAAAGCCGCAACTCTCTCCTGGCAGAGTAAATCCTATGCAGTGTTGCCCTGACGAGATACTGCTGGTAGAGTGAGGCCCAGGGAAAACACATTGCCTAGAGAAATCCCAGCAAAGCCGTCTGTTTCCCCACATGAATGTATGTCAGTTTGAGGTCTTTGCCAAGAACGGAGCTCAGAGGCAACATCAGATTGTGTGTATCTCCGTGAGAGAAAGAACACTGTGACTTCACCCATTCCTCTGACAAAAGCAGTTAGAAGGAGAAAACCGTCCTTTGGTTTCGCTTTCCCGCAATGAGCTCGGCAAACTGCCCTTCGCGAAGGGCAGTTTTCCCCCGGAGAACTGCCTTGCGCTAGCCGTGTTCTGGCAGTGGAACGAGTAGGCAGTGTTAGCGTTAAGCTATTGTGAAGGCTCGCTTTGGCCCAGGGAAAACAAAGCGCCTGGGGAAATCTTAACAGACCCCGGGGGCTTTTCACGGTTCCAAGTGTGGAACTGCAGACTCTTTTCCAAAGAAGAGAGCGCACAGGCAACAGCAGCCTGCACGTTTCTCAGTGAAAGGGAGAACTCCCTGACTTCATCCAGTCCTCTGAGCAAAGCAGGCAGAAGGAGAGAAACTTTCTTTCCTTCCTCTTTCCTGCAATGAATTCCTGATTTGCTCTTGCAAACGCTAGGCTTCTTCTGAAAAACTACCTCGCGGTGCACGTATCCTTCCAGAGGAGCAACGACATAGTTTTAGCTTGAAGAGATTGGGAAAGCACCCAGGGACAAAAGGCCTTTTCGTGTTCTGTGTTCTGCCTGAAATCGGTCAATTGGCACTTGCCAAAACAAGGTTTCCTAGCACAAACTACAAAGCCGCAACTCTCTCCTGGCAGAGTAAATCCTATGCAGTGTTGCCCTGACGAGATACTGCTGGTAGAGTGAGGCCCAGGGAAAACACATTGCCTAGAGAAATCCCAGCAAAGCCGTCTGTTTCCCCACATGAATGTATGTCAGTTTGAGGTCTTTGCCAAGAACGGAGCTCAGAGGCAACATCAGATTGTGTGTATCTCCGTGAGAGAAAGAACACTGTGACTTCACCCATTCCTCTGACAAAAGCAGTTAGAAGGAGAAAACCGTCCTTTGGTTTCGCTTTCCCGCAATGAGCTCGGCAAACTGCCCTTCGCGAAGGGCAGTTTTCCCCCGGAGAACTGCCTTGCGCTAGCCGTGTTCTGGCAGTGGAACGAGTAGGCAGTGTTAGCGTTAAGCTATTGTGAAGGCTCGCTTTGGCCCAGGGAAAACAAAGCGCCTGGGGAAATCTTAACAGACCCCGGGGGCTTTTCACGGTTCCAAGTGTGGAACTGCAGACTCTTTTCCAGAGAAGAGAGCGCACAGGCAACAGCAGCCTGCACGTTTCTCAGTGAAAGGGAGAACTCCCTGACTTCATCCAGTCCTCTGAGCAAAGCAGGCAGAAGGAGAGAAACTTTCTTTCCTTCCTCTTTCCTGCAATGAATTCCTGATTTGCTCTTGCAAACGCTAGGCTTCTTCTGAAAAACTACCTCGCGGTGCACGTATCCTTCCAGAGGAGCAACGACATAGTTTTAGCTTGAAGAGATTGGGAAAGCACCCAGGGACAAAAGGCCTTTTCGTGTTCTGTGTTCTGCCTGAAATCGGTCAATTGGCACTTGCCAAAACAAGGTTTCCTAGCACAAACTACAAAGCCGCAACTCTCTCCTGGCAGAGTAAATCCTATGCAGTGTTGCCCTGACGAGATACTGCTGGTAGAGTGAGGCCCAGGGAAAACACATTGCCTAGAGAAATCCCAGCAAAGCCGTCTGTTTCCCCACATGAATGTATGTCAGTTTGAGGTCTTTGCCAAGAACGGAGCTCAGAGGCAACATCAGATTGTGTGTATCTCCGTGAGAGAAAGAACACTGTGACTTCACCCATTCCTCTGACAAAAGCAGTTAGAAGGAGAAAACCGTCCTTTGGTTTCGCTTTCCCGCAATGAGCTCGGCAAACTGCCCTTCGCGAAGGGCAGTTTTCCCCCGGAGAACTGCCTTGCGCTAGCCGTGTTCTGGCAGTGGAACGAGTAGGCAGTGTTAGCGTTAAGCTATTGTGAAGGCTCGCTTTGGCCCAGGGAAAACAAAGCGCCTGGGGAAATCTTAACAGACCCCGGGGGCTTTTCACGGTTCCAAGTGTGGAACTGCAGACTCTTTTCCAGAGAAGAGAGCGCACAGGCAACAGCAGCCTGCACGTTTCTCAGTGAAAGGGAGAACTCCCTGACTTCATCCAGTCCTCTGAGCAAAGCAGGCAGAAGGAGAGAAACTTTCTTTCCTTCCTCTTTCCTGCAATGAATTCCTGATTTGCTCTTGCAAACGCTAGGCTTCTTCTGAAAAACTACCTCGCGGTGCACGTATCCTTCCAGAGGAGCAACGACATAGTTTTAGCTTGAAGAGATTGGGAAAGCACCCAGGGAGAAAAGGCCTTTTCGTGTTCTGTGTTCTGCCTGAAATCGGTCAATTGGCACTTGCCAAAACAAGGTTTCCTAGCACAAACTACAAAGCCGCAACTCTCTCCTGGCAGAGTAAATCCTATGCAGTGTTGCCCTGACGAGATACTGCTGGTAGAGTGAGGCCCAGGGAAAACACATTGCCTAGAGAAATCCCAGCAAAGCCGTCTGTTTCCCCACATGAATGTATGTCAGTTTGAGGTCTTTGCCAAGAACGGAGCTCAGAGGCAACATCAGATTGTGTGTATCTCCGTGAGAGAAAGAACACTGTGACTTCACCCATTCCTCTGACAAAAGCAGTTAGAAGGAGAAAACCGTCCTTTGGTTTCGCTTTCCCGCAATGAGCTCGGCAAACTGCCCTTCGCGAAGGGCAGTTTTCCCCCGGAGAACTGCCTTGCGCTAGCCGTGTTCTGGCAGTGGAACGAGTAGGCAGTGTTAGCGTTAAGCTATTGTGAAGGCTCGCTTTGGCCCAGGGAAAACAAAGCGCCTGGGGAAATCTTAACAGACCCCGGGGGCTTTTCACGGTTCCAAGTGTGGAACTGCACACTCTTTTCCAAAGAAGAGAGCGCACAGGCAACAGCAGCCTGCACGTTTCTCAGTGAAAGGGAGAACTCCCTGACTTCATCCAGTCCTCTGAGCAAAGCAGGCAGAAGGAGAGAAACTTTCTTTCCTTCCTCTTTCCTGCAATGAATTCCTGATTTGCTCTTGCAAACGCTAGGCTTCTTCTGAAAAACTACCTCGCGGTGCACGTATCCTTCCAGAGGAGCAACGACATAGTTTTAGCTTGAAGAGATTGGGAAAGCACCCAGGGACAAAAGGCCTTTTCGTGTTCTGTGTTCTGCCTGAAATCGGTCAATTGGCACTTGCCAAAACAAGGTTTCCTAGCACAAACTACAAAGCCGCAACTCTCTCCTGGCAGAGTAAATCCTATGCAGTGTTGCCCTGACGAGATACTGCTGGTAGAGTGAGGCCCAGGGAAAACACATTGCCTAGAGAAATCCCAGCAAAGCCGTCTGTTTCCCCACATGAATGTATGTCAGTTTGAGGTCTTTGCCAAGAACGGAGCTCAGAGGCAACATCAGATTGTGTGTATCTCCGTGAGAGAAAGAACACTGTGACTTCACCCATTCCTCTGACAAAAGCAGTTAGAAGGAGAAAACCGTCCTTTGGTTTCGCTTTCCCGCAATGAGCTCGGCAAACTGCCCTTCGCGAAGGGCAGTTTTCCCCCGGAGAACTGCCTTGCGCTAGCCGTGTTCTGGCAGTGGAACGAGTAGGCAGTGTTAGCGTTAAGCTATTGTGAAGGCTCGCTTTGGCCCAGGGAAAACAAAGCGCCTGGGGAAATCTTAACAGACCCCGGGGGCTTTTCACGGTTCCAAGTGTGGAACTGCAGACTCTTTTCCAGAGAAGAGAGCGCACAGGCAACAGCAGCCTGCACGTTTCTCAGTGAAAGGGAGAACTCCCTGACTTCATCCAGTCCTCTGAGCAAAGCAGGCAGAAGGAGAGAAACTTTCTTTCCTTCCTCTTTCCTGCAATGAATTCCTGATTTGCTCTTGCAAACGCTAGGCTTCTTCTGAAAAACTACCTCGCGGTGCACGTATCCTTCCAGAGGAGCAACGACATAGTTTTAGCTTGAAGAGATTGGGAAAGCACCCAGGGACAAAAGGCCTTTTCGTGTTCTGTGTTCTGCCTGAAATCGGTCAATTGGCACTTGCCAAAACAAGGTTTCCTAGCACAAACTACAAAGCCGCAACTCTCTCCTGGCAGAGTAAATCCTATGCAGTGTTGCCCTGACGAGATACTGCTGGTAGAGTGAGGCCCAGGGAAAACACATTGCCTAGAGAAATCCCAGCAAAGCCGTCTGTTTCCCCACATGAATGTATGTCAGTTTGAGGTCTTTGCCAAGAACGGAGCTCAGAGGCAACATCAGATTGTGTGTATCTCCGTGAGAGAAAGAACACTGTGACTTCACCCATTCCTCTGACAAAAGCAGTTAGAAGGAGAAAACCGTCCTTTGGTTTCGCTTTCCCGCAATGAGCTCGGCAAACTGCCCTTCGCGAAGGGCAGTTTTCCCCCGGAGAACTGCCTTGCGCTAGCCGTGTTCTGGCAGTGGAACGAGTAGGCAGTGTTAGCGTTAAGCTATTGTGAAGGCTCGCTTTGGCCCAGGGAAAACAAAGCGCCTGGGGAAATCTTAACAGACCCCGGGGGCTTTTCACGGTTCCAAGTGTGGAACTGCAGACTCTTTTCCAGAGAAGAGAGCGCACAGGCAACAGCAGCCTGCACGTTTCTCAGTGAAAGGGAGAACTCCCTGACTTCATCCAGTCCTCTGAGCAAAGCAGGCAGAAGGAGAGAAACTTTCTTTCCTTCCTCTTTCCTGCAATGAATTCCTGATTTGCTCTTGCAAACGCTAGGCTTCTTCTGAAAAACTACCTCGCGGTGCACGTATCCTTCCAGAGGAGCAACGACATAGTTTTAGCTTGAAGAGATTGGGAAAGCACCCAGGGACAAAAGGCCTTTTCGTGTTCTGTGTTCTGCCTGAAATCGGTCAATTGGCACTTGCCAAAACAAGGTTTCCTAGCACAAACTACAAAGCCGCAACTCTCTCCTGGCAGAGTAAATCCTATGCAGTGTTGCCCTGACGAGATACTGCTGGTAGAGTGAGGCCCAGGGAAAACACATTGCCTAGAGAAATCCCAGCAAAGCCGTCTGTTTCCCCACATGAATGTATGTCAGTTTGAGGTCTTTGCCAAGAACGGAGCTCAGAGGCAACATCAGATTGTGTGTATCTCCGTGAGAGAAAGAACACTGTGACTTCACCCATTCCTCTGACAAAAGCAGTTAGAAGGAGAAAACCGTCCTTTGGTTTCGCTTTCCCGCAATGAGCTCGGCAAACTGCCCTTCGCGAAGGGCAGTTTTCCCCCGGAGAACTGCCTTGCGCTAGCCGTGTTCTGGCAGTGGAACGAGTAGGCAGTGTTAGCGTTAAGCTATTGTGAAGGCTCGCTTTGGCCCAGGGAAAACAAAGCGCCTGGGGAAATCTTAACAGACCCCGGGGGCTTTTCACGGTTCCAAGTGTGGAACTGCACACTCTTTTCCAGAGAAGAGAGCGCACAGGCAACAGCAGCCTGCACGTTTCTCAGTGAAAGGGAGAACTCCCTGACTTCATCCAGTCCTCTGAGCAAAGCAGGCAGAAGGAGAGAAACTTTCTTTCCTTCCTCTTTCCTGCAATGAATTCCTCATTTGCTCTTGCAAACGCTAGGCTTCTTCTGAAAAACTACCTCGCGGTGCACGTATCCTTCCAGAGGAGCAACGACATAGTTTTAGCTTGAAGAGATTGGGAAAGCACCCAGGGACAAAAGGCCTTTTCGTGTTCTGTGTTCTGCCTGAAATCGGTCAATTGGCACTTGCCAAAACAAGGTTTCCTAGCACAAACTACAAAGCCGCAACTCTCTCCTGGCAGAGTAAATCCTATGCAGTGTTGCCCTGACGAGATACTGCTGGTAGAGTGAGGCCCAGGGAAAACACATTGCCTAGAGAAATCCCAGCAAAGCCGTCTGTTTCCCCACATGAATGTATGTCAGTTTGAGGTCTTTGCCAAGAACGGAGCTCAGAGGCAACATCAGATTGTGTGTATCTCCGTGAGAGAAAGAACACTGTGACTTCACCCATTCCTCTGACAAAAGCAGTTAGAAGGAGAAAACCGTCCTTTGGTTTCGCTTTCCCGCAATGAGCTCGGCAAACTGCCCTTCGCGAAGGGCAGTTTTCCCCCGGAGAACTGCCTTGCGCTAGCCGTGTTCTGGCAGTGGAACGAGTAGGCAGTGTTAGCGTTAAGCTATTGTGAAGGCTCGCTTTGGCCCAGGGAAAACAAAGCGCCTGGGGAAATCTTAACAGACCCCGGGGGCTTTTCACGGTTCCAAGTGTGGAACTGCAGACTCTTTTCCAGAGAAGAGAGCGCACAGGCAACAGCAGCCTGCACGTTTCTCAGTGAAAGGGAGAACTCCCTGACTTCATCCAGTCCTCTGAGCAAAGCAGGCAGAAGGAGAGAAACTTTCTTTCCTTCCTCTTTTCTGCAATGAATTCCTGATTTGCTCTTGCAAACGCTAGGCTTCTTCTGAAAAACTACCTCGCGGTGCACGTATCCTTCCAGAGGAGCAACGACATAGTTTTAGCTTGAAGAGATTGGGAAAGCACCCAGGGACAAAAGGCCTTTTCGTGTTCTGTGTTCTGCCTGAAATCGGTCAATTGGCACTTGCCAAAACAAGGTTTCCTAGCACAAACTACAAAGCCGCAACTCTCTCCTGGCAGAGTAAATCCTATGCAGTGTTGCCCTGACGAGATACTGCTGGTAGAGTGAGGCCCAGGGAAAACACATTGCCTAGAGAAATCCCAGCAAAGCCGTCTGTTTCCCCACATGAATGTATGTCAGTTTGAGGTCTTTGCCAAGAACGGAGCTCAGAGGCAACATCAGATTGTGTGTATCTCCGTGAGAGAAAGAACACTGTGACTTCACCCATTCCTCTGACAAAAGCAGTTAGAAGGAGAAAACCGTCCTTTGGTTTCGCTTTCCCGCAATGAGCTCGGCAAACTGCCCTTCGCGAAGGGCAGTTTTCCCCCGGAGAACTGCCTTGCGCTAGCCGTGTTCTGGCAGTGGAACGAGTAGGCAGTGTTAGCGTTAAGCTATTGTGAAGGCTCGCTTTGGCCCAGGGAAAACAAAGCGCCTGGGGAAATCTTAACAGACCCCGGGGGCTTTTCACGGTTCCAAGTGTGGAACTGCAGACTCTTTTCCAGAGAAGAGAACGCACAGGCAACAGCAGCCTGCACGTTTCTCAGTGAAAGGGAGAACTCCCTGACTTCATCCAGTCCTCTGAGCAAAGCAGGCAGAAGGAGAGAAACTTTCTTTCCTTCCTCTTTCCTGCAATGAATTCCTCATTTGCTCTTGCAAACGCTAGGCTTCTTCTGAAAAACTACCTCGCGGTGCACGTATCCTTCCAGAGGAGCAACGACATAGTTTTAGCTTGAAGAGATTGGGAAAGCACCCAGGGAGAAAAGGCCTTTTCGTGTTCTGTGTTCTGCCTGAAATCGGTCAATTGGCACTTGCCAAAACAAGGTTTCCTAGCACAAACTACAAAGCCGCAACTCTCTCCTGGCAGAGTAAATCCTATGCAGTGTTGCCCTGACGAGATACTGCTGGTAGAGTGAGGCCCAGGGAAAACACATTGCCTAGAGAAATCCCAGCAAAGCCGTCTGTTTCCCCACATGAATGTATGTCAGTTTGAGGTCTTTGCCAAGAACGGAGCTCAGAGGCAACATCAGATTGTGTGTATCTCCGTGAGAGAAAGAACACTGTGACTTCACCCATTCCTCTGACAAAAGCAGTTAGAAGGAGAAAACCGTCCTTTGGTTTCGCTTTCCCGCAATGAGCTCGGCAAACTGCCCTTCGCGAAGGGCAGTTTTCCCCCGGAGAACTGCCTTGCGCTAGCCGTGTTCTGGCAGTGGAACGAGTAGGCAGTGTTAGCGTTAAGCTATTGTGAAGGCTCGCTTTGGCCCAGGGAAAACAAAGCGCCTGGGGAAATCTTAACAGACCCCGGGGGCTTTTCACGGTTCCAAGTGTGGAACTGCAGACTCTTTTCCAGAGAAGAGAGCGCACAGGCAACAGCAGCCTGCACGTTTCTCAGTGAAAGGGAGAACTCCCTGACTTCATCCAGTCCTCTGAGCAAAGCAGGCAGAAGGAGAGAAACTTTCTTTCCTTCCTCTTTCCTGCAATGAATTCCTGATTTGCTCTTGCAAACGCTAGGCTTCTTCTGAAAAACTACCTCGCGGTGCACGTATCCTTCCAGAGGAGCAACGACATAGTTTTAGCTTGAAGAGATTGGGAAAGCACCCAGGGACAAAAGGCCTTTTCGTGTTCTGTGTTCTGCCTGAAATCGGTCAATTGGCACTTGCCAAAACAAGGTTTCCTAGCACAAACTACAAAGCCGCAACTCTCTCCTGGCAGAGTAAATCCTATGCAGTGTTGCCCTGACGAGATACTGCTGGTAGAGTGAGGCCCAGGGAAAACACATTGCCTAGAGAAATCCCAGCAAAGCCGTCTGTTTCCCCACATGAATGTATGTCAGTTTGAGGTCTTTGCCAAGAACGGAGCTCAGAGGCAACATCAGATTGTGTGTATCTCCGTGAGAGAAAGAACACTGTGACTTCACCCATTCCTCTGACAAAAGCAGTTAGAAGGAGAAAACCGTCCTTTGGTTTCGCTTTCCCGCAATGAGCTCGGCAAACTGCCCTTCGCGAAGGGCAGTTTTCCCCCGGAGAACTGCCTTGCGCTAGCCGTGTTCTGGCAGTGGAACGAGTAGGCAGTGTTAGCGTTAAGCTATTGTGAAGGCTCGCTTTGGCCCAGGGAAAACAAAGCGCCTGGGGAAATCTTAACAGACCCCGGGGGCTTTTCACGGTTCCAAGTGTGGAACTGCACACTCTTTTCCAGAGAAGAGAGCGCACAGGCAACAGCAGCCTGCACGTTTCTCAGTGAAAGGGAGAACTCCCTGACTTCATCCAGTCCTCTGAGCAAAGCAGGCAGAAGGAGAGAAACTTTCTTTCCTTCCTCTTTCCTGCAATGAATTCCTGATTTGCTCTTGCAAACGCTAGGCTTCTTCTGAAAAACTACCTCGCGGTGCACGTATCCTTCCAGAGGAGCAACGACATAGTTTTAGCTTGAAGAGATTGGGAAAGCACCCAGGGAGAAAAGGCCTTTTCGTGTTCTGTGTTCTGCCTGAAATTGGTCAATTGGCACTTGCCAAAACAAGGTTTCCTAGCACAAACTACAAAGCCGCAACTCTCTCCTGGCAGAGTAAATCCTATGCAGTGTTGCCCTGACGAGATACTGCTGGTAGAGTGAGGCCCAGGGAAAACACATTGCCTAGAGAAATCCCAGCAAAGCCGTCTGTTTCCCCACATGAATGTATGTCAGTTTGAGGTCTTTGCCAAGAACGGAGCTCAGAGGCAACATCAGATTGTGTGTATCTCCGTGAGAGAAAGAACACTGTGACTTCACCCATTCCTCTGACAAAAGCAGTTAGAAGGAGAAAACCGTCCTTTGGTTTCGCTTTCCCGCAATGAGCTCGGCAAACTGCCCTTCGCGAAGGGCAGTTTTCCCCCGGAGAACTGCCTTGCGCTAGCCGTGTTCTGGCAGTGGAACGAGTAGGCAGTGTTAGCGTTAAGCTATTGTGAAGGCTCGCTTTGGCCCAGGGAAAACAAAGCGCCTGGGGAAATCTTAACAGACCCCGGGGGCTTTTCACGGTTCCAAGTGTGGAACTGCAGACTCTTTTCCAGAGAAGAGAGCGCACAGGCAACAGCAGCCTGCACGTTTCTCAGTGAAAGGGAGAACTCCCTGACTTCATCCAGTCCTCTGAGCAAAGCAGGCAGAAGGAGAGAAACTTTCTTTCCTTCCTCTTTCCTGCAATGAATTCCTCATTTGCTCTTGCAAACGCTAGGCTTCTTCTGAAAAACTACCTCGCGGTGCACGTATCCTTCCAGAGGAGCAACGACATAGTTTTAGCTTGAAGAGATTGGGAAAGCACCCAGGGACAAAAGGCCTTTTCGTGTTCTGTGTTCTGCCTGAAATCGGTCAATTGGCACTTTCCAAAACAAGGTTTCCTAGCACAAACTACAAAGCCGCAACTCTCTCCTGGCAGAGTAAATCCTATGCAGTGTTGCCCTGACGAGATACTGCTGGTAGAGTGAGGCCCAGGGAAAACACATTGCCTAGAGAAATCCCAGCAAAGCCGTCTGTTTCCCCACATGAATGTATGTCAGTTTGAGGTCTTTGCCAAGAACGGAGCTCAGAGGCAACATCAGATTGTGTGTATCTCCGTGAGAGAAAGAACACTGTGACTTCACCCATTCCTCTGACAAAAGCAGTTAGAAGGAGAAAACCGTCCTTTGGTTTCGCTTTCCCGCAATGAGCTCGGCAAACTGCCCTTCGCGAAGGGCAGTTTTCCCCCGGAGAACTGCCTTGCGCTAGCCGTGTTCTGGCAGTGGAACGAGTAGGCAGTGTTAGCGTTAAGCTATTGTGAAGGCTCGCTTTGGCCCAGGGAAAACAAAGCGCCTGGGGAAATCTTAACAGACCCCGGGGGCTTTTCACGGTTCCAAGTGTGGAACTGCAGACTCTTTTCCAGAGAAGAGAGCGCACAGGCAACAGCAGCCTGCACGTTTCTCAGTGAAAGGGAGAACTCCCTGACTTCATCCAGTCCTCTGAGCAAAGCAGGCAGAAGGAGAGAAACTTTCTTTCCTTCCTCTTTCCTGCAATGAATTCCTCATTTGCTCTTGCAAACGCTAGGCTTCTTCTGAAAAACTACCTCGCGGTGCACGTATCCTTCCAGAGGAGCAACGACATAGTTTTAGCTTGAAGAGATTGGGAAAGCACCCAGGGAGAAAAGGCCTTTTCGTGTTCTGTGTTCTGCCTGAAATCGGTCAATTGGCACTTTCCAAAACAAGGTTTCCTAGCACAAACTACAAAGCCGCAACTCTCTCCTGGCAGAGTAAATCCTATGCAGTGTTGCCCTGACGAGATACTGCTGGTAGAGTGAGGCCCAGGGAAAACACATTGCCTAGAGAAATCCCAGCAAAGCCGTCTGTTTCCCCACATGAATGTATGTCAGTTTGAGGTCTTTGCCAAGAACGGAGCTCAGAGGCAACATCAGATTGTGTGTATCTCCGTGAGAGAAAGAACACTGTGACTTCACCCATTCCTCTGACAAAAGCAGTTAGAAGGAGAAAACCGTCCTTTGGTTTCGCTTTCCCGCAATGAGCTCGGCAAACTGCCCTTCGCGAAGGGCAGTTTTCCCCCGGAGAACTGCCTTGCGCTAGCCGTGTTCTGACAGTGGAACGAGTAGGCAGTGTTAGCGTTAAGCTATTGTGAAGGCTCGCTTTGGCCCAGGGAAAACAAAGCGCCTGGGGAAATCTTAACAGACCCCGGGGGCTTTTCACGGTTCCAAGTGTGGAACTGCAGACTCTTTTCCAGAGAAGAGAGCGCACAGGCAACAGCAGCCTGCACGTTTCTCAGTGAAAGGGAGAACTCCCTGACTTCATCCAGTCCTCTGAGCAAAGCAGGCAGAAGGAGAGAAACTTTCTTTCCTTCCTCTTTCCTGCAATGAATTCCTCATTTGCTCTTGCAAACGCTAGGCTTCTTCTGAAAAACTACCTCGCGGTGCACGTATCCTTCCAGAGGAGCAACGACATAGTTTTAGCTTGAAGAGATTGGGAAAGCACCCAGGGAGAAAAGGCCTTTTCGTGTTCTGTGTTCTGCCTGAAATCGGGCAATTGGCACTTCCCAAAACAAGGTTTCCTAGCACAAACTACAAAGCCGCAACTCTCTCCTGGCAGAGTAAATCCTATGCAGTGTTGCCCTGACGAGATACTGCTGGTAGAGTGAGGCCCAGGGAAAACACATTGCCTAGAGAAATCCCAGCAAAGCCGTCTGTTTCCCCACATGAATGTATGTCAGTTTGAGGTCTTTGCCAAGAACGGAGCTCAGAGGCAACATCAGATTGTGTGTATCTCCGTGAGAGAAAGAACACTGTGACTTCACCCATTCCTCTGACAAAAGCAGTTAGAAGGAGAAAACCGTCCTTTGGTTTCGCTTTCCCGCAATGAGCTCGGCAAACTGCCCTTCGCGAAGGGCAGTTTTCCCCCGGAGAACTGCCTTGCGCTAGCCGTGTTCTGGCAGTGGAACGAGTAGGCAGTGTTAGCGTTAAGCTATTGTGAAGGCTCGCTTTGGCCCAGGGAAAACAAAGCGCCTGGGGAAATCTTAACAGACCCCGGGGGCTTTTCACGGTTCCAAGTGTGGAACTGCAGACTCTTTTCCAGAGAAGAGAGCGCACAGGCAACAGCAGCCTGCACGTTTCTCAGTGAAAGGGAGAACTCCCTGACTTCATCCAGTCCTCTGAGCAAAGCAGGCAGAAGGAGAGAAACTTTCTTTCCTTCCTCTTTCCTGCAATGAATTCCTCATTTGCTCTTGCAAACGCTAGGCTTCTTCTGAAAAACTACCTCGCGGTGCACGTATCCTTCCAGAGGAGCAACGACATAGTTTTAGCTTGAAGAGATTGGGAAAGCACCCAGGGAGAAAAGGCCTTTTCGTGTTCTGTGTTCTGCCTGAAATCGGTCAATTGGCACTTGCCAAAACAAGGTTTCCTAGCACAAACTACAAAGCCGCAACTCTCTCCTGGCAGAGTAAATCCTATGCAGTGTGGCCCTGACGAGATACTGCTGGTAGAGTGAGGCCCAGGGAAAACACATTGCCTAGAGAAATCCCAGCAAAGCCGTCTGTTTCCCCACATGAATGTATGTCAGTTTGAGGTCTTTGCCAAGAACGGAGCTCAGAGGCAACATCAGATTGTGTGTATCTCCGTGAGAGAAAGAACACTGTGACTTCACCCATTCCTCTGACAAAAGCAGTTAGAAGGAGAAAACCGTCCTTTGGTTTCGCTTTCCCGCAATGAGCTCGGCAAACTGCCCTTCGCGAAGGGCAGTTTTCCCCCGGAGAACTGCCTTGCGCTAGCCGTGTTCTGGCAGTGGAACGAGTAGGCAGTGTTAGCGTTAAGCTATTGTGAAGGCTCGCTTTGGCCCAGGGAAAACAAAGCGCCTGGGGAAATCTTAACAGACCCCGGGGGCTTTTCACGGTTCCAAGTGTGGAACTGCACACTCTTTTCCAAAGAAGAGAGCGCACAGGCAACAGCAGCCTGCACGTTTCTCAGTGAAAGGGAGAACTCCCTGACTTCATCCAGTCCTCTGAGCAAAGCAGGCAGAAGGAGAGAAACTTTCTTTCCTTCCTCTTTCCTGCAATGAATTCCTGATTTGCTCTTGCAAACGCTAGGCTTCTTCTGAAAAACTACCTCGCGGTGCACGTATCCTTCCAGAGGAGCAACGACATAGCTTTAGCTTGAAGAGATTGGGAAAGCACCCAGGGAGAAAAGGCCTTTTCGTGTTCTGTGTTCTGCCTGAAATCGGTCAATTGGCACTTGCCAAAACAAGGTTTCCTAGCACAAGCTACAAAGCCGCAACTCTCTCCTGGCAGAGTAAATCCTATGCAGTGTTGCCCTGACGAGATACTGCTGGTAGAGTGAGGCCCAGGGAAAACACATTGCCTAGAGAAATCCCAGCAAAGCCGTCTGTTTCCCCACATGAATGTATGTCAGTTTGAGGTCTTTGCCAAGAACGGAGCTCAGAGGCAACATCAGATTGTGTGTATCTCCGTGAGAGAAAGAACACTGTGACTTCACCCATTCCTCTGACAAAAGCAGTTAGAAGGAGAAAACCGTCCTTTGGTTTCGCTTTCCCGCAATGAGCTCGTCAAACTGCCCTTCGCGAAGGGCAGTTTTCCCCCGGAGAACTGCCTTGCGCTAGCCGTGTTCTGGCAGTGGAACGAGTAGGCAGTGTTAGCGTTAAGCTATTGTGAAGGCTCGCTTTGGCCCAGGGAAAACAAAGCGCCTGGGGAAATCTTAACAGACCCCGGGGGCTTTTCACGGTTCCAAGTGTGGAACTGCAGACTCTTTTCCAAAGAAGAGAGCGCACAGGCAACAGCAGCCTGCACGTTTCTCAGTGAAAGGGAGAACTCCCTGACTTCATCCAGTCCTCTGAGCAAAGCAGGCAGAAGGAGAGAAACTTTCTTTCCTTCCTCTTTCCTGCAATGAATTCCTCATTTGCTCTTGCAAACGCTAGGCTTCTTCTGAAAAACTACCTCGCGGTGCACGTATCCTTCCAGAGGAGCAACGACATAGTTTTAGCTTGAAGAGATTGGGAAAGCACCCAGGGAGAAAAGGCCTTTCCGTGTTCTGTGTTCTGCCTGAAATCGGTCAATTGGCACTTGCCAAAACAAGGTTTCCTAGCACAAACTACAAAGCCGCAACTCTCTCCTGGCAGAGTAAATCCTATGCAGTGTTGCCCTGACGAGATACTGCTGGTAGAGTGAGGCCCAGGGAAGACACATTGCCTAGAGAAATCCTAGCAAAGCCGTATGTTTCCCCACATGAATGTATGTCAGTTTGAGGTCTTTGCCAAGAACGGAGCTCAGAGGCAACATCAGATTGTGTGTATCTCCGTGAGAGAAAGAACACTGTGACTTCACCCATTCCTCTGACAAAAGCAGTTAGAAGGAGAAAACCGTCCTTTGGTTTCGCTTTCCCGCAATGAGCTCGGCAAACTGCCCTTCGCGAAGGGCAGTTTTCCCCCGGAGAACTGCCTTGCGCTAGCCGTGTTCTGGCAGTGGAACGAGTAGGCAGTGTTAGCGTTAAGCTATTGTGAAGGCTCGCTTTGGCCCAGGGAAAACAAAGCGCCTGGGGAAATCTTAACAGACCCCGGGGGCTTTTCACGGTTCCAAGTGTGGAACTGCAGACTCTTTTCCAAAGAAGAGAGCGCACAGGCAACAGCAGCCTGCACGTTTCTCAGTGAAAGGGAGAACTCCCTGACTTCATCCAGTCCTCTGAGCAAAGCAGGCAGAAGGAGAGAAACTTTCTTTCCGTCCTCTTTCCTGCAATGAATTCCTGATTTGCTCTTGCAAACGCTAGGCTTCTTCTGAAAAACTACCTCGCGGTGCACGTATCCTTCCAGAGGAGTAACGACATAGTTTTAGCTTGAAGAGATTGGGAAAGCACCCAGGGAGAAAAGGCCTTTTCGTGTTCTGTGTTCTGCCTGAAATCGGTCAATTGGCACTTGCCAAAACAAGGTTTCCTAGCACAAACTACAAAGCCGCAACTCTCTCCTGGCAGAGTAAATCCTATGCAGTGTTTCCCTGACGAGGTACTGTTGGTAGGGTGAGGCCCAGGGAGAACACATTGCCTAGAGATATCCTAGCAAAGCCATATGTTTCCCCACATGAATGTATGTCAGTTTGAGGTCTTTGCCAAGAACGGAGCTCAGAGGCAACATCAGATTGTGTGTATGTCAGTGAGAAAAAGAATACTCTGACTTCCTCCGTTCCTCTGACGAAAGCAGTAAGAATGAGAAAATCGTCATTTGGTTTCCTTTTCCGGCACGGAGCTCGGCAAATCCGTCCTTCGCAAAGGGCAGTTTTCCCCCGGAGAACTGCCTTGTGGTTGCCGTGTTCTGGAAATTAATGAGGATGCAGTGTTAGTGTTAAGGTATTGTGAAAGTTCCTTTTGGCCCAGGGAAAACAAAGCCCCTTGGGAAATCTTAACAATCGCCGGTGCCTTTCCACAGTTCAAAGTGTGGAACGGAAGACTCCTTTCCAAATAAAAGAGCGCACAGGCAACAGTAGCCTGCATGTTTCTTAGTGAAAGGTAGAACTCCCTAACTTCATCCAGTCCTCTGAGGAAAGCAGGCATAATGACAGAAACTTTTTTTCCTTTCCTCTTTCCTGCGACGAATTCCTCATTTGCTCTTGGAAACGCAAGGCTTCTTCTGAAAAATTGCATTGCAGTGGACTTATCCTTCCAGAGGAAGAACTACATATTTTTAAGAGATTGTGAAAGCGTCTAACCCTAACTCTAAACCAAAACTAACCAATAGCAGAACCACAATGCCTAACCAGAAACCTCACCCAAACCCTAACCCTAAACTTCACCTCTAACCCCTAACACCTTACCATAACCATAATCCTAACCCTACCTAAGCCTAACTAACCCTAACCCTAACCATAAGCATAACCTATCCTTAACCTTATCATGAACTTAAACCTAATCTTAACTCCTAACCCTAACTCTAACCCTAACCCTAGCCCTTACCCTAACCCTAATCCTAAAATAACTCTAACCCTGACCCTAACTCTAATCCTAAATCCTAGCACTAACTCTAAATCTAAACCTAAACTGAACCGTAACCTACCCTACCTTTTACCGTAAACCTAGCCTTAACCTTAACCTTACCCCTATCCTAAACCTAACCCTAACATTAACATTAACCCTAACTCTAACCTTAATGCTAACCGTCACTATTAACTAAAACTTCACCCTAACCCTAACCCTAATCCTAACTCTAACCCTAACCATAACAATCAGCCTAAAAACTCAACTTAACTGTAAACCTAAACCTAACCCTCACCCTAACCACAAACTTAACCCTAACCCCTAACCGTATGCCCCAACCCTAACCCTAATGCTATCCCTAACCCTAACCCTATCCTGAACCCCTAAGCAATAACGATAACCCTAACCGTAACCCAAATCCTAACCCCTAACACCAAAGCCTATCCCAAAACTTAACCTTAACTCTCACCATAACTCTAACACGAACCCAAAACGTAATCATAAACCTAGCATTAACCCTAAACCAAACCTAACTATGACCAGAACCACAATGCTTAACCGGAACCCTCACTCAAACCCTAACTCTAAACTACTCCTTTAACCCCTGACACCTTACCATAACCATAATCCTAACCCTACCCAACCCTAATCCTAAACCTAACCCTCACCCCAACCACAACGCCTAACACAAAAAAGTAATCCTAACCCTAACCGTAACACTAAACTTAACCCTAACCTAAAATCTAACCCTAACCCTAAAACTAAACAGAACCTGTAAACTTAACCCTAAACCTAAACATAACCATAACACTAACCTGAAAACTAACCCAAACCGTAGCCATTACCATAACCCTAACACTCACACTGTCTTTAACTTTACCCTTTCCCTAACCTGGAGCTAACCCTAACTTTAACCCTAATCGTACCCCTAAACTTAACCTTGGCCCACCTGTAACCCTAAACCTAACCCTAACAATAACTCTGACCCTAACCCTCGCCCTAAACCTAATCCTAACCCTGACCCTAACTCTAACATAACCTTAACCCTAAATTTAACCCTACCATATACTTAAACCTAACCCTGATCCCTAACCCTAGCTCTAACACTAACCTTAGCCCTAACCTTAAGCCTAACCCTAAGCCTAACCCTAACAGTAACACTAACCCAAAACTCAACTTAACTGTAAACGTAACTCTAACTCTTACCCTAACCCTGAACTTAACCCTAATTATAACCCTACCCTAAACCTAAATGAAACACTAACCCCTAACCCGAACTCTAATCCTAATCCTTAGCCTAAACCTAACCGTAACCCTAAACCTAACCCTAAATACTAAACTGAACTCTAACCCTAACCCTAAACAGAACGCTCACCCTTAACAAAAATTTCACCCTAACCATAACCATAAACGTACCCTAACTTCATTCAAACTCTAACCCTAACCACAACTAACACTAACCCTAAACCTAACCCTAAACCTGACCCGAGCCTGAACCCTAACCCCTAACCCGAACCCTCACACTTAACATAAACTTCACCCTAACCCTAATCCTAAAACTAAACATAACACTAAATCTCCCCCAACCCTGACCCTAACCCTAATCCTAACCATAAACCTAACGTTAACCCTAAAATTAAGCCTAACCCTGACCCTAACTCTAATGCTAACCCTAATCCTAACCCTAAAGCTTACCCTACACACTAAGCTTAAATGGAAACCTAGCACTAACACTCACAATAACATCTAAACATAACTCCAACCCTTAACCTAATCCTAACGCTTACCTTAACTTAGCCCAAAACCTAACCATGACTTAACCCTAACACTTACCCTAACCCTAAACCTAACCTTAAACCTAAACCTAATCGTAGCCTTATCCCTAACCCTAACCCCTAACACTAACCCTAAGCTCAACCCTCAACCTTAACTTAAACTTCACCCTAACCCTAATCCTAAACCGAACCCTAAACCGAGCCCTAAACCTGACCCAAACATTAACCCAAACACCTAAACCTAACACTAACCCTAACCCTAACCCTAAACTGAACCCTAACCTGACCCTAACCTTAATCCAAACACCTAACCCTAATACTAGCCCTAACCCTCATCCTTAACCTAAACTTCACCCTAAACCTAACCCTAACACTAAATTAACCCTAAAATATCCCCTAACTCTAGCCCTAACCAGAAACCTAACCCTAACCCTAACTCTCATCCTAACCCTAACCGTAAAACCCTAAAACATCAGCTTAACTGTAAACCTAACAATAACCCTCACACGGACCCCTAACCCTTTCCCTAACCCTAACCCTATCCCTAATCCTAACCCTAACCCTGAAGTAAACCAAACCCTTACCCTAATCCTAAACTTAACCCTAACCTTAACTCTACCCTAAACCTAAAAATAACTCTAAATCTGACCCTAACCCTAACCCTAAACCCTAGCACTAACTCTAACTCTAAACCTAACCCTAACCCTAACCTTGGCCTACCCTTTACAGTAAACCTAGCCCTAACCCTAACCTTTCCCCTACCCTGACCCTAACCCTAAACTTAACCCTAACACTAACCTTAACCCTAACTCTAACCTTAACCCTAACCCTCACTATTAACTGAAACTTCACCGTAACCCTAAACCTAACTCTAACTCTAACCATAACAATTACCCTAAACCCTCACCTTAACTGTAAACCTAACCCTAACTGTTACCCTAACCCTTAACCATATCCCCAACCCTAAACCTAACGCTATCCCTAACCTTATCCCTGAACCTAACATGAAAAGTAACCCTAATCCAACCTTAACATTAACATTAACCCTAAACTTAAGCCTACCCTAACCACAAAACTAACCCTCACACCCTAAACCTAATGTTTAACACTATCTATAATCCTAACCCTAATCCTAACCCTTATCCTAACCCTCACCCTTAACCTAAACTTCACAGTAACCCTAAACGTAAACCTAAACCTAACCTTAAAGGTAACCACTAACCCTAACCTGAACACTAAACCTAACCTTAAAACTAACCTGAACACAAACCCAAACTCTAGCCCTAACCCTAAAAATAACCCTCACCCTGTCCTAAACTTCATCCAAACCCTAACCCTAACGTTAACATTAAACCTAAACCTAACCCAAACCCTAACCTTAAACCTAACTCTAACCATAACACTAGTCCATCTGTAACCCTAAACTTAACCCTTACAATAGCCCTGAACCTAACCCTAAACCTAATCCTAACCCTAGACCTAAACCTAAACCTAACCCTAACTCTAAACTTGACCCTAAATAGAACACTAACTCTAACCCTAAACCTGAACCTAAACCTAAATCTTACCCTACACCTAACCCTAACAATAAACTTTACCCTAACGCCAGCTGTAACCCTAATCATAACCCTAACACTAACCCTAAACCTAACCCTAACACTAACATTAACCCTAACTCTAACCTTAACCCTAACCCTCGCTATTAACTGAAACTTCACCCTGACCCTAACCCTAACTCTAACCCTAACCATAACAATTAACCTAAACACTCACCTTAACTGTAAACATAACCCGAACTGCCACACTAATCCTTAACCATTTCTCAACCCTAAACCTAACACTATCCCTAACCTTATCCCTAACCCTAACACGAACAGTAACCCTAATCTAACCCTAACCCTAACATTAACCCTAAACTTAAGCCTACCCTAACCATAAACCTAACCCTAACACTCAAAACCTAACGTCTAACACTATCTGCAATCTTAACCCTAATCCTAACCCTTATCCTAAACCTCACCCTTAACCTAAACTTCACACTAACCCTAAACCTAAACCTAACCCTAAACATAACCCCAACCCTAAAACTAACCTTAACACTAACCTGAACACAAAACCAAACTCTAGCTCTAACAATAAAAATAACCCTCACCCTATCCTAAACTTCATCCAAACCCTAACCCAAACCTTAACCCTAAACCTAACAGAAACACTAACTTTAAACCTAACTCTAACCATAACGCTAGTCCATATGTAACACTAAAAGTAAGCCTTACAATACCTCTGAACCTAACCCTAAAACTAATCCTAACCATAGACCTAATCTTAACCCTAACCCTAAATCTAACCTTGATCCTAAATAGAACACTAACTCTAATACTAAACCTGTACCAAAAACCTAAATCTTAACTTACACCTAACTGTAACACTTAACCTAACGCTAACTCTAACCCTAATCATAACACTTACCCTAAACCCTCACCTTAACTGTAAAACTAACCGTAACCCTCACCCTAACCCCTAACAGTATCCCCCAACCCTAACCCTAACACTAACCTGAAACCCCAGAGCCCTAACGAAAACACTAACCCTAACCCAAACCCTAACCCCTAACACCAAAGCCTAACCCAAACCTTAACCCTAACTGTAACACTAACCAGAAACCTAATACTAAACCTAACCCTAACCCTAAACCAAACCGAACCATGGCCAGACCCAAAATGCCTAACCGGAACCCTCACGCAAACCCTAACCGTAAACTACACCTCTAACCCCTAACACTTTACCATAAGCATAATCCTAAGCCTGCCCAACCCTAACCCTAACTCTAACCCTCACCCCAAACACAACGCCTAACACAAACCGTAACCCTAACCCTAACCGTAACATTAAACTTAACCCTAACCTAAAATCTAACCCTAACCCTAAAACTAAACAGACACTGTAAACTTAACCCTAACCCTAAACATAACCTTAACACTAACCTGAAAACGAACCCAAACCTTAGCCATAACCCTAACCCTAATCCTAACCCCATCTTAAACTATACCCTATCCCTAACCTAAAGCTAACCCTGACTTTAACCATAACCCTACCCTTAAACCTAACCCTAACCTTAACCTTGGCCCACCTGTAACCCTAAAGCTAACCCTTAAAATAACTCTTACCCCAACTCTCGACCTAAACCTAATCCTAATCCTAACCCTGGCCCTAACTCTAACCTAACCTTTACCCTAACTTTAACCCTACCATAAACTTAAACCTAACCCTAACCCCTAACCCTAACTCTACCCCTAACCCTAACCCTAACTCTAACCGTAACACTTTCCCAACACCCTCACCTTGAGTGTAAACGTAACTCTGACTCTTACCCTAACCCTAAACTTAACCTTAAATATAACCCTACCCTAAAGCTAACCAAAACACTAACCCTTAACCTTAACTCTAACCCTAATCCTTAGCCGAAACCTAACATTAAACATAAACCTAACCCTAACCACTAACCCTAACCCTAAAACTAAACCGAACCCTCACCCTTAACCAAAATTTCACTGTAACCATAACCCTAAACCTACCCTAACTTCATTCAAACCCTAACCCTAATCAAAACTAAAATTAACCCTAACCCGAACCCTAAACCTAAACCAAACCCTAACCCTGACAGTGACCTGAACCCTAACCCCACCCTAAACCTCACGCTTAACATAAACTTCACCCTAACCTAACCCTATCCCTAAACTTATCCGTATCCCTAACCCTAACACAAACAGTAACCCTCATCTAAACCTAACCCTAACATTAACCCTAAACTTAAGCCTACCCTTACCATAAACCTGACCCTAACACTCTAAACCTAACGTCTAACACTATCTATAATACTAACCCTAATCCTATCCCTTATCCTAACCCTTACCCTTAACCTAAACTTCACACTATCCCTAAACCAAAATCTGAACCAAACCCTAAACATAATCCCTAACCCTAACCCTAACCCGAACCCTAAACCTAACCTTAACACTAACCTGAACACAAACACAAACTCTAGCCCTAACCGTAAAAATAACCCTCATCCTATTCTAAACTTAATACAAACCCTAACCCTAACCCTAAACCTAAACCTAACACAAACCCTAAACTTAAACATAACTCTAATCATAACGCTAGTCCATCTGTAAAACTAAACCTAACCTTACAATAGCCCTGAACCTAACCCTAAACCTAATCCTAATCCTAACCCTAGACCTGATCCTAACCCTAACCATAACCCTAACTCTAACCTTGACCCTAAATAGAACACTAACTCTAACCCTAAACCTGAACCCAAACCCAAATCTTGCCCTACACTTAACCCTTGCCCTAAACCAAACCCTAACTCTAACACTAATAATAACACTTACTCTAAACCCTCACCTTAACTGTAAAACTAACCGTAATCCTCACTCTAACCCCTAACCGTATCCCACAACCCTGACCCTAATGCTATCCCTAACCCGAACACTAACCTGAAACCCCTGAGCCCTAACGATAACCTTAACCCAAACCTAAAACCTAACGCCTAACACCAAAGCCTAACCCAAACCTTAACCCTAACCCTCACCCTAACTCTAACACTAACCTGAAACCTAATCATAAACCTAACCCTAGCCCTAAACCAAACCTAACTATGACCAGAACCACAATAACTAACCGAAACCCTCACCCAATCCCTAACCCTAAACTACACCTCAAAACCCTAACACCTTACCATAACAATAATAGAAACCCTACCCAACCCTAACCCTAAACCTAACCCTAACCACTAACCCTAACTCTAAACCTAACCCTAACCCTAAACCGAACCCTCACCCTTAACCAAAATTTCACCCTAACGATAACCCTAAACCTACCCTAACTTCATTCAAACCCTAACCCTAACCAAAACTAAACCTAACCCTAAACCTAACCTGAAGCCTAACCCCTAACCCTAAACCTCATGCTTAACATAAACTTCACCCTAGCCCTAACCCTAAAACTAAAAAAAAAACTAAACATAACACTAAATCTCCCCCTAACCCTGACCCTAACCCTGAACTTAACCATAAACCTAACCCTAGCCCTAACCCTAAACCTAAACCCGACACTAACATTAACCCAAACACCTAACCCTAACACTAAGCCTAACCCTAAACCTAACCCTATCCTGACACTAACCTTAAACCTAACCCTCATCATTAAACCAAACTTCACCCTAAACTTAAGCCTAACCCTAACCCTAAAAATAAACCTTTGCCCTAAACTATCCCCTATCCCTAGCCCTAACCCTAAACCTAACCCTAACTCTAACCTTAACCCTAACACCCTAAAACATCAGCTTAACTGTAAACCTACCACTAACCCTCACACGAACCCCTAACCCTTTCCCTAACCCTAAACCTATCTGTAATCTTAGCCCTAACCCTGACCTAAACCTAACCCTTACCCTAACCCTAAAATTAACCATAACCTTAACTCTAGCCTAACACTAACCTGAAACCTAACAATAACTCTAAACTTGACCCTAACCCTAAACCCTAGCACTAACTCTAACTCTAAACCTAACCCAAACCCTAACCTAGCCCTACCCTTTACCATAAACCTAGCCTTAACCCTAACCTTACCCCTACCCTAACACTAACCCTAAACCTAACCCTAACACTAACATTAACCTTAACTCTAACCTTAATCCTACCCCTCCGTATTCACTGAAACTTCACCCTAACACTAACCTAACTCTAACTCTAACCCTAACCATAACACTTACCCGAAACCCTCACATTAACTGTAAACCTAAGCCTAATCCTCACCCTAACCCTTAACCGTATCCCCAACGCTAAACCTAATGCTATCCTTCTACTTATCCCTAACCTAACTCTAATACAAACAGTAAACCTAATCTAACCCTAACCCTAACATTAACCCTAAACTTAACCATACCCTAACCCTAACACCTTAAACCTAACCTCTAACACTAATTAAAATCCTATCCCTAATCCTAACCCTTTTCCTAACCCTCCCCCATAACCTAATCTTCACACTAACCCTATAAAAAAACCTAAACCTAACCATAACCCTAAACATAATCCCAAACACTAACCCGAACCCTAAAACTAACCTTAACACTAACTTGAATTCAAACCCAAACTCTAGCCCTAACCATAAAAATAACCCTCATCCTATCCTAAACTTCATCCAAACCCTAACCCTAACCTTAACCGTAAACATAAACCTAACCCAAACCCTAACCTTAAACCTAACTCTAACCATAACGCTAGTCCATCTGTAACCCTAAACTTAACCCTTACAATAGCCCTGAACCTAACCCTAAACCTAATCCTAACCCTAGACCTAAACCTAAACCTAACCCTAACTCTAAACTTGACCCTAAATAGAACACTAACTCTAACCCTAAACCTGAACCTAAACCTAAATCTTACCCTACACCTAACCCTAACAATAAACTTTACCCTAACGCCAGCTGTAACCCTAATCATAACCCTAACACTAACCCTAAACCTAACCCTAACACTAACATTAACCCTAACTCTAACCTTAACCCTAACCCTCGCTATTAACTGAAACTTCACCCTGACCCTAACCCTAACTCTAACCCTAACCATAACAATTAACCTAAACACTCACCTTAACTGTAAACATAACCCGAACTGCCACACTAATCCTTAACCATTTCTCAACCCTAAACCTAACACTATCCCTAACCTTATCCCTAACCCTAACACGAACAGTAACCCTAATCTAACCCTAACCCTAACATTAACCCTAAACTTAAGCCTACCCTAACCATAAACCTAACCCTAACACTCAAAACCTAACGTCTAACACTATCTGCAATCTTAACCCTAATCCTAACCCTTATCCTAAACCTCACCCTTAACCTAAACTTCACACTAACCCTAAACCTAAACCTAACCCTAAACATAACCCCAACCCTAAAACTAACCTTAACACTAACCTGAACACAAAACCAAACTCTAGCTCTAACAATAAAAATAACCCTCACCCTATCCTAAACTTCATCCAAACCCTAACCCAAACCTTAACCCTAAACCTAACAGAAACACTAACTTTAAACCTAACTCTAACCATAACGCTAGTCCATATGTAACACTAAAAGTAAGCCTTACAATACCTCTGAACCTAACCCTAAAACTAATCCTAACCATAGACCTAATCTTAACCCTAACCCTAAATCTAACCTTGATCCTAAATAGAACACTAACTCTAATACTAAACCTGTACCAAAAACCTAAATCTTAACTTACACCTAACTGTAACACTTAACCTAACGCTAACTCTAACCCTAATCATAACACTTACCCTAAACCCTCACCTTAACTGTAAAACTAACCGTAACCCTCACCCTAACCCCTAACAGTATCCCCCAACCCTAACCCTAACACTAACCTGAAACCCCAGAGCCCTAACGAAAACACTAACCCTAACCCAAACCCTAACCCCTAACACCAAAGCCTAACCCAAACCTTAACCCTAACTGTAACACTAACCAGAAACCTAATACTAAACCTAACCCTAACCCTAAACCAAACCGAACCATGGCCAGACCCAAAATGCCTAACCGGAACCCTCACGCAAACCCTAACCGTAAACTACACCTCTAACCCCTAACACTTTACCATAAGCATAATCCTAAGCCTGCCCAACCCTAACCCTAACTCTAACCCTCACCCCAAACACAACGCCTAACACAAACCGTAACCCTAACCCTAACCGTAACATTAAACTTAACCCTAACCTAAAATCTAACCCTAACCCTAAAACTAAACAGACACTGTAAACTTAACCCTAACCCTAAACATAACCTTAACACTAACCTGAAAACGAACCCAAACCTTAGCCATAACCCTAACCCTAATCCTAACCCCATCTTAAACTATACCCTATCCCTAACCTAAAGCTAACCCTGACTTTAACCATAACCCTACCCTTAAACCTAACCCTAACCTTAACCTTGGCCCACCTGTAACCCTAAAGCTAACCCTTAAAATAACTCTTACCCCAACTCTCGACCTAAACCTAATCCTAATCCTAACCCTGGCCCTAACTCTAACCTAACCTTTACCCTAACTTTAACCCTACCATAAACTTAAACCTAACCCTAACCCCTAACCCTAACTCTACCCCTAACCCTAACCCTAACTCTAACCGTAACACTTTCCCAACACCCTCACCTTGAGTGTAAACGTAACTCTGACTCTTACCCTAACCCTAAACTTAACCTTAAATATAACCCTACCCTAAAGCTAACCAAAACACTAACCCTTAACCTTAACTCTAACCCTAATCCTTAGCCGAAACCTAACATTAAACATAAACCTAACCCTAACCACTAACCCTAACCCTAAAACTAAACCGAACCCTCACCCTTAACCAAAATTTCACTGTAACCATAACCCTAAACCTACCCTAACTTCATTCAAACCCTAACCCTAATCAAAACTAAAATTAACCCTAACCCGAACCCTAAACCTAAACCAAACCCTAACCCTGACAGTGACCTGAACCCTAACCCCACCCTAAACCTCACGCTTAACATAAACTTCACCCTAACCTAACCCTATCCCTAAACTTATCCGTATCCCTAACCCTAACACAAACAGTAACCCTCATCTAAACCTAACCCTAACATTAACCCTAAACTTAAGCCTACCCTTACCATAAACCTGACCCTAACACTCTAAACCTAACGTCTAACACTATCTATAATACTAACCCTAATCCTATCCCTTATCCTAACCCTTACCCTTAACCTAAACTTCACACTATCCCTAAACCAAAATCTGAACCAAACCCTAAACATAATCCCTAACCCTAACCCTAACCCGAACCCTAAACCTAACCTTAACACTAACCTGAACACAAACACAAACTCTAGCCCTAACCGTAAAAATAACCCTCATCCTATTCTAAACTTAATACAAACCCTAACCCTAACCCTAAACCTAAACCTAACACAAACCCTAAACTTAAACATAACTCTAATCATAACGCTAGTCCATCTGTAAAACTAAACCTAACCTTACAATAGCCCTGAACCTAACCCTAAACCTAATCCTAATCCTAACCCTAGACCTGATCCTAACCCTAACCATAACCCTAACTCTAACCTTGACCCTAAATAGAACACTAACTCTAACCCTAAACCTGAACCCAAACCCAAATCTTGCCCTACACTTAACCCTTGCCCTAAACCAAACCCTAACTCTAACACTAATAATAACACTTACTCTAAACCCTCACCTTAACTGTAAAACTAACCGTAATCCTCACTCTAACCCCTAACCGTATCCCACAACCCTGACCCTAATGCTATCCCTAACCCGAACACTAACCTGAAACCCCTGAGCCCTAACGATAACCTTAACCCAAACCTAAAACCTAACGCCTAACACCAAAGCCTAACCCAAACCTTAACCCTAACCCTCACCCTAACTCTAACACTAACCTGAAACCTAATCATAAACCTAACCCTAGCCCTAAACCAAACCTAACTATGACCAGAACCACAATAACTAACCGAAACCCTCACCCAATCCCTAACCCTAAACTACACCTCAAAACCCTAACACCTTACCATAACAATAATAGAAACCCTACCCAACCCTAACCCTAAACCTAACCCTAACCACTAACCCTAACTCTAAACCTAACCCTAACCCTAAACCGAACCCTCACCCTTAACCAAAATTTCACCCTAACGATAACCCTAAACCTACCCTAACTTCATTCAAACCCTAACCCTAACCAAAACTAAACCTAACCCTAAACCTAACCTGAAGCCTAACCCCTAACCCTAAACCTCATGCTTAACATAAACTTCACCCTAGCCCTAACCCTAAAACTAAAAAAAAAACTAAACATAACACTAAATCTCCCCCTAACCCTGACCCTAACCCTGAACTTAACCATAAACCTAACCCTAGCCCTAACCCTAAACCTAAACCCGACACTAACATTAACCCAAACACCTAACCCTAACACTAAGCCTAACCCTAAACCTAACCCTATCCTGACACTAACCTTAAACCTAACCCTCATCATTAAACCAAACTTCACCCTAAACTTAAGCCTAACCCTAACCCTAAAAATAAACCTTTGCCCTAAACTATCCCCTATCCCTAGCCCTAACCCTAAACCTAACCCTAACTCTAACCTTAACCCTAACACCCTAAAACATCAGCTTAACTGTAAACCTACCACTAACCCTCACACGAACCCCTAACCCTTTCCCTAACCCTAAACCTATCTGTAATCTTAGCCCTAACCCTGACCTAAACCTAACCCTTACCCTAACCCTAAAATTAACCATAACCTTAACTCTAGCCTAACACTAACCTGAAACCTAACAATAACTCTAAACTTGACCCTAACCCTAAACCCTAGCACTAACTCTAACTCTAAACCTAACCCAAACCCTAACCTAGCCCTACCCTTTACCGTAAACCTAGCCTTAACCCTAACCTTACCCCTACCCTAACACTAACCCTAAACCTAACCCTAACACTAACATTAACCTTAACTCTAACCTTAATCCTACCCCTCCGTATTCACTGAAACTTCACCCTAACACTAACCTAACTCTAACTCTAACCCTAACCATAACACTTACCCGAAACCCTCACATTAACTGTAAACCTAAGCCTAATCCTCACCCTAACCCTTAACCGTATCCCCAACGCTAAACCTAATGCTATCCTTCTACTTATCCCTAACCTAACTCTAATACAAACAGTAAACCTAATCTAACCCTAACCCTAACATTAACCCTAAACTTAACCATACCCTAACCCTAACACCTTAAACCTAACCTCTAACACTAATTAAAATCCTATCCCTAATCCTAACCCTTTTCCTAACCCTCCCCCATAACCTAATCTTCACACTAACCCTATAAAAAAACCTAAACCTAACCATAACCCTAAACATAATCCCAAACACTAACCCGAACCCTAAAACTAACCTTAACACTAACTTGAATTCAAACCCAAACTCTAGCCCTAACCATAAAAATAACCCTCATCCTATCCTAAACTTCATCCAAACCCTAACCCTAACCTTAACCGTAAACATAAACCTAACCCAAACCCTAACCTTAAACCTAACTCTAACCATAACGCTAGTCCATCTGTAACCCTAAACTTAACCCTTACAATAGCCCTGAACCTAACCCTAAACCTAATCCTAACCCTAGACCTAAACCTAAACCTAACCCTAACTCTAAACTTGACCCTAAATAGAACACTAACTCTAACCCTAAACCTGAACCTAAACCTAAATCTTACCCTACACCTAACCCTAACAATAAACTTTACCCTAACGCCAGCTGTAACCCTAATCATAACCCTAACACTAACCCTAAACCTAACCCTAACACTAACATTAACCCTAACTCTAACCTTAACCCTAACCCTCGCTATTAACTGAAACTTCACCCTGACCCTAACCCTAACTCTAACCCTAACCATAACAATTAACCTAAACACTCACCTTAACTGTAAACATAACCCGAACTGCCACACTAATCCTTAACCATTTCTCAACCCTAAACCTAACACTATCCCTAACCTTATCCCTAACCCTAACACGAACAGTAACCCTAATCTAACCCTAACCCTAACATTAACCCTAAACTTAAGCCTACCCTAACCATAAACCTAACCCTAACACTCAAAACCTAACGTCTAACACTATCTGCAATCTTAACCCTAATCCTAACCCTTATCCTAAACCTCACCCTTAACCTAAACTTCACACTAACCCTAAACCTAAACCTAACCCTAAACATAACCCCAACCCTAAAACTAACCTTAACACTAACCTGAACACAAAACCAAACTCTAGCTCTAACAATAAAAATAACCCTCACCCTATCCTAAACTTCATCCAAACCCTAACCCAAACCTTAACCCTAAACCTAACAGAAACACTAACTTTAAACCTAACTCTAACCATAACGCTAGTCCATATGTAACACTAAAAGTAAGCCTTACAATACCTCTGAACCTAACCCTAAAACTAATCCTAACCATAGACCTAATCTTAACCCTAACCCTAAATCTAACCTTGATCCTAAATAGAACACTAACTCTAATACTAAACCTGTACCAAAAACCTAAATCTTAACTTACACCTAACTGTAACACTTAACCTAACGCTAACTCTAACCCTAATCATAACACTTACCCTAAACCCTCACCTTAACTGTAAAACTAACCGTAACCCTCACCCTAACCCCTAACAGTATCCCCCAACCCTAACCCTAACACTAACCTGAAACCCCAGAGCCCTAACGAAAACACTAACCCTAACCCAAACCCTAACCCCTAACACCAAAGCCTAACCCAAACCTTAACCCTAACTGTAACACTAACCAGAAACCTAATACTAAACCTAACCCTAACCCTAAACCAAACCGAACCATGGCCAGACCCAAAATGCCTAACCGGAACCCTCACGCAAACCCTAACCGTAAACTA
Organism: Elephas maximus indicus; assembly: GCF_024166365.1. Taxonomy (NCBI): domain Eukaryota; kingdom Metazoa; phylum Chordata; class Mammalia; order Proboscidea; family Elephantidae; genus Elephas; species Elephas maximus. The sequence continues at coordinate 23,894,633 of NC_064830.1, forward strand.
CACCTCTAACCCCTAACACTTTACCATAAGCATAATCCTAAGCCTGCCCAACCCTAACCCTAACTCTAACCCTCACCCCAAACACAACGCCTAACACAAACCGTAACCCTAACCCTAACCGTAACATTAAACTTAACCCTAACCTAAAATCTAACCCTAACCCTAAAACTAAACAGACACTGTAAACTTAACCCTAACCCTAAACATAACCTTAACACTAACCTGAAAACGAACCCAAACCTTAGCCATAACCCTAACCCTAATCCTAACCCCATCTTAAACTATACCCTATCCCTAACCTAAAGCTAACCCTGACTTTAACCATAACCCTACCCTTAAACCTAACCCTAACCTTAACCTTGGCCCACCTGTAACCCTAAAGCTAACCCTTAAAATAACTCTTACCCCAACTCTCGACCTAAACCTAATCCTAATCCTAACCCTGGCCCTAACTCTAACCTAACCTTTACCCTAACTTTAACCCTACCATAAACTTAAACCTAACCCTAACCCCTAACCCTAACTCTACCCCTAACCCTAACCCTAACTCTAACCGTAACACTTTCCCAACACCCTCACCTTGAGTGTAAACGTAACTCTGACTCTTACCCTAACCCTAAACTTAACCTTAAATATAACCCTACCCTAAAGCTAACCAAAACACTAACCCTTAACCTTAACTCTAACCCTAATCCTTAGCCGAAACCTAACATTAAACATAAACCTAACCCTAACCACTAACCCTAACCCTAAAACTAAACCGAACCCTCACCCTTAACCAAAATTTCACTGTAACCATAACCCTAAACCTACCCTAACTTCATTCAAACCCTAACCCTAATCAAAACTAAAATTAACCCTAACCCGAACCCTAAACCTAAACCAAACCCTAACCCTGACAGTGACCTGAACCCTAACCCCACCCTAAACCTCACGCTTAACATAAACTTCACCCTAACCTAACCCTATCCCTAAACTTATCCGTATCCCTAACCCTAACACAAACAGTAACCCTCATCTAAACCTAACCCTAACATTAACCCTAAACTTAAGCCTACCCTTACCATAAACCTGACCCTAACACTCTAAACCTAACGTCTAACACTATCTATAATACTAACCCTAATCCTATCCCTTATCCTAACCCTTACCCTTAACCTAAACTTCACACTATCCCTAAACCAAAATCTGAACCAAACCCTAAACATAATCCCTAACCCTAACCCTAACCCGAACCCTAAACCTAACCTTAACACTAACCTGAACACAAACACAAACTCTAGCCCTAACCGTAAAAATAACCCTCATCCTATTCTAAACTTAATACAAACCCTAACCCTAACCCTAAACCTAAACCTAACACAAACCCTAAACTTAAACATAACTCTAATCATAACGCTAGTCCATCTGTAAAACTAAACCTAACCTTACAATAGCCCTGAACCTAACCCTAAACCTAATCCTAATCCTAACCCTAGACCTGATCCTAACCCTAACCATAACCCTAACTCTAACCTTGACCCTAAATAGAACACTAACTCTAACCCTAAACCTGAACCCAAACCCAAATCTTGCCCTACACTTAACCCTTGCCCTAAACCAAACCCTAACTCTAACACTAATAATAACACTTACTCTAAACCCTCACCTTAACTGTAAAACTAACCGTAATCCTCACTCTAACCCCTAACCGTATCCCACAACCCTGACCCTAATGCTATCCCTAACCCGAACACTAACCTGAAACCCCTGAGCCCTAACGATAACCTTAACCCAAACCTAAAACCTAACGCCTAACACCAAAGCCTAACCCAAACCTTAACCCTAACCCTCACCCTAACTCTAACACTAACCTGAAACCTAATCATAAACCTAACCCTAGCCCTAAACCAAACCTAACTATGACCAGAACCACAATAACTAACCGAAACCCTCACCCAATCCCTAACCCTAAACTACACCTCAAAACCCTAACACCTTACCATAACAATAATAGAAACCCTACCCAACCCTAACCCTAAACCTAACCCTAACCACTAACCCTAACTCTAAACCTAACCCTAACCCTAAACCGAACCCTCACCCTTAACCAAAATTTCACCCTAACGATAACCCTAAACCTACCCTAACTTCATTCAAACCCTAACCCTAACCAAAACTAAACCTAACCCTAAACCTAACCTGAAGCCTAACCCCTAACCCTAAACCTCATGCTTAACATAAACTTCACCCTAGCCCTAACCCTAAAACTAAAAAAAAAACTAAACATAACACTAAATCTCCCCCTAACCCTGACCCTAACCCTGAACTTAACCATAAACCTAACCCTAGCCCTAACCCTAAACCTAAACCCGACACTAACATTAACCCAAACACCTAACCCTAACACTAAGCCTAACCCTAAACCTAACCCTATCCTGACACTAACCTTAAACCTAACCCTCATCATTAAACCAAACTTCACCCTAAACTTAAGCCTAACCCTAACCCTAAAAATAAACCTTTGCCCTAAACTATCCCCTATCCCTAGCCCTAACCCTAAACCTAACCCTAACTCTAACCTTAACCCTAACACCCTAAAACATCAGCTTAACTGTAAACCTACCACTAACCCTCACACGAACCCCTAACCCTTTCCCTAACCCTAAACCTATCTGTAATCTTAGCCCTAACCCTGACCTAAACCTAACCCTTACCCTAACCCTAAAATTAACCATAACCTTAACTCTAGCCTAACACTAACCTGAAACCTAACAATAACTCTAAACTTGACCCTAACCCTAAACCCTAGCACTAACTCTAACTCTAAACCTAACCCAAACCCTAACCTAGCCCTACCCTTTACCGTAAACCTAGCCTTAACCCTAACCTTACCCCTACCCTAACACTAACCCTAAACCTAACCCTAACACTAACATTAACCTTAACTCTAACCTTAATCCTACCCCTCCGTATTCACTGAAACTTCACCCTAACACTAACCTAACTCTAACTCTAACCCTAACCATAACACTTACCCGAAACCCTCACATTAACTGTAAACCTAAGCCTAATCCTCACCCTAACCCTTAACCGTATCCCCAACGCTAAACCTAATGCTATCCTTCTACTTATCCCTAACCTAACTCTAATACAAACAGTAAACCTAATCTAACCCTAACCCTAACATTAACCCTAAACTTAACCATACCCTAACCCTAACACCTTAAACCTAACCTCTAACACTAATTAAAATCCTATCCCTAATCCTAACCCTTTTCCTAACCCTCCCCCATAACCTAATCTTCACACTAACCCTATAAAAAAACCTAAACCTAACCATAACCCTAAACATAATCCCAAACACTAACCCGAACCCTAAAACTAACCTTAACACTAACTTGAATTCAAACCCAAACTCTAGCCCTAACCATAAAAATAACCCTCATCCTATCCTAAACTTCATCCAAACCCTAACCCTAACCTTAACCGTAAACATAAACCTAACCCAAACCCTAACCTTAAGCCTAACTCTAACCATAACGCTAGTGCATCTGTAACCGTAAACCTAACCCTTACAATAGCCCTAAACCTAACCCTAATCCTAACCTTAACCCTAACTCTAACCTTGACCCTAAATAGAACCCTAACTCTAACCCTAAAACTGGACCTAAACCTAAATCGTACCCTACACCTAACCCTAACCCTAAACCCAACCCTAACTCTAACTCTAACCCTAATCATAACACTTACCCGAAACCCTCACCTTAACTGTAAAACTAACCGTAACCCTCACCCTAACCCCTAACCGTATCCCACAGCCCTAACCCTAATGCTATCCCTAACCCTTACCCTAACACTAACCTAAAACCCCTGAGCCCTAACGATAACCCTAACCCAAACCCTAACCCCTAACACAAAAGCCTAACCCAAAATTTAGACCTAACTCTTACCCTAACTCTAACACTAACCTGAAACCTAATCATAAACCTAGCCCTAACCCTAAACCAAACCTAACCAGAACTCTCACCCAAAGCCTAACCCTAAACTACACCCCTAACACATTACCATAACCATAATCCTAACCAACCCTAACCCTAAACATAACCCTCACCCCAACCACAACACGTAACACAGACCATAACCCTAACTCTAACCATAACACTAAACTTAACCCTAACCTAAAATCTAACCCTAACAATAAAACTAAACAGAACCCCTAAACTTAACCCTAAACCTAACCCTAACCACTAACCCTAACTCTAACCCTAACCCTAAACCAAACCCTCACTCTTAACCAAAATTTCACCCTAACCATAACCCTATACCTACCCTAACTTCATTCAAAACTTAACCCTAGCCAAAACTAAGCCTAAACATAACCCTAACCCTAACCCTGACCCTAACCTGAACACTAACCCCTAACCCTAACCCTAAACATAACACTAAATCTCCCCCAAGCCTGACCCTAACCCTAATCTTAACCATAAACGTAACCCTAACCCTGAATTTAACCCTAACCCTGACTCTAACTCTAACCCTAATCCTAACGGTAAAACTTACCCTACACGCTCAGCTTAAATGGAAACCTAGAACTAACCCTCACCCTAACATCTAAACCTAAATCCAACCCTTAACCTAAACCTATATCTAACTTTATCCTAGCCCTACACCTAACCATGACTTAACCCTAACCCTTAACCTAACCCTAAACTTAAGTCTACACTAACCCTAACCCTAACCCTAAACTTCACCCGACCCTAACCATAAACCTAACCCTAACACCCTAAACCTAACCTCTAACACTAACGATAATCCTAACCCAAACCCTAACCCTTAACCTAACCCTCACCCTTAATCTAAACTTCACACTAGCCCTAAACCTAACACTAACCCTAAACATAACCCCTAACCCTAAACCTAACCTTAACACTAACCTGAACACAAACCCAAACACTAGCCCTAACCATAAAAATAACCCTCACCCTATCCTAAATGTCATCCAAACCCTAACCCTAACCTTAACCTAACCCAAAACCTAACCTGAAACCTAACTCTAACCATAACGCCAGTCCACCGGTAACCCTAAACCTAAGCCTTACAATAGTCTTGAACCTAACCCTAAACCTAATCCTAATCCTAACGCTAGACCTAATCCTAACCCTAACCCTAAGCCCTAATAATAACCCTAACCCTAACCCAAACCCTAACCCCTAACACCAAAGCCTAACCCAAACCTTAATCCTAACTCTCACCCTAACTCTAAAACAAACCCAAAACCTAATCATAAGCCTAATCCTAACTCTAAACCAAACCTAACCATGACAAGAAACACAATGACTAACCGGTACACTCACCCAAACCCTAACCCTAAACTACACCTCTAACCCCTAACACCTTACCATAACCATAATCCTAAGCATACCCAACCCAAAACCTAAACCTAACCCTAACTCAAACCACAACCCCTGACACAAACAGTGACCCTAACCCAAACCGTAACACTAAACTTAACCCTAACTTAAAATCTAACCCTAACCCTAAAACTAAACAGAACCCGTAAACTTAACCCTAAACCTAAACATAACCTTAACACTAACCTGAAAACGAACCCAAACCTTAGCCATAACCCTAACACTCACCCTATCTTAAACTTCACCCTATCCCTAACCTAAAGCTAACCCTAACTTTAATCCTAACCCTACCCCTAAACCTAACACTAACCTTAACCTTGCCCCACCTGTAACCCTAAACCTCAACTTTACAATAACTCTGACCCTAAACCTCACCCTAAATATAATCCTAATCCTAACCGTGACCCTAAAACTAACCTAAACTTAACCCTAACTTTAACCCTACCATAAATTTAAACCTAACCCTAAACCCTAACCCTAACTCTAACCCTAACCCTAACCCTAGCCTAACCGTAACACTTTCCCAAAACCCTCACCTTAACTGTAAACGTAACTCTAACTCTTGCCCTAACCCTACACTTAACCCTAAATATTACCATACCCTAAACCAAACCGAAACACTAACCCCTAACCCTAGATCTAACCCTAATCCTTAGCCTAAACCTAACCTTAACCCTAAAACTAACACTAACCCTAAACATAAACCTAACCCTAACCTTGACCCTAACCTGAGCCCTAACCCCTAACCATAACCCTCACGCTTAATGTAAACTTCACCCTAACCCTAACCCTGAAACTAAACATAACACTAAATCTCCCCTAACCATAACCCTAATCCTAACAACAAACCTAACCCTAAACCTGACCCTAACTCCAACTCAAACCCTAATCCTAACCCTAAAACTTACCATACAAACTCAACTTTAATGGAAACCTAGCACTAACCCTCACCCTAACATCTAAACCTAACCCCAACACTTAACCTGACCCTATCTCTAAACTTAACCTAGCCCTAAGCCTAACCATGACTTAACCCTAACACATACCCTAACCCTAACCATACACCAATCTTAACCGTAAACCTAATCCTCACCTTAACCTTACCCCTAACCCCTAACCCCTAACCCTAACCCTAAGCTCAACCCTCACTCAATTTAAATTTCACCCTAACCCGAACCCTAAAGCGAACCCAACCCTAACCCTAAACGTAACCATAAACCTGACACTAAGGTTAACCCAGGCACCTAACCCTAACCCTAACACTAACCCTAACCCTAAACTTAACCCTAACCTGACCCTAACCTTAACTCAAACACCTAACCCTAACACTGAACCTAACCCTAACCCTCATCCTTAACCTAAACTTCACCCTAAACCTAAGCCTAACCCTAACCCTAAAACTAAACCTAACCCTAAACAATCCCCTAACTCTAGCCCGATCCATAAACTTAACAATGCCCCTAACCATAACACCCTAAAACATCAGCTTAACTGTAAACCTAACACTAACCCTCACACGAATCCCTAACCCTTTCCCTAACCCGAACCCTAACGCTGACCTAAACCTAACCCTTACCCTAACCCTAAACTTAAACATGACCTTAACTCTACCCTAACCCTAAACCTAAACCTAACAATACCTCTAATACTGACCCTAACCCTAACCCTAAACTCAGCACTAACTAGAACTCTAAACCTAAGCCTAACCCTAACCATAACCTACCCCAACCCTTTACCGTAAACCTAGCCTTAACCCGAAACTTACCCCTACCCTAAACCTAACCCTAACACTAACCTTAACCTTAACTCTAACCTTAACCCTAACTTTTACCCTAACCCTCACTATTAACTGAAACTTCACCCTAAACCTAACCCTAACTCTAATTCTAACCCTAACCATAACACTTACCCAAAACCCACACCTTAACTGTAAAAGTAACTCTAACTCTTACCCTAAACCTGAACTTAACCCTAAATATAACCCTACCCTAAACCTAACCAAAACACTAACCCCTAACCCTAACTCTAATACTAATCCTTAGCCTAAACCTAAGCTTAACCCTAAAAATAACCCTAACCCCTAACCCTAACTCTAACCCTAACCCTAAACCGAACCCTCACCCTTAACCAAAATTTCACCCTAACCATAACCCTAAACATACCCTAACTTCATTCAAACCCAAACCCTAACTAAAACTAACACTAAACCTAACGCTAAACCTAACCCTAACCCTAAAACTAAACCTAACCCTAACCCTGAACCTAATCTGAACCCTAACCCCTAACCCTAACCCTCACGCTTAACATAAACATCACCCTAACCCTAACCCTAAAAATAAACTTAACACAAAATCTCCCCCAACCCTGACCCTAAACCTAATCCTAACCATAAACTTAACCCTAAACCTGACCCTAAATCTAACTCTAACCTTAATCCTAACTCTAAAATTTACCCTACACACTCAGCTTAAATGGAAACCTAGCAATAACCCTCATCCTAACATCTAAACCTAACCCCAACCCTTAACCAAACCCTATCTCTAAACTTAATCTAACCTTAAACCTAACCATGACTTAACCCTAACTCTTACCCTAAACCTAACTCTAAACCTAACCTTAACCCTAAAATTAATCCTAAACTTATCCCTAACCCTAACCTCTAACACTAACTTTAAGCTCAACCCTCACCCTGAACTTAACCTTCACCCTAACGCTAACCCTGGACCGAACCCTAACCCTAAACCTAACCCTAAACCTGACCCTGACATTAACCCAAACACCTAACCCTAACACTAAGCCTAACCTAAACCTAACCCAAACACCTAACCCTAACCCTCATTCGTAACCTAAACTTCACCCTACACCTAAGCCGAACACTAACCCTAAAACTAAACCGAACCCTAAACTATCCCCTAATTCTAGCCCTAACCCTAAACCTAACCCTAAAACTAACCCTAACCCTAACTGTAACACCCTAAAGCATCAGCTTAACTGTAAACCTAACACTAACCCTCACACGAACCCCTAACCCTATCCGTCATCCTAAACCTAAGCCTGACCTAAACCTAACCCCTACCCTAACCATAAACTTAACCCGAACCTTAATTCTACCCTAACCCTAACCCTAAACCTAACGATAACTCTAAACCTGACCCTAACCCTAACCCTAAACCCTAGTACTAACTCTAACTCTAAACCTAACCCTAACCTAGCCCTACAATTACCGTAAACCTAGCCTTAACCCTAACCTTACCCATACCCTAACCCTAACCTTAAACCTAACCCTAACACTAACCTTAAGCCTACTCTAACCTTAACCCTAACCCTCACTATTAACTGAAGTTAACCCTAACAGTAAGCCTAACTCTAACTCTCACCCTAACCATAACAATTACCCTAAACCCTCACCTTAAATGTAAACCTAACCCTAACCCTCACCCTAACCCTTAACCATATACCCAACCCTAAACGTAACGCTATCTATACCTCATATTATCCCTAACCCTAACCCTAACATGAACAGTAACCCTAATCTAACCCTAACCCTAACAATAACTCTAAACTTAACCCTACCATAACCATAAACCTAACCCTAACAACCTAAAACTAACCTCTAAAACGAAGTATAATCCTCACCGTAATCTTAACCCTTATCTTAAGCCTCACCCTTAACCTAAACTTCACTCTAATCCTAAACCTAAAACTCACTCTAACCCTAAATGTAACCCCTAAACCTGACCCGAACCCTAAACCTAACCTTAAAACTAACCTGAACACAAACTCAAACTCTAGCCCTAACCCTAAGAATAACCCTCACCCCATCCTAAACTTCATCCAAACCCTAACCCTAACCTTAACCGTAAACCTAAACCTAACCCAAACCCTAACCTTAAACCTAACTCTAACCATAACACTAGTCCACCTGTAACCCTAAACCTAAGCCTTACAATAGCCCAGAACCTAACCCTAAACCTAGTCCTAATCCTAAACCTAGACCTAATCCTAACCCGAAACCTAACTCTAACCTTGATCCTAAATAGAACACTAACTCTAATTCTAAACCTGAACCTAAAGCTAAATCTTACCCTACACCTAACCCTACCCTAAAACTAACCCTAACTCTAACCCTAATCATAACACTTACCCTAAACCCTCACCTTAACTGTAAAATTAACCGTAACCCTCACCCTAACCCCTAACCGTATCCCCCAAACCTAAACTTAATGCTGTCCCTAACCCTAAACCTAACACTAACCTTAACCACTAAGCCCTAACAATAACCCTAACCCTAACCCCTAACACCAAAGACTAACCCAAACATTAACCCTAACTCTAACACTGATCTGAAACCTAATCATAAACCTAACCCTAACCCTAAACCAAACCTAACCAGAACCAGAACCGCAATGCCTAACCGGAACCCTCACCCAAACCCTAACCCAAAACTACTCCTCTAATCCCTAACACCTTACCATAACCATAATCCTAAGCCTACCCATCCCTAACCCTAAACCTAACCCTCACCCCAACCACAACGCCTAACACAAACCGTAACCCTAACCCTAACCGTAGCACTAAACTTAACCCTAATCTAAAATCTAACCCTAACCCTAAAACTAAACAGGACCTGTAAACTTAACCCTAACCCTAAACATAACTTTAACAGTAACCTGAAAACTAACCCAAACCTTAGCCATAACCTTAACCCTCACCCTCACCCTATCTTAAATTTCACTCTATTCCTAACCTAAAGCTCACCCTAACTTTAACCCTAACCCTACCCCTAAACCTAACCCTAACCTTAACCTTGGCCCACCTGTAATACCCTAATCCTAACCCTTACAATAACTCTGACCCTAGCCCTCACCCTTACCCTAACCCTAACCCTTAACCTTAACCTAAACTTCACACTAACCCTAAGCCTAAACCTAACCCTAACCCTAACATAACCCCTAACCCTGAACCGAACCCTAAACCTAACCTTAACTCTAACCTGAACACAAACGCAAGCTCTAGACCTAACCCTAAAAACACCAACACCCTATCCTAAACTTCATCCAAACCGTAACCATAACCTTAACCCTAAACCTAAACCTAACCCAAACCCTAAACTTAAATCTAACTCTAACCATAATGCAACCCCACCTGTAACCCTAAAACTAACCCTTACAATAGCCCTGAACCTAACCATACCACTTACCCGAAACCCTAACCCAAACCCTAAAGCAAACAATAACACAAACCCTATCATGAACCCTAACCAGAACCCTAAACCTGAACATTATCCCTAGCCCTAGCCCTAGGTCTTAGCCCTAACCCTAGCCATAGCCCTATTCCTAGCCCTAACCCTAATCCTAACCGTAACCCTAAACCTAACCCTAACCCCTAACACTAAACCCTAACCCTAACCCTAAACCCTAACACTAACCCTAACACTAACCATAAACCCTAACCCTAAACCCAAACCCTAACCCTAACCCCGAGCCTAACCCTAAACCCTAAACCGTAAGCCCTAACCCTAACCCTAAACCCTGGCCCTAAAACCCTGGCCCTAGCCCTAGCCCTAACAACAAGCTCTAGCTCTAGCCTTAGCCCTAAACCTAACCCTAAACCTAACCCTAACCACTTACCCCTAACCCTAACCCTAAACCCTAAAACCTAACCCTAAATCCAAACCCTAAACCTAACCCTGACCCTAACCCCTAACCCTGACCCAGACCCTGACCCTGACCCTAAACCCTGACAATGACCCTAAACCCTGACCATGACCCTAACCCTGACCATGATCCTAACCCTGACCCTAAACCCTGACCCTGACACTAAAAACTGACCCTGACCCTAAACTCTAACACTAAACACTAAACCCTAACCCCTAGCCCGAACCTGTAGCCCTAACCTTACCCCTAACCCTAACCCTAACCCTAACCCTAAACCCTAAACCCTAACCCTAAAAACAAACACTAAACCTAACCCTTACCCTAAACCCTAACCCTGACCCTGACCCTGGCCCTGACCCTAAACTCTGACCATGACCCTAAACCCTGACAATGACCCTAACCCTGACCATGACACTAACCCTGACCCTAAACCCTGACCCTGACCCTAACCCTAAACTCTAACACTAAGCACTAAACCCTAACCCCTGGCCCTAACCCATAGGCCTAACCTTACCCCTAACTCTAATCCCTAACCCTAAACCGTAATCCCTAACCCTAAACCCTAGAACCTAATCCTAACCCTAACCCTAAACCCTAAAACCTAACCTTAACCCCTAAACCTGAACCCTAACCATAACCCTAACACTAAACTAAACCCTAAACCCTAACCCAAACCCTAACCTGTGTAGGGAGTGAGAAGGTGGGAGGGACTAGGCTGGGCGCTGTGAAGGGAGTCAGGAGGTGGGAGAGACCATGCAGGGCACTGTATAGGGAGTGAGAGACCAGGCAGGGTACTGTAAAGGGAGTAAGATGGTGGGACAAAACAGACAGAAACCTGTGTAGGGAGTGAAGAGCTGAGAGACCAGACAGAGACCTTTGTAGGGATTGAGGAGGTGGGTGAGCAGAGGCAGGGCCCTGTGTAGGGAGTGAGGAGGTGGGAGATACAAGGCAGGGGCCTGAGTAGGGAGTGAGGAGATAGAAGAGACCAGGCAGGGACAGGTGTAGGAAGTGAGGAGGTGGGAGGGACCAGGAAGGGCCCTGTGTAGGGAGTGAGGATGTGGAAGAGTACAGGCAGAGAACTGTGTAGGGAGTAAGGAGGTGGGACAGACCAGGCAGAGACCTTTAAAGGGATGGAGGAGGTGGGAGAGAACAGGCAGGGCCCTGTCTAAGGAGTGAGGAGGTGGGAGAACCCAGGCAGGGCCCTGAGTAGGGAGTAAAGAGTTGAAAAGACCAGGCAGGGCCCTGTTTAGGGGGTGAGGAGGTGGGAGAGACCAGGCAGGGCCCTGTGTACAGAGTGAGTAGGTGGGAGAGAAGAGGCAGGGCTCTGTGTAAGGAGTGATGAGTTGGGAGAGACCAGGCAGAGCCCTGTGTAGGGAGTGAGGAGGTGGGAGAGACCAGGCAGGGACTTGTGTAGGTCATGAGGAGGTGGGAGAGACCTGGCAGGGCCCTGTGTAGGGAGTGAGTATCTTGGAGAGAAGAGGCAGAGACCTGTGTAGGGACTGAGAAGGTGGAGAGACAAGGCAGGGCCCTGTGTAGGGAGTGAGGGGGTGTGAGAAACCAGTCAGAGCCCTGTGTAGGTAGTGAGGAGGTGGGAGAGACCAGGCAGGGCCCAGTGTAGGAAGTGAGGAGGTGGGAGAAACCACCCAGAGACCTGTGTAGGGACTGAGGAGGTGGGAGAGAACAGGCAGAGCCCTGTGTAGGTAGTGAGGAGGTGGGAAAGATCAGGCAGGGCCCTGTGTAGGAGTGATGAGGCGGGAGAGACTAGGCAGGACCCTGTGTATGATGTTAGGAGGCAGGGGCTTCCAGGCAGGGCACTGTCTAGGGAGTGAGTTGTTGTTAGAGACCACACAGGGCCCTGTGTAGGGAGTGAAGATGTGGGAGAGACCAGGCAGAGAACTGCATAGGGAGAGAGGAGGTGGCAGAGACGAGGCAGGGCCTTGTGTAGGGAGTGAGGATGTGGGAGAGACCACGCATGGCCCTGTTTAGGGAGTAAGGAGGTGTAGAGACTAGTCAGTGCCCTGTTAAGAGATTGAGCAGGTGCAAAAGACCATCATGGCCCTGTGTATGGAGTGAGGAGGTGGGAGAGAACAGGCAGATACCTGTGTATGGAGTGAGAAGAGGGGAGACAACAGAGAAGGGCCCTGTGTAGGGAGGTAAGAGGTGGAGAACCAGGCAGAGACCTGCATAGGGAGTGAGGAGGTTGGAGAGACCAGGCAGGTCCCTGTCTAGGGAGTGAGGAGTTAGGAGAGATCAGTCAGGGCCCTGTGTAGAGAGTGAGGAGGTGGGAGATAACAGGCAGAGAACAGTGTAGGGAGTGAGGAGGTGGGAGAGATAAGGCAGGGCCCTGTGTGGTGAGCGAGGAGATAGAAGAGACCAGGCAGGGCCCTATAATGTGAGTGAGGTGGTGGGAGAGACAAAGCAGGGCCCTGTGTAGGGAGTGAGGAGGTGGGAGAGACCAGGCTGGGCCCTGTGTAGGGAGTGTGGGGGTGGGAGAGACCAGGCTGGGCCCTGGGTAGGGAGTGAGTAGGTGGGAGAGAATAGGCAGAAACCTGTGTAGGAAGTGAGAAAAGGGAGACAGCAGGCAGGGCCCTTTGTAGGGAGTGAAGAGGTGGGAGAAGCATTCAGAGACCTTCATAGGGAGTGAGGATGTGGGAGAGACCAGACAGGGCCCTGTGTAGGGAGTGAGGAGGCCAGAGATCAGGCAGGTTCCTATGTATGGAGTAAGGATGTGGGAGAGACCTGGCTGGGCCCTGTGCAGGGAGTGAGGAGGTGGGAAAGAGGAGGCAGGGCCCTGTGTAGGGAGTGGGTAGGTGGGAAAGAGGAGGCAGGTCCTTGTGTAGGGAGTGAGGAGGTGGGAGAGACCAGGCAGAGCCCTTTGTAGGGACTGAGGAGGTGGGAGAGAACAGGCAGGGCACTGTGTATGGAAGGAGGAAGTGGGATAGACCAGGCAGAGCCCTGTGTGGGGAGTGAGGAGGTGGGAGAGACCAGGCAGGGACCTGTGTTGGGAGTGAGGAGGTGGGAGAGACCAGCCAGGGCCCTGAGTAGGGAGTGAGGAGGTGGAGGAGAGCAGGCAGGGTCCTCAGTACAGAGTAAGGATATGGCAGCGACCAGGCAGGGCCCTGTGTAGGGAGTGAGGATGTAGGAGAGACCAGACAGGGCCATGTGTATGGAGTAAGGAGATGGGGAGACCAGGCATTGCCCTGTTAAAGGATTCAGCAGGTGGGAGAGACCATCAGGGCCCTGTGTAGGGAGTGAGGAAGTGGGAGAGAACAGTCAGACACCTGTGTAGTGAGTGAGGAGGTGTGAGAGATGACCCAGAGACCTGTGTAGGGACTGAGGAGGTGGGAGAGACCAGGCAGGGCTCTGTAAAGTGAGTGAGGTGGTGGGAGAGACAAGGCAGGGCCCTGTCTAGGGAGTGAGGAGGTGGGAGAGACTAGGCAGAGACCTGTGTAGGTAGTCAGAATGTGGGAGGAATTAGTAAGGGCTCTGTGTAAGGAGTGATGAGGTGGGAAAGAGCAGGCTGGGCCCTGTGTAGGGAATGAGGAGGTGGAAGAGACCAGGCAGGGCCCTGTGTAGGTAGTGAGGAGGTGGGAGAGATCAGGCAGGGCCCTGTGTAGGTTGGGAGGATGTGGGAGAAACCAGGCAGGGCTCTGTGTAAGGAGTGGTGAGGTGGGAGAGACCAGGCAGGACCCTGTGCAGGGTGTGAGAACGTGGCAGAGACCAGGCAGGGCCCTGATAGGGACTAAGGAGGTGGGAGAGACCAGGCAGGGCCCTGTGTAAGGAGTGAGGATTTAGGAGAGACCAGGCAGGGCCCTGTGTAGGGAGTAAGGATGTGGGAGAGACCAGGCAGGACCCTGTGTAGGGAGTGAGGAGGTGGGAGAGACCAGGCAGAGACTTGTGTGGGGTGTGAGGAGGTGTGACTGATCAGGAGAAGGCCCAGGTGTGTAGACTTAAGGACTAAGTGGCTCTGTTGGAATAGGCTTGATGGCACCTAACAACAACAGTTAAAAAACAATGAAATAAAATACAATGAATGGTACAAAAGGTGAATAGAAATTTAAAAACATGAACTCATCTGTATTTCAAATGAATCTCATAATCACACTGGAGAATGAACAAACAAAAAAGAATCAGTCCATGTAAATTGAAATACAATACCTTGGATATATATATATATATATATATATATATATATATATATATATGATAGATTAAAACCAAACCCTTCACCGTCAAGTTGATTCCAACTCATAGTGATCCCATAGGACAGAGTAGAACTCTTTCCAAGGAGCACCTGGTGGATTTGAACTGCCAAACTTTTGGTTAGCAGCTGAAATCTTAACCACTATGCTACCAGGATTTCCATAGATTAAAACAGCTAGCTGCAAAGAATGTTTAAATCTATTTAGGTATGAGTGTAGCAATTCTGAAAGTGTTTTTGTGTGTATTATAGAACTAAGAAACACTGGTGGTACAGCAGTTAAGCGCTCGGTTGCTAACTGAAAGGTCAGGGGTTAGAACCCATCATCCAGTCCACAGGAGAAAGATGTAGCAGCCTGCTTCCATAAAGAATACAGCCTTGGAAATCCTATGGGGCGGTTCTACTCTGTCCTATACGGTTGCTAGGAGTCAGAGTCCGCTCGAAGGCAACAGGTTTCATTTTTTTGTTTTTTGGTTATTATATCACTATTGAAATTATTGATATCTAGAGTTTTCCCTCCTGGAGAAAGGAGATACAGATCCTTAAGGGGAGAGGACAGTTGCCAGGGAGTTAGATTAGAATTACAGTTATTAGCATCTCTTATGGATTGAATCGTGTCCCCCCAAAATTTGTGTCAACTTGGCTAGTCCATGATTCCCAGTATTGTGTGCTTGTCCACCATCTTGTCATCTGATGTGATTGTCCTATGGGTTGCAAAATCCTACTTGTACGATGTTAACGGGGAAAGACTCAATCTACAAGATGAGGCTGGGTTTTAAGTCAATTTCTTTTGAGATATAAAAGAGAGAAGCAAGCAGAGAGAAAGGGGGCCTCATACACCAAGATAGTAGTGCCGGGAGCAGAGCGTGTCCTCTGGACCTGGGGTCTCTGTGCTGAGTAGCTCCTAGTCCAGGGCCAGTTTGATGACAAGGACCATCCTCCACAGCCAACAGAGAGAAAAAGCCTTCCCCTGGGGCTGATGCCCTGAATCTGGCCTTCTAGCCTACTAGACTATGAGAGAAAACTCTGTTTGTTGAAGCCATCCACTAGTGGTATTTCTGTTATAGCAGCACTAGGTAACTAAGATAGCATCTATTCATAACGTGCACATATAGAAAACAAAAATCTTCAAAACCGGGCCCATAAACAGCATCATGATAAATGGTGAAGAAACTGAAGTTTTCATACTAGCATAGTGGTGAACCTTTTGCAATATATTAAAATAGTAATTAGTTTAAATAAGCAGGTACAGTGTAGTGAATTACTAATATATAGTCCTTCTAGCCATGGCCTCCTAGCTCTCATAAAAGGATTCGGTGGGACTATGCAAATAAGATGCTTGTAGCCCACCGAGATTGGAAAGCTTGCTAATATAATGCAAATAAGGTGCACGGAACCTTGCAGGGGTGGGGGGTGTGGGACTGTGCAAAGGAAGATTTATGGAACCATAATGAGGGGATTGGTCAGTTTTGCCATCCAGCTATGCTTAAAGGGAGCTAATATAATACCATGTCAGAAGGGAGGCTTCACTACCATCAAGAAGAGCCAGGAACGGAGCTTGTCCTTTGGAATTTAAGAAGTTCCCCAGCAAACACCTAAGCATTATCTCTTTTCTGTCAGCTAAATAAGCAGAATTTATTTAGACTTTGCTAAGTAATGATCAGTTCTGTATTCAAAGCTTCCAATTCAGTTGGACCAGCTGGGGCGGGGCCAAGATGGCTGACTAGGTTGAAGCTACCTCGGATCCCTCTTGCAACAAAGACTCGGAAAAACAAGTGAATTGATCACATACATGACAATCTACAAACCCTGACCACCAAACACAGATCTAGGGAGTTGACCTGAGTGACAGAAACTGAGAACAAGCAACCACGGGGAAGCAGCGACTGTTTTTGGAGCCTGGAGGCAGCGTCCCAGTCAGAAAACCTTGGCGCTGGGCTTTGGACTAGACGCAGGGGAGCTGAGCACGGCATCCTGAGACAGTGCAAACATGGGACGCAGCCCTAGCCCCCAGAAGTGACCTCGGGGGAAGCCCAGCCAGGGCACGCAGGCAGCGCAGCGAAGCAGCCGACAGGAGGAGAGGTCACCTGGAGGCAGCGACTGGTTTTGGAGCCTGGAGTGTTTGGAGCCTGGAGTGCGGTGTCCCAGCCAGGGAACCTTGGCCCTGGGCTTTGGACTGGGAGTGGAGAAACTGACCACAGCTTCTGAGACAGCACAAGCACAGGACGCGGGCCTGACCCTCAGGGGCAATCTCGACCCAGCCAACACACACAGGCTACACACCCCTCGGGAATCTCAGATAAAACAGTCTTCACCAAGCAAGATAAGTAACTTTGTCTATATTCCTGGGTGCTACTCTCTCCTTTTTTTTACTCTCTCCTATCTGTCTGATCCCTCCCCTCCCCTTCCCAGGCGGCTGCATTAACACCGGAATTTCCTGGGCCAGAGAGTGAAGTGCTCTGTGGTTTTTTGTTTCTTTGATTTTTCTTTTGTCTTTTCCTAGCCATTCTCCTGGCCTGTGAGAAGCAGCTATGAAAAACGCAGGGAACAAAAATCCTTCCCTGGCTTCCCAAAATTGGACTAAAAATACAGACCCAGCTCCAGCCAAGCATATGAGATCCACAGTCTTGGGCTTTCATCCCTACAGGGAACAAGGTGGCGATTAGAATGCAAAGGCAATTCTGATAGTGATCTGACTGCAGTTGTTTTAGGGGATTACTGGAAAGACAAGTTTCCCAGGTCTGATATCTCTACCTATTAAACAGAGCCCTCACTGACCCACAACAGGGAACTGAGGGCTAAAGCTCCACCCAAACCACCTAGCCTCCTGCCATAGAGGTCTGAGGAAAGTGACACCTACTAATCTGTAGAGGTACATGCATTGGGTACCTAAGGTACAGCTGCAGAGGCCACCCACCAAAGTGCTTTAGGAATAGAGACACACCTACCTCACTGGCACTTGGGGGAAGCCTGTCAGCATCCTGCCCCCCCCCCGGAGTGTGACTCCCTGCTGCTACTAGAATATGGTGCACACAACTATCACCACTACTCCTCTAAGTGAATAGATGACAGTCTACACCACACACTTGGTGACTCAAAATCAGATTCTACTCAAGAATAGTGAATGAACTCTTAGGCTTATATATCTGGTAACAGCTCAAACCACCTGGTAATAGCACATAAGTGATTCAAAGGCTACAACAATCAAGACAGCACAATCTAGTAGCCCATCTACATATATTGAAAGAAAACAAAACAAGATAAGACTCAGTGAGCAAATATAAAATAAATCATTGTAGTATCTTATAGATGGCTCGGAGACCGCAGTCGATATCAAACCACAAAAAGAAGCAGACCATGATTGCTTCTACAACTCCCCAAATTAAAGAATCAAAATCTTTCCCAAATGAAGATACAATCCTGGAATTGCCAGATGCAGAATATAAAAAACTAATTTACAGAATGCTTCAAGACATCAGGGATGACCTCATAACGGAAATAAGGCAATCTACAGAAAAAGCCAAGGAACACACTGATAAAGCAGTTGAAGAAATCAAAAAGATTATTCAAGAACATAGTGGAAAAAAGTTGGACCAGCTGCAAACACACCACTAAATTTTCATGTCAAAATTGTTTACACTTTTTATTTTAGAAATACTGCCTTAGTTAGATTGTATCAAGTGTGTGAGACTAGAAACTGACATAAAGAAAGTTTCACAGTTAATTGCCAACCTTGCAAATCTCACCTCCTTTCCTGCCATTGCTTTCATGAGAAGCCATCTCTATGTTTTGTTAAATATGTCTTTGTTTTGCCTGAAAGGCCTGCAAGCCAGCTGAATTCATGCTCTCCCACAGCTCTTTCCTTCAATAAATTTAATTTGTTTAAATACCAGAGTATTGGTCCAGCAACTTCACTAGGACAAACCCCCACCCAAGTGTTTGGGTGGTACTATGCGAATAGGGTAATTGTAGCCCACCAAGAGGACTGGTCAGCTTTGCCATCCTGCTAGACTTGAAATAAGCCACCTTGGAGGTGGGCAAGGGAGGATTGTACAATCACCAAGGAAGAAAAGCCAGGCGTCCAGAGTGTGGCCTTTGGACCTAGGATACCTGCACTGAGAAGCTCCTGGAACCAGGAGACAGACAGAGAGCGAGCTGTAACCCTGAAGCCAGTGAAAAGAGTGGCAGGAGAGACTGACAGGAGACCCTGCAGTGTGCTTCCAAGCCCATGGAAAAAGAAAGCTGAGTGCCTGGGGTGCCTCTGGGGACTGATTGGCAGGGACTAAAGGAGCTTCGTAACACTTGCCTGAAAGAGGCAGAGGCCTAGGGCCAAAGAGAAGTATGCCGGCGAGCACAGCAGAAAAGAGGCTGTCCTGATGGAAGAACTGTCCGCTGAGTGTTCCTGAGCCTGGACTGTAACCTGTTACTTACCTAGTAAACCCCATAATTGTCAGTACTGTCTATGAGCTCCGTGTGGCCATTGCAATGAATTCTTGAACCCAGCAGAGAACTAGAGAGTGCTGCTGGAGGGTGAGTTGGTGTCAGAATTGGTAAAGATGGCAGAAAGAGGAGGCGTGTCTGATCTCCACCTCATATGAATCAGCCTGGGGCTGATGTTGATCTTGATTCTCTCTCCTCCCCTTTAAGAAGTTAGTGGAGGACTGACACCACCAGGCCATTTAGGCAGCAGGGTTTTGTGCAACCTATTTATGCCACTGTGCAGCAACATGCACTTTGGGAACATCTATATCAACTTAGGATAACTATTTGATATATACTTGCTTTGATAATATTTTACCCAAAGTCATTTTTGACGCATGTTGATTTGGTATCCCACAAAGCCTCTCACCCCAGGCAGCTGCCTTAATAGTCCACCCCTTAATTCAGCACTGTCAACAACTGGTTTCTTTTTCAGTCCTCATGGGAGAAGCCCCCCAAACACAGGAAGGTGAGAACACTGCCAACACGTACTCACAAAGAGAACTGAGTGGGGTTTTACCTTGTACCTTCACCCTGACCCTACAACTCTGACCCTTATCCCAATGGTAAAACCCTAACCCTTGCATTGACTCTCACCCTGAAATGGCCTTAACCCTAACCCTGATTCTAGCCTTAACCTTAACACTCCAGACATCATCCACCTTCCTCTTCTCAGAGGATATATGCTGTGCTGTGTTCTGCTTCAAACACTGCACCTTCCCTTTCTGGTCCCTGCTTCCTTGCAGGCTTCACTCAATGGAAACTGGTAAAGTTAGGTCTGAAACAAGGTGAGTTCCTTCCAGCCTTGACACACGTTTTGTTATGCACACGAGTGACAGCACACTTCCCACTAAAGGGCTTCAAGGAGATGCTGTGTTCTGAACTCATTGGCCATGTTCATTCTTGCTAATGGCTTTCCCACGAAAGTACAGAGATTACTGGTCTTGGAGCAGATATCTCCTCCAATGGGCTCAAAAACAAACAAACAAAAAAACAAACCCCAAACCCGTTGCCATCCAGCCAATTCCAACTCATAGCGACCCTATAAGACAGAGTAGAATTGCCCCATAAAGTTTCCAAGGAGCACTTGGTGGATTCCAACTGCCTATCTTCTGGTGGGCAGCCATAGCACTTAAACACTACATCACCAGGGTTTCCCCAATGGGCTCGCTTCCCTCTAAATCAGTCACTGTGGAGTCTACTCCATCTTATGGCCACTCCATGTGTGTCAAAGCAGAACTGTGCTCCATAGGGTTTTCCATGACTGATTTTTTCAGAAGTACATCACCAGGTTTTTCTTCCAAGACACCTCTGGATGGATTTGACTGCCAACTTCTCATTTAGCAGCTGAGCGTGTCACCATTTGCACCACCCGGGGACTCCCTGCTTCTCTCTGGGGGGTGGGGGTGGTCGACACAAAGCTCTGTGCAGACCATGCTTATTGCTGTCCCTCCTGTTGAAACTGAATGTGTAAATCTTCCCCAGTGGCTTTATTGATGGAGGCCAAAATCACAAGAATCAATTAGTGCGGTGGTAGATGAGACACTCTCAAGAGGGGCAGAGGGGGGACACGTTAATATTAATATCCATACCTTAAATGGTAAAATGTCTCCCTTTCCATTCCCACATACTACCTTTTGTTGAAGTCAACATCTCCAGCACAGGCAATTATACTAGAGTTCCAGCCTGAAATCTGACATAGGAAGAAAAAGAAAGCATGAAAGTTCTAGGTGCCTGTTAGCGCCAAGATACCAACTTGCTCTTTAATATCTTGGTGGCAAAACTGTCTGGATAAGGTCACATGCTGGACACAAACTCAGGGCGGGAAAGGGGTGCAGGCTGAGCCAGGTGTGGGGTTTCAGGGAAGCTTGTTCTTGAGAACGCTTAGCACAGGGCAAACAACACGACACAGCAGGTGCAGGAGCTGCGAGACACAGAACCAGGATGCAAACCGAGGGGCCTCCAGAAGTGGAGCTGCAGCAGACCGCCAGGGGCCTGGGGTGAGCTTAGGCTACCACACAAAGACTTCAATGGATGGGGTGGGGCAGTGCAGACGTCTCGGTCTCTATGTTCGAAGCCCCTCGAGCCACAGGTACCTACTCCCCAGGGGCCATCTGCTCACCTGGATGGATGGGCCCCCCGCCTCCTCAGAACCCTGCCCGTTTCTCGGGCCGCCTGTGCGTGGTATTCACCTGGGGTCGCGGTACCCACCTGGGAGGGCGGTGGCCCGATGGGTGGCCGCGCGTGGCCTCCTGGGCTGGGAACTGCACCGAGAGCTGATTACGCTGGGCGGCACTCCCTGGCCTGGGAGCCACGTTGCAGACAGATTGCTCCCACAGCGGTTCTGGCTCTGTGTTGTCACCCAGGTTTTCACGGAGCAGAAGCGAGAGGGGCTACCCCTGAGCTTGGGGTCCACTGTGGCACATTACCGCCCACATGCCTGCAGCCCCTTCCGAGGGTAGGGCGGACATTCCCCTTTCGGCCACGCAGGGAGCCCCTCCAGCGACAGGGGCTCGGTGAGCTTCCAAGTCCCCTAGGCGCCCGGTGCGCAAAGTCAGAGGTCGAGCATAGGAGCTGGATGGGCGGGGTCTGAAGGCTTGCGAGTAGGCCCAGGGTGAGTGGGGTCAGAGGTTGTGGGTAGGCGCGGAGTTCCAGGGCATCATTCAAAACAGCCAGAACTGGAAGCAAAAGTACACCAACCCACCTGGTGAGTGATAAACAATGTTGTTATTAGTTGGCACCGAGTAGGGTCCACTCATACCCACCCCATGTACAACAGAAGGGAACACTACAGGCGCCATCCTCACAAATTCTTGTTGTGCTTAAGCTCATTGTTACAGCCACTATGTCAATACATCTCATGGAGGGTTTTCCTCTTTTTTGCTGCTGACCCTCTACCAAGCATGATGTCCTTCTCCAGGGACGGATTGTTACTGCAAATTGCAGGTTTGAGCCGCCTGCCACAGGCCAATACTGAGACAGGAGGAGGTAAGAAGGCTTTATTGAATACCAGTATTCAAGAGACAGAGGGGGTTGAATTTCTCCCAAATTCTGTCTGCCCTAAAGGGTTGATGGGAGGGTTTTATACGGGAAAGATCAGGGTTACCTAATGTTTTGAGCACGTAGTCCACAGATGGTCTTATACATCACAAAACAACTACGTAAACTCTATATTAAACTAAAGATAAACATATCAGGCACCTTGGACTCTAATCAGTATATTTATAACAGCCTGAAAACCTCTCATAAGAATCTCTCGGCTAGTGGGGCCTGTTTTGCCAAGTCCACCATGGCTGAGATAGGGAGCAAGAAAGAAAACCTTCTTGTCGGTTTGCAGGCTGAAGGCCATTTCTCAAGAGAACAAAGAAAGGAGACATCAAGGCGACAGGAGCAGACATAGCTCTGCACCACTTTGGAGGAGACCGGTGCAGCTGGTGCAATTAAAAAATGTTTAGAGATTACTTAGAGGATCATTATGGCTTTAGCCATGTCAAGCTCTCAATCACTTATTTCAAATAAGGGAAAATATGTTGTAAGGTATTAGGGTGTTTATTACGTTTAAGAGTGGAACAGGCTGCTCAGCTATATTTTGAACAGAGCCTGCACCATTTTCCAAGGACTAGAGATTAATCACAGCTTATTTTTTTATACAGCTATATTAAAACAAATGAGAAAATATATTCTCCCTAATATTAAAACACTCAAGAAAAAACATTTTCACTACTT
This sequence comes from Elephas maximus indicus, assembly GCF_024166365.1. Taxonomy (NCBI): domain Eukaryota; kingdom Metazoa; phylum Chordata; class Mammalia; order Proboscidea; family Elephantidae; genus Elephas; species Elephas maximus. The sequence continues at coordinate 23,918,089 of NC_064830.1, forward strand.
CAGGATCCCTCCTGATAACATGTCCAAAGTATATGAGACTAGTCTCGCCATCCTCGTTTCTAAGGAGCATTCTGGTTGTACTTCTTCCAAGACAGATTTGTTTGTTCTTTTGGCAGTCTGTGGTATATTCAACATTCTTCTCCAACACCACAATTCAAAGGTGTCAATTCTTCAGTCTCCTTTAGTCATCGTCCAGCTTTCATATGCATAGGAGGCAATTGAAAACACCATGGCTTGGGTCAGGCGCACCTTAGTCTTCAAGCTTTCCTTTGCTTTTCAACACTTTAAAGAGGACTTTTGCAGTAAATTTGCCAATGCAATGCCTCGTTTGATTTCTTGACTGCTGCTTCCATGGTGTTGATTGTGGATCTGAGTAAAATGAAACTCTTGACAACTTCAATATTTCCCCCGCTTATCATGATAAAAAAATTTTTTTTTATCATGATGTTGTGTATTGGTCCAGTTGTGAGGATTTATTTTTCTTTTTGTTGAGATGTAATCTATACTGAAGGCTGTGGTCTTTGTTCTTCATCAGTAAATGCTTCAAGTACTCTCCACTTTCAGCAAGCAAACTTCTCAGCCACCAAAGGAAGATACTACTGACATGTGCTCCACACAATCAAAGAGATTCAAGAGGTATGATTCCATTTATATAAACGGTGTTAGGTGCAGTAGAGTTGGTTGGTTTCAACTCATAGCGACCCTATGTACAACAAAACCACTTTTGGGTCATGTGCCATCCTCATAATCGTTATGTTGGAACCCACTGTTGCAGCCACCAGTTGAGGGGGCCTTCCTGTTTTTAGCTGACCCTCTACTTTACCAAGCATGATGTTCTTCTGCAGGGACTAGTACTTCCTGATAGCATGTCCAGCATACTGGAAACAAGTCTCATCATTCTTGCTTCTAAGTAGCACTCTGGCTGTACTTCTTCCAAGACAGTTTTTTTGTACAAAAAGTCCGAAAAACTCCATTCCATAACTGGAGCTCAGCAACAAAATGCCACAAAAGCATACAGGAGCCATTCTGCCTGGAATGGGTGGACTGAGCTTATTGACTCCCTTTAAACTTCACCTGGCCTGGTGGGGAGGCAGCTCAGACTCCAAGCCAGAAGAGGCCCAGCCTTCTCCAACTATGTGGTGGTCGCCGAACCTCTGCCTAAGATCACACGCTGGGCACAGAGGCAGGAGTGAGAGGGTCCGTGGGTGGGGTGAGTTGAGGACAGAATAGGGAGGAGCTGCGGACGGAAGGGGACGCTGGCAGCGATAGGGTGCGGATGGAGAAGGGAGTAGGCGCAGGGGGAAAGGGAAGGTGGTGCAGGCTGAGCCAGTTGTGGGGTTTCGGGGAAGTTTATTCATGCATATGCTGAGTGGGGGGCAAACAGGACGAGAGAGCAGGGGCAGGAGGTGCAAGACACAGAACCAAGGTGCAAAGTGAGGGGTCGGGTGGAGTTGCAGCGGTGGTCTACGTTTTGGGGAAGCCCGGGGAACCTGGGTGTAGCGACTGAGCTCAGGCTGACCCTCTAAGGCACCAGTGAACCAGGTAGACCAGAGGAGGGCTGGACAGGAGGCATTGGCCGGATATCTCTAAAGTTTTGATATTTTGTCGTCATAGATTGTTTTTTAAAGTACATTTCATTAAAGTGCCATTAATCCTGACCACCGAGTTTCTTGGCACCCCTTAAATATTTCCTCATTTACCCTAATCAGGTGGGGTGGGGAGGGGTGGGTGTGTGGAACTCACAGGTCAAAGTCCAGGCCAAAGAATGCCCAACCTCTCTGGGCCCTTCCGCTGTCTGCCTCTTTCCTCCCTCCAGATTGCTCTAACTCTCGGTGGGCTTTTGAATATTTAGCTCCTGCCTTCTTGTCTCCACTGTTCCCATCAAGGCACTAGATGGTGACCCCACTTCAGTTTCAACTTCCATGGCTTAGAATCACCTGACGCTGAATTTCAGTGAAGTGGTGGCTGGCCGCGAGAGGGCGCTTGCAAACCCACCCGGCACCCCCAGCGTGGGAACAGCCCGATGCTTGGCCGAACTGACCTGGGTGTCCTCCCATGGTGAGAGCAGGAGCTTTCCTTCCCCCAGGACCTTCCACCCCCAGGGAGGGGTCCGCTGCCTCTTCGGGACCAAACCGGCTCTGAGTGGGCAATGAGGAAGACACTTGTCACTGCCCAGACAGAAGAATAAGGAGCTGGGCTGCAGCTCCTATCAGACACTTTCCTCCAACAGCGAGCACAGAACTGTGCATTTTCTAGGGTTTCCATGTGTTTTGTTCTTTGCTTCTCATATAATATATTAGCAAGACCTATGTAAGCGGTTTGCACCTGATGACTAGCCTAAAGTTTGGTGGTTCGAACCCCACCTTGCCCAGATCCCAGGAAAGGAAGGCCTGGAGATCTGCTTCTATAAAGATTCACCCTTTGCCAAGAAAACACCATGGAGCAGAGTTCTACTCTATAACACATGGGGTCACCATGAGTCGGAATCCACTGGGCAGCAACTGGTTTGAGTTTTTTGTTTTTTAGGTATCCAAACATTCCTTGATGGTTTTGGTAGGTTGAAATCATAGCATGCTCTAGTCTTTTTTTTTTTTTAAATGGATTCGGTATTGTTGCCTGGGACAAACTCCACAGATCCAGAGAGAGGGAAAAAAAGAGGGGAAGCACATAAAAGAAGTGTACAAAATATTGGGACATTCCAGTTGAGTCAGCTGAGTACACAACCTATGAGACTTTTTATCCAGAAACTCAAGGAGAAATTGAATATGAATGTCATTATATACCTGCTTTTGTTAAAAATTTAATGGCTGTTCTTTCCTACAATATTAGAGCAGTTCATCAAAATTTGAAAAATTCAAAGTACATGCGTTAAAGGTCACATTATCTTAAACTATAAATCAAAAACTGAAATTATGTTAATTATATAAATAAAAAGTTCTTGCTTAACTACCATTTCTTATCATTTTACTTAACTGCTTTGTGGTTACTGTTAATTGCTGTTGAGTAACCCTTGTGTTTGCAAGAGGGCAAGTTGCCAAATTCGTTGCATGAAAGAGAAACCAAAATACAGTTTCTCTCATTCTACTTAAGTCAGAGGATTTGATTAAGCCAGAGGGTTTTTTCTCTCATAGAAAACTATGCAAGCTAATGTTGCCTCTGCAGTCTCTTAGTTGGAAAAGAAAATAAAGATACTCCCATTCAAATATGTGCAAGGACTTGGGTTTTATATGTTTTCAATATACACTTGTTGTTTTTCTCAGATGTGAACGTGTATTAAAAATCTCTTGAGGACAGAATGCCATCTTTCCTGGGCAAGTACATGGCTATAGCGATGTAGTTTTGCTGAGTAAACATTAGCTTGCAGGTTTTCTAATAAGAGAAAAAAAAAAACTTTTGATCTAATCAAATAGGCCAAAGTTAATTAAGCAGAATCCAAGATAACAAGGGACTGCACACATTTGAATGGGAGTAACTTTACATGCTTTCCCAACTAAGACTCTACAGACGCAGCATTAGCTTGCAGATTTTTTCAATAAGAGAAAAAAAAACCTCTGATCTAATCAAAGTACATATTGAAATCCTATAAAACCCACGTGTCTGTACATATTTGAATGAGAGTAACTTTTTCATTTTCCAACTAAGAGACTGCACACATAACATCGGCTTGCATGTTTTTCAATATGAGGGAAACCCTATGACTTAATCAAACCCCCTGACTTATATCAAGTTGGATTAGAGAAACTGTATTTTCGTTTCCCTATAGGCAATTTATCCAGGAACTTTAGATCTTGCAAACACAAGTTTTGCTTAGCAAAACTCCATCGCTATAGCCTGAATATTTGCACGGAACAAACTGCATGGTGTTCTCGTTAAGAGATTGTGACTGCGCATTCACGCCAAGGTAAAACAAAGTGCATAGTGAAATCCTATAAAATCCAACTGCCTGCGCGTATTTCAATGGGTGTAACTTTACATTTTCCAACTAAGAGAATGCAGAGGCAACATTAGCTTGCATGTTTTTCAGTAAGAAAATCAACTTTCTGACCATCAAATCCTCTGACTTAATCAGGAAGAATGAAAGAAACTGTATATTGGTTTCTCTTTCAGGCAATGAATTTGATAACTCTGCCTCTTGCAAACACAAGGTTTACTCAGCAAAACTACATTGCTATGGCCCGTATAGTTGCACAGAACAAACTGCATGGTGTTCTCCTTCAGAGATTTTTAATGCACATTCACGCCCAGATAAAACAAAGTGCATATTGAAAACCCAGACAAGCCTAGTGTCTGCACGTATTTGAAAGAGTAAGTTTATATTCTTTACCAACTAAGAGACTGCAGAGGAAACATTATCTTGCATGTTTTTCAATAGGAGAGAAAATGCTCTGACTTAATCAAACATCCTGACTTAATCAACTGGGATGAGAGAAACTGTGTTTTCATTTCTCTCTCATGCAATGAATTCAGTAACTTTGATTCTTGCAAACACAAGCTTTACTCAGCCAAGCTGCATCCCTATAGCTCAGATACTTGCACAGAACAAACTGCAGGATGTCCTAATTAAGAGATCATTAATGCACATTCACACCCAGGTAAAACAAAGTGTGTACTGAAATCCTACAAAGCCCAAGTGTCTGCACGCACTTCCATGGGATTCACTTTCCATTCTCTATCATCTAAGAGAATGTGGAGACAACATCAGATTGCATGACTTTCAGGAAGAGAAAGAACTCCCTGATTTCAACCAGTTCTCTGACAAAAGCAAGCAGAAAGAGAGAAGCACTCTTTGGGTTTCTCTTTCATGCAGTGAACTCGGTAACTTAGGCTCTTGCAAACACAAGGTTTCCTCAGAAAAACTACATCATGATAGCCCCTGTAACTTTCAGAGGAACAACTACGTACTGTTAGCGTTAAGAGATTGTGAAAACACATTCACACCCGGATGAAACAAAGTGCACGTTGAAATCCTAGAAAACTCAAGTGTCTGACTTTAGTTCAATGGGTGTAACATCCCATTCTTTCCACCTGAGAGAATGCAGAGACAACATCAGTTTGCATGTTTCTCAGTAAGAGAAAGTACTCTCTGATTTCATCCAGTCTTCTGAAAAACTCAGGCAGAATGAGAGAAAATATCCATTGGTTTCTTTTCCTGCAAGGAACTCGGTAACTTTGGCTCTTGCAAATGCACGGTTTCCACATCACCGCGGTAGTGATGTTCCTGCAGAGTAACAAGCACCTAGTGTTAGGCTTCAGCGATTGTAAAAGCACTCTGAAGGCCAGGGAGAAAACTGTCATTTGTTTTCTCTTTCCTGCAAGAACTCAGTAACTTTGCACTTGCAAACGCAATGTTTTCTAAGCCAAACTGCAAAACAGTAACCTCTCTCCTTGCAGAGAAACAACTACATAGTGTTACCACGAAGAGATACTGAGAACACATTGAGGCCCAAGGAAAACACAGTGCATGGTGAAGTCCTAGCAAACCCGTGTCTTTCTGCAGTTTGAATGCATGTCACTTTACATTATTTCCAAAGAACAAAGCTCAGAGGCAACATCAGCTTGCATGTTTCTCAGTGAAAGAAGGAACTCTCTGACTTCATCCAGTCCTCTGATGAAAGCAGTCAGAATGAGAAAACCGTCATTTGGTTTTCCTTTCCTGCAATGAGCTCGGCAAATCTGGCCTTAGCAAATGCAAGGTTTCCTCAGGAAAACTCCACTGAGGTAGCCCTGTTCTTGAAGAGGAACAAGTATGCAGTGTTAGTGTTAAGGGATTGTGAAAGCACGTTGTTGTCCAGGGAAAAAAACATGCATGGAGAAATCCTAACAAGCCCAAGTGCCTTTCCACAGTTCAAAGTGTGTAACTACACACTCTTTTCCAAGTAGGAGAGCTCAGAGGCAACATCACCCTGCATGTTTCTCAGTGAAAGGAAGAACTCCCTGACTTCATCCGGTCCTCTGACGAAAGCCGTCAGAATGAGAAAACCAGCATTTGGTTTCTCTTCCCTGCAATGAGCTCAGCAGATTTGATCCTTGCAAACCCGAGGTTTCCCCAGGAAAACTCCATTGCGGTAGCGCTGTTCTCGAATGGGAACAGGTATGTAGTGTTAGCGCTAAGAGATTGTGAAAGCACGTTGTTGCCCAGGGAAAACAAAGTGTATGGTGAAAAGCTAACAAAGCCAATTGCCTTTCCTCAGTTCAAAGTGTGTAACTACACACTCTGTTCCAGGTAAGAGAGCACAGAGGCAACATCAGCCTGCATGTTTATCAGTGAAAGAAAGCACTCTCTGACTTCGTCCAGTCCTCTGACGAAAGCAGTCAGAATGAGAAAACCGTTATCTGGTTTCTCTTTCCTGCAATAAGCTTGGCAAATTTGTTACTGCAAATTGCGGGTTCGAGCCACCTGCTGCAAAGCCAATACTGAGACAGGAGGAGGTAAGCGGTAAGAAGGCTTTATTGAATACCTGTATTCAAGGGACAGAGGGGGTTAAATTTCTCCCAAATTTTGTCTGCCCTAAAGGGTTGATATGGGAAAGATCAGGGTTACCAAATGTTTTGAGCATGTAGTCCACAGATGGCCTTATAGGTCACAAAACAACTATAAAAACTCTTTATTAAACTAAAGATAAACATGTCAGGCACCTTGGACTCTAATCAGCATATTTATAACAGGCTGAAAAAGCTCTCATAAGCACCTCTCGGCTAGTGGGGCTGTTTTGCCAAGTCCACTGTGGCCGAGATAGGGAGCAAGAAAGAAAGCCTTCTTGTCGGTTTCCAGACCGAAGGCCATTTCTCAAGAAAACAAACAAAGGAGAAGCGAGACCAAGGCCACAGGAGCTGAGATAGCTCTGCACCTCTTTGGAAGAGACTGGTGCAGCTGGTGCAATTAAAAAAATGTTTAGAGATTAGAGCGTCATTATGGCGTTAGTCATGTCAAGCTCTCAATCACCTATTTCGAATGGGGAAAATACGTTGTAAGATATTAGGGTGTTTATTATGTTTAAGAGCGGAACAGGCTGCTCAGCTGTATTTTGAACAGAGCCTGCACCATTTTCCAAGGACTAGAGATTAATTACAGCTTATACAGTTATATTCAAACAAATGAGAAAATATATTCTCCCTAATATTAAAACACTAAAGAAAATGCATTTTCACTACTTCAATCCCCCCTTTTTCTGAAAGTTTCACGATCTTGGGAAACAGGGCGTCGCTCAATCTGGCTGCTTCCTGCTGAAGAGGGGCATGAAGTCAGGGAATATTTATTTAGGGTGGGGGTTACAAGTAGAGTTAACATGAGAGGCAATAGCATCTAAGTGAACCAAATGGTGAGCATCTCCTTGGTTGACTGGAGAATTCTCTCAGCCAACTAGGGTAAATATATTCCCTGCCTTTAAGGTGGTCCTAGTTCCCTTGAGAAAGATTTTTAGAAAACATGGAGCACAAATACACACTATCAAAATTATAATTCCCAAGGAGACAAGAGGGACCAACCAAGATCTTATGGATGGGAACAGATTCAAAATCCAATCCCATGGTCCACTGGGCCGTGCTAGGGGATCTGTCCACTCAGTAATTTTATGGATCGCTTTGAATTCAAAGTCCACTTCCCCTCAACTGTTAATCCAGGTACAACGAGCCTTATTAATTATGGCACAAACACCCCGTGATTTTGCCAACAAGAAGTCCAATGCAATCCTGTTGTCTAAGACCACACCAGCCAGGGAATTTAAGGAGGCTTCTTGGGCATTTAGGGCTCTGTCAGTACCCAGGGCTAGTAAATGGATTTTATCTGAAAGGTTTTTAATAGACATTTCCATATGATACATTCCTAGTCCGGGAATTATGGTCCTCAGAAACCACTAACACTGGGTTATATCCATCATCCTGGGTTTTTAATGTAACAGGATTTACAGAGACAACATCTCGCTTTTTCCTTGATGGATGTGGAATGCTGGTGGTGGAATGGACTTGGGTGGGAAAGACTAGGAACCCTAAGGTGCACTGGCCAATGAAGTGGATCCCATCTAAGCACTGGATGGCCCAAGTCCAGGGCGAGTCGAATGAGTTGGGTGACTAGCTATTGGGGTATGGCTTGCCCCCACATAGAAAAGTATAACCTAGTGGGGCAGAAAAAGACAAACATTCATTCGGGACATTTGGAATGCTTGAATTAAAATGTAACAAATAGGGGTTGACAAGAGAGCCATTGCACGAAGAGAGAAGTTGAAAATTTCTGAAAATTTGTTGATCTATTCGTACTAGGGGTACTTGGGACTTTAATCCCCACTTTCCTTTTTCACTATGGTTATACAGATTAGAGAGGAAGAAGCAAGGGACGGAAAAAGTTACTGCACTAATCTTGCCCTTATAGGTGCGTGCTCGGGGAGCATGGTGCATTAACACACCCTCAGACATAATTTTATCATAGTTAAAAACTGGAGCAGTCACAGGACTTACGGGGGCACTAGATCCTGGCAAATGGTGGCGTACACAGCAACTGCTGAGATTCCCTCCCTTAGCCACAGCTTGGTGGACATGGTAACTAGACCATTAGATGACCAGTCCCAGCCATCTGGGAGGTGAGATGGTTCTTTTTTTCCCAATAATAATCACATGAGTCCCCTGCCCCTGGCTGATTTCAATATCTATGGGGGATCCTTTCTTATATTTTACACAGAAATATGTCCCTGCATTAGACAGAGTAACAGTCTGAATAATAATAGAAAAACCACGATTTTTAAACTGAGTAGCGTCAGCCATAAGGGAAACTTGAGGAAAATCTCCAGTCGATCTCCAAACTACAGGCTGCTCTTCCCCTGGAGATTTCTGAACCCTCTTATTAGGACCTACAGGGGTTAAACAAGAGCTAATACAAGGGAGAGTCAGGGTGTGTCCCACTTGTAAAGTCAAGGTGCCTCTCGACTGGAGAATCGTAGGAGCCTGGCTTGACTCTTTCTTGGCTGAGGCAGGCCCGACCTGGAATAGAAAAAGAATAAGGATTAGACAAAAAAAAAAAAAAAAAGGATTAGAGTCATGTTTAAATCTTTGAGAATCTGTACTTTAGGTCTTGAACTGGGGTGCAGGTATATGAGGATTCTTCAGTCTTTTTGCTAGGTTCTTCTCGAGGAGGCGGGGCTGGTTTTACTCTAGTATGATGCACCCATGCAGTTATTCCGGCCAGTTTCAGAGAAGGATGAGTAGCTAGAAGGACTTCATACGGTCCCAGCCAGATGGGGGCCAGTTGATCTTCTGGATGTTGATCCTTCCAAGCCTTTAACAAGACCCGATCTCCTGGCTTGAACCTATGAAGAGGCACATCAGAGGGGAAGGACAAATGAGGAGTAGCATATTTGTTAATAGTACTTATAACTACTCCTAAGGACCGGACCCAATTTCTCTTTTCGACTTCTGTCATGATGGAGGTGGGGAAAGTTGACTGTTTCAGGAATGGCCTCCCATGTGTAAGTTCATAAGGACTTAAGCCCACTTCGAGGGGCCCCCCGAATCCTAGGCAGGGCAATTGGTAATACCTGTAACCAAGTGGAGTGTTTTTTTTGGCAAAGTTTAGCAACAGTCCCTTTTAAAGTATGCTTCATCTTTTCAGTCTTTCCAGTAGGTTGTGGCCTCCACGCTGAGTGCAGCTTCCAGTTGACGTCTAAGGCCTTAAGTTTTTTATTTACCTGGGCCACAAAAGCTCCCCAATTATCACTCTGAATTGAGAGTGGCAAACCAAATCGGTGAATAATCTCTTTAAGTAATGCTTTAGTCACTCCTCGAGCATGTTCAGTCTGGCAAGGAAAATTCTCTACCCACCCCGAGTACTTGTCTACAAACACTAGTATATACCTGAAGTTTCCAGGTGCTCGAAGCATCACCGTAAAATCCACTTGCCAATCTTCTCCCATGTTTGTTCCTCTGTGTTGGATCCTCTGCTCTGCTGGGTGTGGCACTGTCTCTTGGTTGTTTTTAACACACAACGGACATCTTTTAGTGACCTCACATACTGTCTTGAGGATCTTTGGTCCTGTGGCTTTGCTGAATTCATTCCAGAATTCGCGTCCCTCCCATAATGCGTGCTTTCGTGCAGAGCTGATACTGTGTTATAAACTAAAAGTTTTTAATAGATGGCAATGAACACTAGGAAGACTCATCAGGCCTCTTTTTTTTTTAGGGGATAATAAATCACATAAAATCCTTTTTAATCTTAGTTTTACAGCTGTAAAATCTTTATTAAGGGTGAACACTGGAGAAATACTTGGTGGTCAGGCCCTTTCAGTAGAGCCCCTGTTGTAGTAGCTCTTTAAACAATGCCGGCCGCCCAGGCCATCTCTCTCAGGCTTGGAAACTACTTTTCTGTTAGGTGGTTGAGGAGGACGCTGGTCTTGCGACAGCGGCCAGCAGGGGGGCCCAGCAGAGGCGGCAGTAGCTGTGACCACAGGGCATGGTCACCAGTTCACTCAGGAAGCCCGGCAGCCCAGGCAGTTCAGGAGCTCGGTGGCACCAGTGTGGGCGCCCAGCCGGGGCGCGCCCCAACTAGTCAGTCTATCAAGGTGCGGAGGTGCTCGGGCCTGTCAGAGGGGCCACAGCACAGTGCCGCTATGTCTCCAGCGTTTTCTTTAGGTGGCCACGCAGCGCCAGCAGCTCACCATGGCGCAGCATCAGCTCTCGGCGCTCTAGCCAGTCTCCGCTGTCGCAGCCCACTGTCCACCTCCGGGGGGCCATTTCTCCGCTCCCTCCCAGGGCAATTCTCGCCACCGCCGGAGAAACAGACAGGGCCCGCGGAGGACTGCTGCTCTGTCGCCCCCTCCCCGCTCTCGGAGCACGCGGCCGGCCTTAAGCCAGAAACCCCCCCCCCACCTTTTTGTTTTAAGAGAGGAAGAACTGTGTTGGGGTGTTGGGATATTCAGTCTTTTTTTTTTTTTTTTGGCCGAGTGTGAATTTTTCGGCGTCTTGGAGTAAGTCGCATGTTGCAGCCACTGCCCACAAACGCGGTCGCCATCTTCTAGTCATGGTGTCTAATTGCTTTGAGAAGTATGTCACGGGACGCCTGGCGGAGCCCAAAGTCTGCGTCAGAACTCTCATAGCGATCTCTTTCTCCTGTGCAAACAGTTCAAAAGACTTTTGTAAATCAAGCAGTCCCAAAGCTGGGGCCGTCATCAACGTACGTTTAATATTTTAAAAGCTTGTTAACATTCTCTTTCTTCCCCCTTTCAGGGCTTCATAAAAGTGTTTTGCCAAGACTCTAAACCTGAGGATTCAGATTTGACAAAACCCAGCCATCCTTAGGAATCCTCTTAGCTGTGGCTTTTGGGCTGTCACCATCATGATTGCTTCCCTTCAATCTGGGAGAAGGTCTCACTGTCTGAGAAATCTGAAGTCTCAAATATTTAACTTGTGGGAGAGAAATTTGTGTCTTTTTCTCAGATACCCGGTACTAGCACTCTGCCAAGTGATTTGAAACTAATACACTATTTTGGTTTGAGTCTTCTTTAGTTTTACTAGCCACCAAAATTTCATCAACATATTATAAAATCAGACCTCGATTCAGTTTCTATAACCTGAAGTCCCTTGTCAAATTTTTCTAAAAATAGTGGGAGAATTTTTAAATGCCTTGTTGAGAACTTGTCATGTAAGATGTTGTTTCACCCCAGTAGCTGTATCAGTTCATTCAAAAGCAAATAGTTGTTGAGACTCAGGATGTCAGAGGATGTGAAAGAATGCATCTTTCAGATCTAGCACTGAAAACCATTTATATTGGCTGGGTATGGTGACAAGGAGGTTGTAGGGATCTGGGACTACTGGATGTACATTTTCTACTATTTGATTAATTTTCCTCAGATCTTGTACAAATCAGTATTCTTTTGTTCTTGGTTCCACACTGTTCTTTTCTTCACATTCTGTCTCTCTTCTCACACCCTTACTTTTTAGAATTCTCTCCAGTTTTACATGTCTCTCTCTCTCACTCATTCTCTTCTCCTCTGGCCCCCCGTATCACTTTCTCATCCAATCTTTTTGTTTTTGTTGGTTGGTCTTTATTATTGAAGACCTTAAAGGCAACTAGCATCTGTCTTTGTGGTCGCCCCTCAGTGTTTACTCTGGCTGGAACTTTTCTCAAGGGATATTGCCCTGCCTGGTTTTTGGGGGTTCCCTCACCGAAAACTGTATCCTGTTGGGTACGAGAAGTGGAAACCATACCTGAAGCCGCGTCTCCACTGTCCGTCTCTTCCATGTCTCTCCTTTTTGTTCCCCACGATGGACCCATACTAGAGTGCAGTCCCAAATCTGGTGGGAAGTGTGTATTCTCCTCTGCCCCGTCCTCTCCCAGTGGTGGCACCACCTCCACAACAAGGAGGAGGAGGAGCCGTAGCCGAAACCAGAGTCCATCCCTTCAGCAAGAGGTCCTTTCTGGAAGAATCGGGAAGCAGTTTTGGCTCCTCTTCACCTTGAAAAAGAGCTTGGTAAGAGGGGTTTATATTGATATAGTGATATAAAAGCTTGAACATAGGGGACTTCAGCTCATTTTTTTGTCTTTTACAAAATAAATTAAGCTGAAAAACCATACCAAAAATCAAGGAACCATACTGTGGCCAATGTCCCTGATTCTTTAGCTTGTATTTATGTCAAACATTATTGTATAAAAACTTTATTATTATTATTAATCATGAGTTCATAGTTCTACCTTTTCTAGTTTGTTAAGATGCAATCCCCCGCCCGATGTTGGGTTCTCTTTTCAAATGTTTAGTAGTTATTGATGGGCCAATTCTTCTCTTTTGAACCTGATCATGGTGAGTTGCATGGTCTACCTGGAAGTCCACTTTTTTCTAATTAAGCTGAATTCAGCCAGAAGCCCCCTTATCTCTGAGACGCTGGTCTAAGGCACCTTGGGCATAGTAGACTTCCGATGACCTATGGGACCAATTATCACAATTAAAGAACTGGGACTAAAAATATTCATGAATTTGACAACAGGTTTTGTATAAATAGGGGTTAACATAATGACAAAGATGACACGAGATCTCTACAGTTTCACATGGACAATTCTACTGGTATGCGCACAGATCACACATATACACACTCAGCTACTTGGCCAGACTCACGCTCACCCTTGGCAGCCTCAACCTCTCAGACAATCCCTGGGATGACAGAGGTAATCCTGACAGCCTCAGCAGCCTCAACCTCTCAGACAGTCCCTAGGATGACAGAGGTAATCTTGACTGCCTCATTCACACACCAAAAACCAAAACCAAGACTCTAGAACCACCAAGAGTCCTTTATGCGAGGTTTTTTTACTCAGAGAGTCAGTCATCTGAAGCAACACTTGCCTCAGAAACCTAGAGTCTAAGCCCCCGCTGGGGTTGCTCTATCTGCCCTGGCCCTGAGCCCAACAGGGATAGAAATCGTGGACCAGCCCCGGGGTTTTTCCCTTAGCCTGTCTTGATCCCTGCTTACCTGGTTTCTCTGCGGTTAGGGACCAGCGGTGCCGTGGCGAGAATAGGGATGGGGCAATGTTTCCCTTTGGAGGAAAAAAACCCCTCCAGCGGCCGCTTAAGGGTTAATTCGCCAGTCCGAGCCCCGTCTGGGGCAGCCACATCTCAAGCAGCAAAAACAGCCCCACGTTGGGCACCAGAGTTTGTTATTGCAAATTGCGGGGTTCAATCCACCTGCCGCAAAGCCAATACTGAGGCAGGAAAAGGTAAACAGTAAGAAGGCTTTATTGAATACTGGTATTCAAGAGACAGAGGGGGTTAAATTTCTCCAAAATTCTGTCTGTCCTAAATGGTTCATGGGAGGGTATAATACAGGAAAGGTCAGGCTTACCTAATGTTTTGAGCAAAGAGTCCACAGATGGTCTTATATTTCACAAAAGAATTATACAAAATCTGTATTAAACTAAAGATAAACATGTCAGGCACCTTGGACTCTAATCAGCATATTTGTAACAAGCTGAAAAAGCTCTCATAAGCACCTCCCGGCTAGTGGGGCTGTTTTACCTATTCCACCGTGGCTGAGATAGGGAGCAAGAAAGAAAGCCTTCTTGTTGGTTTCCAGGCCAAAGGCTATTTCTCAAGAGAACGAAGGGGAAGAGAGATCAAGGCCACAGGAGCTGAGATAGCTCCACACCTTTTGGAGGAGACCGGTGCAGCTGGTGCAATTAAAAAAATGTTTAGAGATTACTTAGACCATCATAAAGGCGTTAGCCATGTCAAGTTCTTAATTGCCTATTTCAAATAAGGGAAAATATGTTGTAAGGTATTAGGGTGTTTATGTTTAAGAGTGGAACAGGCTGCTCAGCTATATTTTGAAAAGAGCCTGCACCATTACAGCTTATACAGTATATTAAAACAAATGAGAAAATATATTCTCCCTAATATTAAAACACTAAAGAAAATGCGTTTTCACTACTTCAAATCTGGCCCTTGCAAACACAAGGTTTCCTCAAGAAAACTACACTGTGGTAGCCCTGTTCTTGAAGAGGAACAAGTATGTAGTGTTATGGTTAAGAGATTGTGAAAGCAGGTTGATGCCCAGGAAAAACTATGTGCATGGTGAAATCCTAAAAAACCCAAGTACCTTTCCACAGTTTAAAGCGTGTAACTCGAAACTGTTCCAAATAAGAGAGCACAGAGGCAACATCAGCCTGCATGTTTCTCAGTGAAAGGAAGAACTCCCTGACTTCATCCAGTCCTCTGAGCAAAGCAAGCATGACAGAAACTGTCTTTTCTTTACTCTTTCCTGCAACGAACTCGGTAATTGGCTTTTGCGAATACACATACAAAGGAGTAACTTCATAGCGTTAGCGTTAAGAGATTGTGAATGCACCCTGACGCCCAGAGAGACAAAGGCTTTCTGTATTCTCTTTCCTGCTTGAACTTCATATATTTGCACTTGTAAAATCAAGGTTTCCCAGCACAAACTGCAAACCAGTAACCTCTCTCCTTGCAGAGAAACAAATAGGTAGTATTGCGGTGAAGATATAGTGACAGCACACTGAGGCCCAGGGAAAATCCTAGCAAACCCCTGTCTTTCCCCACTTCAATGTGTGTCAATTTAGATTATTTGCAAAGAACACAGCTAAGAACCAACATCAGCTTTTGTGTTTCTCAGTGAAACAAACAATTTTCTGACTTCATCCAGACCTCTGACGAAAGCAGTCAGAAGGAGAAAATCATCATTTGGTTTCTCTTTCCTGCAAAGAGCTTGGCAAATCTGGCCCTAGCAAACGCAAGGTTTCCTCAGGAAAACTACATTGTGGTACCCTGTTCTGGAAGTGGAATGAGAACGTAGAGTTAGCTTTAAGAGATTGTAAAAGCACGTTGCTGCCCAGGAAAAACAAAGTGCATGGTGAAATACTAACAAACCCAAGTGTCTTTCCACAGTTCAAAGTATATAACTATACACTCTTTTCCAAATAAGAGAGCGCACAGGCAACATCAGTCTACATATTTCTCAGTGAGAGAAAGAATTCCATGACGTCATCCACTCCTCTGAGAAAAGCAGGTATTGTGAGAGACCATCTGCTCTTTTCTCTTTCCTGCAATGAGCTCAGAAAATCTGGCCCTTGTAAACGCAACTTTCCTCAGGAAAACTCCATTGTGGTATCCCTGTAGCTGAAGTTAAAAAAGTATTTAGTGTTAGCTTTCAGAGATTGTGAAAACACGTTGTTGCCCAGGGGAAAAAATGTATGGTGAAATCCTAACTAACCCAAGAGCTTTTCCACAGTTCAAAGTATGTAACTACACACTCTTTTCAAAGTAAGAGAGAGCAAAGGCATCATCACCCTGCATGTTTCTCAGTGAAACAAAGAACTCTCTAACTTCATCCAGTCCTCTCACCAAAGCAGTCAGAATGAGAAAACTGCCATTTGGTTTCTGTTTCTTGCAAATGAGCTGGCAAATCTGGCCCTTGCAAATACAAGGTTTCCTTAGAAAAACTCCATTGTGTTAGCCCTTTTCTTGAAGTAGAACAAGTATACAGTGTTAGCCTTCAGATATTGTAAAGGTACACTTTTGCCAAGTGAAAACAAATTGCCAGGTGAAAGCACCCAAAGAGAAAAAGGTCTTTTCTATTCTCTTCCCTGCCTGAACTCGGTCAGTTTGCACTTGCGAAGGCAACGTTTCCAAGCACCCACTGCAAAGCAGTAACCTCTCTCCTGACAGAGTAAATCGTATGCAGTGTTGCCCTGAAGAGATACTGTGGGCACAGAGAGACCCAGGGAAAACATAGTGCATAGTGAAGTCCTAGCAAAGCCATGTCTCTCCCCACGTGAATGCATGTCAATTTCAGATATTTGCCAAGAACAGAGCTCAGAGGCAACAACAGATTTTGTGTATCTCAGCGAAAGAAAAGAATACTCTGCTTTCATTCATTCCTCTGACGAAAAGAGTTAGAATGAGAAAACTGTCATTTGGTTTTGTTTTCCTGCGATGAGCTCTGCAAATTTGCCCTTCGTGAAGGGAAAGTTTTCCTCCGGAGAACTGCCTTGCGGTAGCCGTGTTCTGGAAGTGGAACGAGTATGCAGTGTTAGCGTTAAGCTATTGTGAAGGCTCCTTTTGCCCAGGGAAAACACAGCGCCTAGGGAAATCCTAACAAACCCCGGTGCCTTTCCACAGTTCAAAGTGTGTAACTGCAGACTCTTTTCCAACTAAGAGAGTGCACAGGCAACAGCAGCCTGCATGTTTCTCAGTGAAAGGGAGAACTCCCTGACTTCATCCAGTCCTCTGAGCAAAACAGGTATAAGGAGAGAAACTTTTTGTCCTTCCTCTTTCCTGCAATGAATTTCTCATTTGCTCTTGCAAACGCAAGGCTTCTTCTGAAAAACTACATAGCAGTGGATTTATCCTTCTGAAGGAGCAACTACATAATCTTAGCTTTAAGAGATTGTGAAAGCATCCAGGGAGAAAAAGTCCTTTTGTATTCTATTTTCTGCCTGAATTCGGTCAATTCGCATTTGCGAAAGCAAGGTTTCCTAGCACAAACTACAAAACAGTAACCTCTCCCCTGGCAGAGTAAATCCTATGTAGTGTTGCCCTGAAGAGATACTGTTGGCACAGTGAGACTCAGGGAAAACACAGTGCATAGAGAAGTCCTAGCAAAGCCATGTCTTTTCCCACCTGAATGAATGTCAATTTCAGGTATTTGCCAAGAACAGAGCTCAGAGGCAACTTCAGGTTTTGTGTATCTCACTGAAAGAAAGAACACTCGGACTTCATCCATTCCTCTGACAAAAGCAGTTAGAATGAGAAAACCTTATTTGGGTTCGCTTTCCTGCAGTGAGCACGGCAAATCTGCCCTTCGCGAAGGGAAGTTTTCCTCCAGAGAACTGCCTTGCGCTAGCCATGTTCTGGCAGTGGCACGAGTATGCAGTGTTAGCGTTAAGCTATTGTGAAGGCTTGTTTTTGCCCAGGGGAAAGAAAGCACCTGGTGAAGTACTAACAGACACAGGGCAAGAGAAAAAGGCAAAACGCCAAGCAAGGCAAAGTAAGGGAAAAGGCAAAATATAAAAAAGTGAAATAGGCAATGAAAGGAAAGGAATAAAGGCTAAAAGGCAAAGCAAAAAGGCAATGCAAAAATACAAACACTAAAAGAGATAAGGCGTAGGTTAAAATGGAAAAAGTCAATCAAAAAAGGCAAAAAGCCAAAAAGACAAGGGAAAATGCAAGGCAAAAAGGTAAAAGACAAAAAAGAATAAAGGAAAAACGGAAGGTAAAAGGCAAAAAAGCAAAATGGCAAGGCAAAAGGACAAAAACTCAAAAAGGTAAGACAAACTGGAAAAAGGCAAAGGGGCAAAAAGTTGAAAGGCAAGGGAAAAAGGTAAAATGCAAGGCAAAAAGCAAAAACAGCAAGGCAATCTGATAAAAAATCAAAAAGGAAGGCAAACCGGTAAAAAGGCAAAAAGGCAAGTCATAAATGTGAAAAAGGAATGAAAAATGCAAGGTTAAAAGGGAAAATGTCAAGGAAAAGAGGGAAAACAAAAGGCAAAAAGGAAAAAAGGCAAAAATAACAGGGAAAAAGGGAAAAAGACGAGGCAAAAAGTCAAAAGACAAGTTCAAGGCAAAAAGGCAAAAATGCAAAGCAAGGAAAGAAAAGGGGAAAAAGGAAAAAGGCCAAAAGTCAATGCAAGGAAAGGAATAAAGTCTAAAGACAAAGCAAAAAGGCAAAAAGGCAATGGAAAAATGCAAACAGGAAAAGAAATAAGGCAAAAGTTAAAATGGATAAAAGCCAAAATACAAGGGAAAAAGGCAAGGCAAAAAGGACAAAAAGGCAAAATGGTAAGGCAAACGGAAAAAAGGCAAAGAGGCAAAAAGTGAAAAGGCAAGGAAAAAAGGTAAAACAAGGCAAATGGGCAAGAAATAAAGGCCAAAAGGCAAGGCCATGTGGTAAAAGGGAAAACGGGAAGGCAAACCAGGAAAAAGGCAAAAAGGCAAGTCATAAAGGCAAAAAAGCAATGAAAAAAGCAAGGTGAAAATGGAAAAATTCAGGGCAAAAAGGCAAGACAGAAGTCAAAAAGGAAATGCAAAATGGGAAAAAGACTAAATGCAAGGGAAAAAGGCAAAAAGCCCAGGGAAAAGGCAAAAAGGGAAAAAGGCAAGGCAAGGTCGAAAGGCAAAAAAGGAAAGAGATAAACTAAAAAGGCAAAAAGGCAAGGCAAAAAGAAAAAAGGCAAAAAGGAATAAAGACAAGGAAAAAAGGTAAAAGGCAAGGCAAAAGGGCAAAAAGACAAAAAGGTAAGCAAAAAGGATAAAAAGCAAAAACAGAAAAAGTCTAAAAGACAAGGCAAAAAGCTAAAAAGGAAGTCGAAAAAGGAAGGGAAAAAGGCAAGGCAAACAGGCAAAGAGGCAAGGCAAAAGGACAAAAAGGCAAAAAGATAAGGCAAACGGAAAAAAGGCAAAGAGAGAAAAGTCAAAAGAGAAGGTAAAAGGTAAAATACAACGAAAACAGGAAAAGGCAAAAAGGCAAGGCAATACAGTAAAAAGGTAATAAGGGAGGGAAAAAAGGCAAGGCAAAAAGAAAAAGCCAAAAGGGGAAGGCAAAAGGACAAAAAGCCAAATAGATAAAGGAAACGGAAAAAAGGCAAAGTGGAAAAAAGTCAAAAGACAAGGCAAAAAGGTAAAATGCAATGAGAAAGCAAAAAGGAAAAATGCAAAACATAAGGCCAAAGACAAGGCAATACAGTAAAAAGGCAAAAAGGGAAGGCAAACTGGTAAAAAGGCAAATCATAAAGGCAAAAGGCAATGAAAAAGGCAAGGTAAAATGGGAAAATTTCCAGGCGAAAAGGCAAGTCAAAAGGGAAAAAGGCAAGGCAAAAGGGCAAAAAAGCAAAGACATAATGCAAAAAGAAAAAAGGCAAAGAGGGAAAAAGTGAAAAAGACAAGGCAAAAAGCCAAAAGGGAAGGCAATCAAGGGAAGGCAAAAAGGGAAGGCAAAAAGGGAAAAGGCAAAGCAAAAAGGCAAGACAAAAGGCCAAAAAGGCAAACAGATAAGGCAAACGGAAAAAAGGTAAAGAGGCAAAAAGTCAAAAGACAAGGCAAAAAGGGAAAAATGCAAGGCAAAAAGGGAAAAGACAAAAAGGCAAAAAGGAAAGGTAATACGGTAAAACGGCAAAAAGGGAAGGCAAACCGGTAAAAAGACAATAAGGCAAATCATAAAGGATAAAAGGCAATGAAAAATACAAGGTAAAACAGGAAAAAGACAAGGCAAAAAGGCAAGAGAAAAGGCAAAACACAAGAAAAAATACAAAAAGACCAGGGAAAAGGGCAATGCAAGACAAGGTAAAAAGGGAAAAAGGACAAAATACAAAGCAAAAAGAAAAAAGGCAAGGCAAAAGAGCAAAAAGGCAAACTGATAAGGGAAAAAGGCAAAAAAGTGAAAAAGTCAAAAACACAAGGCCAAAGGCAAAAAGGCTAAAACAGAAGGGGAAAAGTGAAGGCAAAAAGGCAAGGCAAAAGGACAAAAAGGCAAAAAGATAAGGCAAACGGAAAAAGGCAAAGTGGCAAAAAGTCAAAAGACATGGCAAAAAGTCAAAAGACATGGCAAAAAGTCAAAAGACAAGGCAAAAAGGTACAATACATCGAAAAGGGAAGAGGCAAAAAGGGAAGACAAAAAGGGAAAAAGGCAAGGCAATACAGTAAAAAGGCAAAAAGGGATGGCAAACCGGTAAAAAGGCAAAAAAGTAAATCATAAAGGATAAAAGGCAATGAAAAAGGCAAGGTCAAACGGGAAAAAGACGAGGCAAAAAGCAAGAGAAAAGGCAAAAAGCAAAGGAAAAAAAATGGAAAAAGACAAGGAAAAAACACAAAAACACAAGAAAAAGGCAAAAAGACCTGGGAAAAAGGCAAGAGAAGACAAGGTAAAAAGCAAAACAACAAAACAAAAGAGCAAAAAATGCAAAGTGAAAAGAAAAAAAGACAAGGCAAAAAGCAATAAAGACAAGGAAGAAAGGCAATAAGGCAACGCAAAGGGCAAAAAGGCAAAGACATAAGGCAAAAACGAAAAAAGGCAAAGAGGGAAAAACTTTAAAACACAAGGCAAAAAGCTAAAACGGAAGGCAAAAAGGGAAAAAGGGAAGGCAAATAGGCAAGGAGAAAAGGCAAAAAGGCAAGATAAAAAGGAATAAAGGCAAGAAAAAAGGCAAAAGACAAGGCAAAAGGGCAAAAAGTCAAAAGGTAAGGAAAAAAGGCAAAGAGGGAAAAAGTCACAAAGACAAGGCAAAAAGCTAAAACGGAAAGCATAAAGGGAAAAGGCAAGGCAAAAAGGCAAGGCAAAAGAACAAAAAGGCAAAAAGATAAGGCAAATGGAAAAAAGGCAAGGAGGCAAAAAGTCAAAAGACAAGGCAAAAAGGAAAAATGCAAGGCAAAAAGGGAAAAGGCAAGACACAAAGGCCAAATGGCAAGGCAATACGGTAAAGGCAAAAAAGGAAGGCAAACCGATAAAAAGGGAACTCATAAAGGCAAAAAGGCAAAGAAAAAGGCAAGCTAAAACAGGAAAAAGAAAGGTAAAAATGACACAAAGGGCAAAAAGAAAAGGTAAAAAGGCAAAAACACAAGAAAAAAGGCAAAAAGAGCAGGGAAAAATGCAAAAAGGGAAAAAGGCAAGGCAACACAAGGTAATAAGACAAAAAAGCAAAATGGCAAAACAAAAAGGAAAAAAGCAAAAAAGGAAAAAAGGCAAAGCAAAAAGGACTAAAGGCAAGGAAAAAAGGCAAGGCAAAAGGGCAAAAATGCAAAAGGATATGGCAAAAAGGAAAAAAGGCAAAGAGGGAAAAAGTAAAAAAGACAAGACCAAAAGGTAAAACAGAAGATAAAAAAGGGAAAAAGGGAAGGTCAAAAGGCAAAAAAACCAACCAAAAGACAAAAAGGCAAAAAGATAAGGCAAACGGAAAAAAGGCAAAGTGGTAAAAAGTCAAAAGACAAGGCAAAAAGGTAAAATGCAACGAAAAAGGGAAAAGGCAAAGAGACAAGACAAAAAGGCAAAAAGGCAAGGCAATACAGTAAAAAGGCCAAAAGGGAAGGCAAACCAGTAAGAAGGCAAAAAGGCAAATCATAAAGGCAAAAAAGCAATGAAAAAGGAAAGGTAAAACGTGAAAAAGTCAAGGCAAAGAGGCAAGACAAAAGGCAAAAAGAAAAAGAAAAAAGGGAAAAAGGCAAAAACACGAGAAAAAAGGCAAAAAGATCAGGGAAAAAGGCAAAAACACAAGGAAAAAAGGCAAAAAGACCAGGGAAAAAGGCAGAGCAAGAAAAGGGAAATGACAAAAAAGCAAAACAGCAAAACAAAAACATAAAAAAGGAAAAAGGAAAGAAGGGAAAGCAAAAGAAAAAAAAGCAAGGCAAAAAAGAATAAAAGCAAGGCAAAATGGCAAAAAGGCAAGGCAAAAGGGCAAAAAGGCAAAAAGATAAGGCAAAAAGGGAAAAGGCAAAGAGGGAAAAAGTGAAAAAGACAAGGCAAAAAGCTAAAATGGATGGCAAAAAAGGAAAAAAGCAAAGGCAAAAAGGCGAGGGAAAAAGGCAAGCAAAAATGACAAAAAGGCAAGGTAAAAAGAATAAAGGCAAGGAAAAAAGGCAAAAGGCAAGGCAAAAGGGCAAAAGGCAAAAAAGATAAGGCAAACGGAAAAAAGGAAAAGAGGGAAAAGTCAAAAGACAAAGCAAAAAGATAAAATGTAACAAAAAAGGGAAAAAGCAAAAAGGCAACTCAATATGGTAAAAACGCAAAAAGGGAAGGCAAAATGGCAAAAGGGCAAGGCAAAAGGCCAAAAAGTCAAAATGATAAGGCAAACGGAAAAAAGGCAGAGGCAAAAAGTCAAAAGAAAAGACAAAATGCAAGGCAAAAAAGCAAGACAAAAAGGCAAGGCAATATGGTAAAAAGGAAAAAAGGGAAGGTAAACCAGTAAAAAGGCAAAAAAGCAAATCAAAAAGGCAAAGGGGCAATGTAAAAGGCAAGGTAAGACAGGAAAAAGTTAAGGCAAAAAGGCGAAAAGAAAAGGGAAAAAGGCAAAAGCACAAGAAAAAGAGGCAAAAAGACCAGGGAAAAAGGCAAAAACACGAGAAAAAAGGCAAAAAGACCAGAGAAAATGGCAAGACAAGAGAAATGACAAAAAAGCAAAACGGCAAAACAAAAATGCAAAAAGGAAAAAAGGCAAAACAAAAGAAAAAAGGCAAGGCAAAAAGGAAAAAAGGAAAAGCAAAAGAAAAAAGGCAAGGCAAAAAGGAATAAAGGCAAGAAAAAAGGCAATAAGGCAAGGCAAAAGTGCAAAAAGGAAAAGACATAGGGCAAAAAGGAAAAAAGGCAAAGAGGGAAAAGTTAAAAAGACAAGGCATAAATCTAAAACGGAAGGCAAAAAAGGGAAAAAGCGTAGGAAAAAGCTGAGGCAAAAAGGCAAGGGAAAAGGACAAAAAGCAAAAAGATAAGGCAAATGGAAAAAAGGTAAAGAGGCAAAAAGTCACAGACAAGGCAAAAAGGCAAAATGCAAGGCAAAAAGGGAAAAGACAAAAAGGCAAAGCAATATGGTAAAAAGGCAAAAAGGGAAGGCTAACCGGTAAAGAGGCAAAAAAGCAAATTATAAAGGCAAAAAGGCAAAGTAAAAGGCAAGGTAATACAGGAAAAAGTTAAGGCAAAAAGGCAAGACAAAAGACAAAAAGAAAAGGGAAAAAGGCAAGAAGACCAGGGAAAAAGGCAAGGCAAGACAAGGGAGATGACAAAAAACCAAAACGGCCAAACAAAAATACAAAAAAGCAAAAAGGAAAAAAGGCAAAGCAAAAGAAAAAAGGCAAGGCAAAGAGGAATAAAGGTAATGCAAAAAGGCAAGGCAAAAGGGCAGAAAGATAAGGCAAAAAGAAAAAAGTCAAAGAGGGAAAAAGTGAAAAAGACAAGGCAAATGGCTAAAAAGGAGGGCAGAAAAGGGAAAAAGCGAAGGGAAAAAGGCAAAGAAAAAAGGAAAAAGGCAAGGAAAAAAGGCATAAAGGCAAGGAAAAAAGGCAAATGAAAAGGCGATAGGTTGAAACGGCAAAAAGATAAGGCAAACGGAAAAAAGGCAAAGAGGGAAAAAGTCCAAAGGCAAGGCAAAAAGGTAAAATGCAAGGCAAAAAGGGAAAAGGCAAGACAAAAAAGGAAAAAGTCAAGTTAATGTGGTAAAAAGTCAAAAAGGGAAGGTAAACCGGTAAAAAGTCAAAAAGGTAAGTCATAAAGTCAAAAAAGCAATGAAAAAGGCAAGGTAAAAAGGGAAAAAGTCCTGGCAAAAAGGTAAGACAAAAGGCAAAAAGGACAGGAAACCGGGAAAAAGGCAAAAAGGCAAATCATAAAGGACATGAGGCAATGAAAAAGGCAAGGGAAAACAGAAAAAAAGGCAAAAAGGCAAGAGAAAACGCAAAAAGAAAAAAGGGAAAAAGGCAAAAACACAAGAAAAAAGGCAAAAAGACCAGGGAAAAAGTCAAAAAGCAAGGCAAGACAAGGGAAAAAGGGAAAAGCAAAACAGCGAAACAAAAATACAAAAAAGCAAAAAGGAAAAAAGGCAAAGCAAAAAGAAAAAAGGCAAGGCAAAAAGGTAACGCAAAACGGCAAAAAGGCAAAAAGGAAAAAGTCAAAGAAGGAAAAGTGAGAAAGACAAGGCAAAAAGCTAAAACGGAAGGCAAAAAAGGGGGAAAGGAAGGCAAAAAGGCAAGGGAAAAAGGCAAGGAAAAATGCAAAAAGGCAAGGCAAAAAGGAATAAAGGCAAGGAATAAAGGCAAGGAAAAAAGACAAAAGACAAGCTGAAAGGGCAAAAGGCAAAAAGATAAGGCAAAAAGGAAAAAAGGCAAAGAGGGAAAAAGTCAAAAGGACAAGGCATAAAGCTAAAATGGAAGGCAAAAAAGGAAAAAGGGAAGGGAAAAAAGGAAAGGCAAACGGGCAAGGACGCAAGGCAAAAGGCAAAAAAGCAAAAAGATAAGGAAAATGGTAAAAAGGCAAAAAGTCAAAAGACAAGTCAAAAAGGTAAAATGCAAGGCAAAAAGGGAAAAGGCAAAAAGGCAAGACAAAAAGGCAAAAAGGAAAGGCAATACGGAAAAGAGGCAAAAAGGGAAGGCAAACCAGTAAAAAGTCAAAAGGGCAACTCAGAAAGGCCAAAAGGCAATGTAAAAGGCAAGGTAAAACAGGAATAAGTTAAGGAAAATAGGCAAGACACAAGGCAAAAAGAAAAGGCAAAAACACAAGAGGAAAAGGCAAAATCACAAGAAAAAAGGCAAAAAGACCAGGGAAAAAAACAAAAAGGGAAAAAGGCAAGACAAGGCAAGGTAAAAAGGCAAAAAAAGCAAAATGGCAAAATAAAAAGGCAAAAAAGCAATCCGAAAAAGGCAAAGCAAAAAGGACTAAAGGCAAGGAAAAAAGGCAAAAAGGCAAGGCAAAAGGGCAAAAAGGCAAAAAGATAAGGGAAAAAGGAAAAAAGGCAAAGAGGGAAAAAGTAAAAAAGACAAGACCAAAAGGTAAAACGGAAGGTAAAAAAGGGAAAAAGGGAACGCAAAAACAGAAGGTAAAAAGGTAAAAAAGCAAAGCAAAAGACAAAAAGGCAAAAAGATAAGGCAAACGGAAAAAAGACAAAGAGGCAAAAAGTCCAAAGACAAGGCAAAAAGGTAAAATGCAACAAAAAGGGAAAAGGCAAAAAGGCAAGACAAAAAGGTAAAAAGGCAAAAAGGGACGGCAAACTAGAAAGAAAGCAAAAAGGCAAATCATAAAGGCAAAAAGGCAATGAAAAAGGAAAGGTAAAACGTGAAAAAGTCAAGCCAAAGAGGCAAGAAAAAGGGCAAAAAGAAAAGGGAAAAAGGCAAAAAGACAAGGGAAAAAGATAAAAACACGAGAAAAAAGTCAAAAAGACCAGGGAAAAAAGCAAGGCAAGACAAGAGAAATGACAAAAAAGCAAAATGGCAAAACAAAAATACAAAAAAGCAAAAAGGAAAAAAGGCAAAGCAACAGAAAAAACGCAAGGCGAAAAGGAATAAAGGCAAGGCAAAAAGGCAAAGACGGAAAAAGTGAAAAAGACAAGGCAAAAGGCTAAAACGGAAGGCAAAAAAGGGAAAAAGCGAAGGTAAAAAGGCAAGGAAAAAGGCAAGGAAAAAAGGAATAAAGAGAAGGAAAAAAGGAATAAAGAGAAGGAAAAAAGGTAAAAGACAAGGCGAAAGGGTAAAACGGCAAAAAGATAAGGAAAAAAGCAAAGAGAAAAGTCACAAAGACAAGGCAAAAAACTGAAACGGAAGGCAAAAAAGGGAATAGGTAAGGCAAACAGGCAAGAAGGCAAGGCAAAAGGGCAAAAGGCAAAAAGGGAAGGCAAAACGGCAAGAAAGGCAAAAGGGCAAGGCAAAAGGCCAAAAAGTCAAAATGATAAGGCAAGCGGAAAAAAGGCAAAGAGGGAAAAAGTCCAAAGACAAGGGAAAAGGTAAAATGCAACAAAAAGGGAAAAGGCAAAAAGGCAAGACGAAAAGGGAAAAGGACAAGGCAATACAGTAAAAAGGCAAAAAGGGATGGAAAACTGGCAAAAAGGCAAATCATAAAGGATAAAAGGCAATGAAAAAGGCAAGGTCAAACGGGAAAAACACAAAGTAAACAGGCAAGAGAAAAGGCAAAAAGCAAAGAAGGGAAAAAGGCGAAAATACAAGAAAAAGGCAAAAAGACCGGGGAAAAAGGCAAAAAGGGAAAAAGTCAAGACAAGACAAGGTAAAAAGGCAAAAAAGCAAAAAGGAAAAAATGCAAAGGAAAAAGAAATAAAGGCATGAAAAAAGGCAATAAGGCAAGGCAAAAGGGCAAAAAGGCAAAGGCATAGGGTAAAAAGGAAAAGAGGGAAAAAGTGAAAAAGACAAGGCCTAAAGCTAAAACGGAAGGCAAAAAAGGGAAAAAGGGTAGGCAAAAGCTGAGGCAAAAAGGCAAGGGAAAAGGACAAAAGCAAAAAGGCAAGGCAAAAAGGGAAAAGGCAAAAAGCCAAGAAAAAAGGAAACAGGCAAGGCAATACAGTAAAAAGACAAAAAGGGAAGGCAAACCAGTAAAAAGGCAAAAAAGGAAATCATAAAGGCAAAAAGGCAATGCAAAAGGCAAGGTAACACAGGAAAAAGTTAAGGCAAAACGGCAAGACAAAAGGCAAAAAGAAAAGGGAAAAAGGCAAAAACACGAGGAAAAAAGGCAAAAAGACCAGGGAAAGACACAAAAGACAAGGAGAAAGGGCAAAAGGGAAAAAGTTAAGGGAAAAAGGAAAAAAGGCAAAGAGGGAAAAGGCCGCAAAGACAAGGTAAAAAGCTAAAACAGAAGGCAGAAAAGGGAAAAAGGGAAGGCAAAAGGACAAAAAGGAAAAAGATAAGGCAAATGGAAAAAGGCAAAGAGGCAAAAAGTCAAAAGACAAGACAAAATGTAAAATGAAAGCCAAAAAGGCAAAAAGGCAAGGCAATACAGTAAAAAGGACAAAAGGAAAGGCAAATCGGTAAAAAGGCAAAAAAGCATATCATAAAGGCAAAGAGGCAATGTAAAAGGCAAGGTAACACAAGAAAAGTTAAGGCAAAAAGGCAAGACAAAAGGCAAAAAGAAAAGGGAAAAAGGCAAAAACACAAGGGAAAAAGGCAAAAATATGAGAAAAAAGGCAAAAAGACCAGGGAAAAAGGCAAGACAAGGGAAATGACAAAAAAGCAAAATGGCAAAACAAAAATACAAAAAAGCAAATAGGTAAAAAGGCAAAGCAACAGAAAAAACGCAAGGCGAAAAGCAATAAAGGCAAGGCAAAAAGATAAGGCAAAAAGGAAACAGTCAAAGAGGGAAAAAAATGAAAAAGAGAAGGCAAAAAGCTAAAAAGGAAGGCAAAAAAGGGGAAAAGGGAAGGCAAAAAGGTAAGGGAAAAAGCAAGGCAAAAAGGAATAAAGACAAGGAAAAAAGGCAAAAGACAAGCGAAAGGGCAAAAAGGCAAAAAGATAAGGCAAAAAGGAAAAAAGGCAAAGAGGGAAACAGTAAAAAAGACAAGGCAAAAAGCTAAAACGGAAGGCGAAAAAGGGAAAAAGGGAAGGCAAACAGACAAGAAGGCAAGGCAAAAGGGTAAACAGGAAAAAGATAAGGCAAACGGAAAAAAGGCAAAGAGGCAAAAAGTCAAAAGACAAGGCAAAAAGGTAAAATGCAAGGCAAAAAGGGAAAAGGCAAACAGGCAAGACAAAAAGGCAAAAAGGCAAGGCAATATGGTAAAAAGGCAAAAAAGCAAATCATAAAGGTAAAAAGACAATGTAAAAGGCAAGGTAACACAGGAAAAAGTTAAGGCAAAAAGGCAAGACAAAAGACAAAAAGAAAAGTAAAAAAAGGGAAAAAGGCAAAAACACAAGGGAAAAAGGCAAAAACACGAAAAAAGGCAAAAAGATGAGAAAAAAGGCAAAAAGACGGGGAAAAAGGCAAGGCAAGGCAAGGGAAATGACAAAAAAGCAAAACGGCAAAACAAAAATACAAAAAAGCAAAAAGGAAAAAAGGCAAAGCAAAAGAAAAAAGGCAAGGCAAAAGGGCAAAAAGATAAGGCAAAAAGGAAAAAGTCAAAGAGGGAAAAAGACAGGGCAAAAAGGAAAAAGTCAAAGAGGGAAAAAGTGAAAAAGACAAGGCAAAAAGTAAAACAGATGGCAAAAAGGGAAAAAGCAAAGGGAAAAAGGCAAAGAAAAAAGGCAAAAAGGAATAACGGCAAGGAAAAAAGGCAAAAGACAAGGCGAAAGGGCAAAAAGGCAAAAAGATAAGGCAAAGAGGAAAAAGTCAAAAGGACAAGGCAAAAAGCTAAAACGGAAGGCAAAAAAGGAAAAAAGGAACGGAAAAGGGAAGGCAAACAGGGAAGTCAAAAGGGCAAAAGGCAAAAAGATAAGGCAAACGGAAAAAAGGCAAAGAGGGAAAAAGTCAAAAGACAAGGCAAAAAGGTAAAATGCAACGAAAAAGGGAAAAGGCAAAAAGGCAAGATGAAAAGGGAAAAAGGCAAGGCAATATGGCAAAAAGGCAAAAAGGGACGGCAAACTGGTAAAAAGGCAAAAAGGCAAATCATAAAGAATAAAAGGCAATGAAAAAGGCAAGGTCAAATGGGAAAACCACAAAGTAAACAGGCAAGAGAAAAGGCAAAAAGCAAAGAAGGGAAAAAGAAAAGGGAAAAAGGCAAAAACACAAGAAAAAGGCAAAAAGAAGAGGGAGAAAGGCAAAAAGGGAAAAAGTCAAGACAAGACAAGGTAAAAAGGCCAAAAAAGCAAAACGGCAAAACAAAAAGGAAAAAAAGCAAAAAGGAAAAAATGCAAAGCAAAAAGAAAGGCAAGGCAAAAAGGAATAAAGGCAAGAAAAAAGGCAACAACACAAGACAAAAGGGCAAAAATGCAAAGACATAGGGCAAAAAGGAAAAAAGGCAAAGAGTGAAAAAGTGAAAAAGACAAGGCATAAAGCTAAAACGGAAGGCAAAAAAAGGGAAAAAGGGTAGGCAAAAGCAAAAAGCAAAAAGGCAAGGGAAAAGGACAAAAAGCAAAAAGAAAAGGCAAACGGAAAAAAGGCAAGGAGGCAAAAAGTCAAAAGACAAGGCAAAAAAGGTAAAATGCAAGGCAAAAAGGGAAAAGGCAAAAAGGCAAGAAAATAGGCAAAAGGCAAGGTAATATGGTAAAAAGGCCAAATGGGAAGGCAAACCGGTAAAAAGGCAAAAAGGCAAATCATAAAGGCAAAAAAGCAATGAAAAAGGAAAGGTAAAAAGGGAAATAGTCAAGGCAAAGAGGCAAGACAAAAGGCAAAAAGAAAAGGCAAAAAGCAAAAAGACAAGGGGAAAAGGCAACAACACAAGAAAAAGGCAAAAAGGAAAAAGACAAGGCAAGACAAAGTAAAAAGGAAAAATCAAAATGGAAAAAAAGGCAAAAAAGGAAAATAGGCAAAGCAAAAAGAAAAAAGGCAAGGCAAAAAGGAATAAAGGCAAGGAAAAAAGGCAAAAAGGCAAGGAAAAAGGGCTAAAAGGCAAAAAGATAAGGAAAAAGGGCAAAGAGGCAAAAAGTCAAAAGACAAGGCAAAAAGGTAAAATGCAAGGGAAAAGGCAAACAGGCAGGACAAAAAGGCAAAAAGGCAAGGCAATACGATCAAATGGCAAAAAGGGAAGGCAGACAGGTAAAAAGGCACAAAGGCAAATCAAAAAGACAAAAAGGCAATGAAAAAGGCAAGGTAAAAAGGAAAAAGTCAAGACAAAAGGAAAGACAAAAGTCAAAAAGGAAAGGAAAAAAGGCAAAAAGACAAGGGAAAAAGGCAAGGCAAGGAAAGGGAAAAAGGCTGAAAAGGAAAGGCAAAAACAAAAAAGGAAAAAAGGTAAAATGGCAAGGCAAAAGGACAAAAAGGGAAAAAGACAAGGCAGAAGGAAAAAACGGAAAGAGATAAAAAGTCAAAAGGCAAGGCAATACGGTAAAAAGGCAAAAAAGAAGGGAAACCAGTAAAAAGGCAAAAAGGAAAATCATAAAGGCAAAAAGGCAATGAAAAAGGTAAAGTAAAAGTGAAAAAGTCAAGGCTAATAGGCAAGACAAAAGGCAAAAGGAAAGGAAAAAAGGCAAAAGACAAGGGAAAAAGGCAAAAAGTCAAAAGGCAAGTCAAGACAAAAAGGCAAAAACACAAGGCAAGACAAAAAGAGAAAAATGCAAAGCAAGGCAACGGAAGGAAAAAGGTAAAAAAGTAAAAAGGCAATGCAAGGAAAGGAATAAAGACTAAAAGGCAAAGCAAAAAAGCAAAAAGGCAATGCAAAAATGCAAAAACGAAAAGAGATAAGGCAAAAGTTAAAATGGAAAAAAGACAACAGAAAAAGGCAAGGCAAAAAGGCAAATAGGCAAGGCAAGGTAAAAAGGAAAAAAGCTAAGCAAGAAGGAAAAAAGGCAGGGAAAAAAGGAAAAAAGGCAAGGAAAAAGGGCAAAGAAAAGGCAAAGAGGGAAAAAGTCAAAAGAAAAGGCAAAAAGCTAAAACGGAAGGGAAAAAAGGGAAGACAAAAAGGCGAGAAAAAAATGGAAAAAGGCAAGGCAAAAGGACAAAAAGGCAAAAAGGCAAGGCAAGGCAAGGTAAAAAGGAAAAAGGCAAATCAAGAAGGAAAAAAGGCAGGGAAAAAGGAAAAAAGGCAAAAAGACATGGAAAAAAGGAAAAAAGGCAAGGCAAAAGGGCAAAAAGGCAATGTAAGGAAAGGTAAAAAGGAAAAAAGGGAAGGGAAAAAGGCAAGGCAAAAAGGAATAAATGCAAGGAAAAAAGGCAAACAGGCAAGGCAAAAGGGCAAAAAGGCAAAAAGATAAGGCAAAAAGGAAAAAAGGCAAAGAGGGAAAAAGGCAAAAACTCAAGGCAAAAAGCTAAAACAGAAGGCAAAAAGGGAAGCAAAAAGTGAAAAAGGCAAGGCAAAAAGGCAAGGCAAATCGACAAAATGGGAAAAAGATAAGGCAAACAGAAAAAAGGCAAAGAGTCAAAAGACAAGGCAAAAAGTTAAAATGCAAGGCAAAAAGGGAAAAGGCAAAAAGGCAAGACAAAAAGGCCAAAAGGCAAGGCAATACGGTAAAAAGGCAAAAAGGCAAGTCATGAAGGCAAAAAGGAAATGAAAAAGGCAAGGTTAAAAGGGAAAAAGTCAAGGCAAAAAGGCAATACAAAAGGCAGAAGGGAAAAAGGCTAAAAGACAATGGAAAAAGGTAAAAAAAAAACAAGACAAAAGGCAAAAAGTCAAGAGGCAAGTCAAGGCAAAAACACAAGGCAAGACAAAAAGGCAAAAACGCAAAGTAAGGCAAGGCAAGGAAAAAGGCAAAAAGGTAAAAAAGTAAAAAGGAAACAAGACAATGAAAGGAAAGGAATAAAGGCTAAAAGACAAAGCCAAAAGGCAAAAGGCAATGCAAAAAGGAAAAGAGATAAGGCAAAAGTTAAAATAGAAAAAAGGCAAGGAAAAAAGGCAAAAATCCAAAAAGACAAGGGAAAAAGGCAAGGCCAAAAGGAAATGCAAGGCAAGGTAAAAAGGCAAAAAAGCAAAAAGGAAATAGGGAAGACAAAAAGGCAAGGAAAAAAGGAAAAAAGGCAAAAAGGCAGGGCAAAAGGGCAAAAAGACAAAAAGATAAGGCAGAAGGTAAAAAGGCAAGGAAAAAAGGCAAAGAGGCAAAAAGTCAAAAGGCAAGGCAAAAAGGTAAAATGCAAGAAAAAAGGGAAAAGACAAAAAGGCAGCACAAAAAGGCAAACAGGCAAGGCAATACGATAAAAATGCAAAAAGGCAGGGCAATACGATAAAAAGGCAAAAAGGGAAGGAAAACCAATAAAAAGGAAAAAAAGAGAAGGCAAACAGGTAAAAAGGCACCTCATAAAGGCAAAAAGGTAATGAAAAAGGCAAGGGAAAAAGTCAAGGCAAAAATGCAAGACAAAAGGCAAAAAGGAAAGGGAAAAGGCAAAAAGACAAGGGAAAAAGGCAAAAAGTCAAAAGGCAAGTCAAGACAAAAAGGCACGAGAAAAAGCAAAAATGCAAAGAAAGGCAAGGAAAGGAAAAAGGTAAAAAGGCAATGAAAGGAGAGGAATAAAGGCTAAAGGGCAATGCAAAAAGAAAAAGAGATAAGGCAAAACTTAAAATGGAAAAAAGGGAAAAATCGAAAAAGGCAAGGCAAAAAGACAAGGCAAGTAAATGTAAAAAGGCAAAAAAGGAAAAAGGCAAAGCAAAAAGGAAAAAAGGCAAGGCAAAAAGGAACAAAGGCAAGGAAAGAAGGCAAAAAGGCAAGGAAGGCAAAAGGGCAAAAAGCGAAAAATATAAGGCAAAAAGGGAAAGAGAGAAAAAGTTAAAAAGACAAGGGAAAAGCTAAAACGGAGGGCAAAATAGGGAAAAGGGAAGGCAAAAAAGCAAGAAAATAGGCAGTCAAGGGAAAAATGCAGAAACACAAGGGAAAAGGCAAAAAGAGAAGAGAAAAAGGCAAAAAGTTAGAAAGGCAAGGCAAGACAAGGTAAAAAGTCAAAAAAGCAAAGACGGAAACAAAGAGGTAAAAAAGCAAAAAGGAAAAACAAGGCAAAAAGAAAAAACGAAAAAAGGCAAGGGAAAAAGGAATAAAGGCAAGGAAAATAGGCAAAAGGCAAGGCAAAAGGGCAAAAAGAAAAAAGGCAAAGAGGGAAAAAGTCAAAAAGCTAAAACGGAAGGCAAAAAAGGGAAAAAGAGAAAGCAAAAAGGCAAGGCTAAAAGACAAAGAGGTAAGGCAAAAATATAAAGCTGAATCGAGCTGATTTGAGCCAAATGAGGATGAATGGAGTGGAATGGAACTGATTTGAGCCGAATCGCATCGAAATTCATGGAATTGAATCCAGTAAAATAGAGTAGGTTAGGATAGAAAAGAGTAGAATAGAATTGAATACAGTAGAACAGAATAGAAGGAATGAAACAGAATGGAGTAGAAAAGAGTAGAGCAGAGCAGAATAGTGTAGAGGAGAAGAGAGTAGAACAGAGTCGAATAGAGTCGAATCGAGCCAAATGGAGACGAAACGAGACAAATCGCGTCAAATCCCATCAAATCAATTGCAGTAAATTAGAGTAGGGTTGAGTAGAATAGTACAGAATGGAGAGCAATGGAATCGAATGGAGTCGAATAGAGTAGAGAAGAGCCGAATAGTGTCAAATAGGGCCGAAGAGGGCCGAATCGAGCCTAATCAAGCTGAATCGACACTATTCGAGCCAAATGGAACCGAATGGACTCTAATCAAACCGAAACGACCCGAATCCCATCAAAATTCGTCAAATCGAATTGAATAGATTAGTAGGAGAGGTTCGGGTATGGTAGGGTAGAATAGAGTAGAGTAGAATAGAGTCAAATAGTGCAGAACATAGCCAGATTGAGCCGAATGGAGACAAAACGAGACAAATCTCGTCAATCGCTTTGAATTGGGTCAAAACAAATCAAATCGATTAGAATAGATTAGGGTAGGGAAGGGTAGACTAGAATAGTGTGGAATGGAATAGAATGGAGTTGAAAGGAGTAAAATAAAGACAGATAGAGATGAATAGAGTAGAAAAGAGTGGAATAGAGCAGGATAGGGACGAATAGGTCCAAAGAAGGCCTAATTGAGCAGAATCGAGCGTAATCAACGCAATCCGAGCCAAATCGAGCCGAATGGAGCCAAATCGAGCTGAATAGAGCCGATTCGAACCAAATTGAGCTTATTCAAGCCTAATCGCTAGTGTAGACAAGAGAAGGCTAAGGTAGTGTAGAAGAGAGAAGGCTAAAGTAGTATCCTAGGCTAGTAAGCTGGACTAGTCAGGTAGACTAGCGGCATAGATCAGTAGCCTAGACAACTAGCCTTGACAACTACCCTGAATTAGTACCCAGAACTAGTACCCTTGCCTTAACAAGTAGTCTTCACTAGTACCCTTCCCTTAACTAGTACCCCTATCTAGGAGCCTTGCCTTAACTAGTAGATCTAACTAGTACTCTGGCCTTAGCTAGTACCCTCAACTTGTAGCCTTGCCTTAACTAGTACCCTTAACTAGTACCCTGGCATTAAGTCCTACCCTTAGCTAATAAACCTTAGCTTAATTACTACCCTTAACTAGTACCGTGGCCTTAACTAGTAGCCTGAACTAGTACACTTGCCTTAAGTAGTACCCTTGCCCTGACTAAAAAACTAGTACCCTCAAATAATGCCCTTATTGAGTACACCTCAGTAGTAGGGTATGGTAGGGTGGGGTAGCATAGGGTAGGGTAGCATATGGTGGAACAGAGAAAATAGACTAGAACGGCATAGGTCCGGGTAGGTTAGTGTAGGGTATGGTAGAGTAGCATAGAATGGAATAGAGAAAAGAGAAAACGAGAATAGAATACAACAGAATAGAAGAGAAAAGAACAGAATAGATTAGGATAGGGTGGGTGGGATAGGGTTCTATAGACTAGAATAGTGTAGAATGGAGTAGAATGGTGTGGAAGGGAGTCGAACAGAGAAGAATAGAGTAGAAAAGAGTTGAATATTGCTGAATAGGGTCGAATCGTGCCAAATCAAGCCAAATCAAGCCAAATCGAGCCAAATCAAGTCAAATCGACCAGACTCGAGCTGAATGTAGCCGAATGGAGCTGAAACGAGCCAAAGAGAGACTAACAAAATGAACCGAACTAAATCGAGCCAAATCACACCTAATCGCATCCTATTGCATTGAATCTCATTGAATTCCATCAAGTCCCACCAAAACCCTCAAATCTTGTGGAAT
Source organism: Elephas maximus indicus (assembly GCF_024166365.1). Lineage (NCBI taxonomy): Eukaryota > Metazoa > Chordata > Mammalia > Proboscidea > Elephantidae > Elephas > Elephas maximus. Next base: position 23,952,728 of record NC_064830.1, read on the forward strand.
CTCACCGAATCCCGCCGAACTGTGTCAAATAGGGTAGAATGGTTTTGAATTGAATGTAATCGAATTAAATTGAATAGATTAGAGTAGTGAAGGTTAGGCTGGGATTCGGTAGGGTAGGGCAGAGTAGACTAGAATAGAGTAGAACAGAACAGAGTACAAATAGTAGAATGGAGTAGAGTTGAGTAAAGTAGAATAGTCAGAGTTAAGTAGTGCAGAATATAGATGAATAGATCCAATTCAAGCCGAATCGAGTCGAATGGAGAGGAAATGAGACAAATCGCGATGAATCGAATCGATTAGAATAGATTAGAGTGCATACTGTAGGGTAAAATAGAATAGTGTAGAATGGAGTAGAACAGAGTAGAATGGTGTGGAATGGAGTTGAATGGAGCCAGAGACGAATAAAGTAGGAAAGAGCTGAATAGAGGCTAAAAGGGCTGAATAAGGTTGAATCGAGGCTAATTATGCTGAATCGAGCAGAATTGAGCCAAATTGACCCTATCCAAGTCAAATAGAGCTAAATGGAGCCGATTCAAGCCTAGTCACATGGAATCGCGTCCAAATGCATTGAATTGAATAGATTAGAGTACAGGAGGGTAGTGTAGGGAAGGTTAGACTAGAACAGAACAGAACACAACAGAAAAAATAGAATCGAATTAAGTAGAGTAGAGTACAATAGAATAGTCAAATCGAGTTGAATAGAGCCAAAAAGAGCCGAAAGACCCGAACAGAGCTGAATACAGCTGAATCAACCAAATTCGAGGTGAATGGAGACGAATCATGTCGAATCACTTTGAAATGTGTCAAATCGAAATAAATAGATTAGTGTGGGGCAAGTAAGGTTAGGGTAGGGTAGGGTAGAATAGAACAGAACAGAAAGAATAGAGTAGAGAAGAGTAGAATAGAGTAGACTAGAGTCAAATAGAGTCGAATACTGCCGAAAAGAGCCAAATAAAGTGGAAAAGAGCCGAGTAGAACCGAATCGAGTCTAATGAAGTGAAAGGAACTGAATTGAGCTGATACGAACCGAATCAGGCAAATCGCGTTCAAGTGTGTCGAATAGAATCAAACAGATTACAGTAGGGTAAGTTAGGGTAGGGTAGAATAGAATGCAGTAGAACATAACAGAACTGAACTGAACTGAAAGAATAGAATAGGGTCGAGTAGAGTATAGAACAGTAGAGTTGAATAGAGTCGAATATTGTTGAATAGAGACAAATAGAGCCAAAATAGCCGAACTGATAGAAGTCAAGAGGAAGAGCGCCTAATCCCATGGAATCGTGCCATATCACATCGAATCCCCTCGAATTGCATTGAATTCCATTGATTCAAGTCAAATCATATCCCATCGATTAGAATAGGGTAGAGTACAATACAATGGAATAGAGAAGGATGGAGTAGGGTAGAGTACAGTACAATGGAATAGAGAAGGATGGAGCAGAATGGTGTAGAATGGAGTTCAGTAGAGTAAAATGGAGTCAAATGGAGTCGAAAAGAGATAATAGAGTTGAGTAGAGTTTAATAGAGCCTATTAGAGCTGAATGGAGCCGATTAGAGCCGAATGGAGCCGATTAGAGCCGAATCGAACAGATTTGAGACAAATGGGGATGAATGGGGTGGAATGGAGCCGATTTAAGCCGAATCACAATGAAATGCATGGAATCGAATCCAGTAGAATAGAGTAGGGGAGGATAGAATAGAATAGAATTGAACACAGTAGAACAGAATAGAAAGAATACAATAGAGTGGAGTAGAAGAGTAGAGCAGAGCAGAATAGTGTAGAGGAGAGTAGGGGAGAGTAGAGTAGAACAGCATTGAATAGAGTCGAATCGAGCTGAATGGAGACGAAACGAAACAAATCGCGTCGAATCCCATTGAATCAATTACACTGAATTAGAGTAAGTTAGAGTAGAATAGTGTAGAATGGAGTGCAAAGGAATCGACTGGAGTCGAATAGAGGAGAAAAGTGCCAAATAGAGCCGAATGGTGCGGAATAGGGCCGAAGTGGGCCGAATCGAGCTGAATTGAGCCAAATTAAGCCTTGCCTTTTTGCCTTCCCTTTTTCCCTCTTTGCCTTTTTTCCTTATCTTTTTGCCTTTTTTCCTTATCTTTTTGCCTTTTTGCACTGTGGCCTTGCCTTTTTTCCTTGACTTTATTCCTTTTTGCCTTGTCTTTTTTGCCTTTTTGCTTTACCTTTTCCTTTTTGCTCTTTTGCCTTTTTACCTTGCCTTGCCTTGCCTTTTTGCCTTGCTTTTTCCCTTGTTTTTTTGATTTTTGCCTTTTTTCCATTTTAACTTTTGCCTTATGTCTTTCCTTCTTGAATTTTTGCATTGCCTTTTGCCTTTTTGCTTTACCTTTAAGCCTTTATCCCTTTCCTTTCATTTCCCATTTGGCTTTTTACTTTTTTACCTTTTTGCCTTTTTCCTTGCCTTGACTTGCTTTGCGTTTTTCCCTTATTGTCTTGCCTTGTGTTTTTGCCTTATTCCCTTTTCTTTTTACCTTTTTCCCTTTCCTTTTTGCCTTTTGTCTTGCGTTTTTGCTTTGACTTTTTCCCTTTTAAGCTTGCCTTTTTCATTGCGTTTTTGCCTTTATGATTTGCTTTTTTCCCTTTTAACCAGTTTGCCTTCTCTTTTTGCCTTTTTACCGTATTGCCTTGCCTTTTTGCCTTTTTGTCTTGCCTTTTTGCCTTGCATTTTACCTTTTTGGCTTGTCTTTTGACTTCTTGCCTCTTTGCCTTTTTTCCATTTGCCTTATCTTTTTGCCTTTTTGTCCTTTTGCCTCGCCTTTTCGCCTTTTTGTCTTGCCCATTTCCCTTTTTCCCTTGTTTTTTGCCTTCCCTTTTTCCCATTTGTGGCTTCCATTTTAACTTTTTGCCTTGTCTTTTTTACTTTTTCCCTGTTTGCCTTTTTGCCATATCTTTTTGCCTTTTTGCCCTTTCTCCTTGCCTTTTTGCTTTGCCTTTTTCCCTTTTTTCTTTTTGCCTTGCCTTTTTTCCTTTTTGCATTTTTGCCTTTTTCCGTTTTACTTTTTTACCTTTTTACCTTGCCTTGCCTTTTTGCTTTGCTTTTTTCCCTTTTTGCCTTTTTCAATTGTGTTTTTGCCTTTTTCAATTTTTGCCTTTCCTTTTTGCCTTTTGTGTTGCCTGTTTGCTTTGACTTTTTCACTTTTAACCTTACGTTTTTCATTGCATTTTTGCCTTTATGACTTGCCTTTTTACCGGTTTGCCTTCCCTTTTTGCCTTTTTACCACATTGCCTTACCTTTTTGCCTTGCCTTTGTGCCTTTTTGCCTTGCATTTTACCTTTTTGCCTTGCCTTTTGACTTTTTGCCTCTTTGCCTTTTTTCCTTCTGCCTTATCTTTTTGCCTTTTTACCCTTTTGCCTTGCCTTTTTCCCTTTTTATCTTTCCTTTTCCCTTTTTGCCATCCATTTTAACTTTTTGTCCAATCTTTTTGACTTTTTCAATCTTTGCCTTTTTTCTTCTTGTCTTACCTTTTTTCCTTTTTGCCCTTTTGCCTTGCCTTTTTGTCTTTTTTCCTTGCCTTTATTCCTTTTTGCCTTCCCTTTTGCCTTGCCTTTTTTCCTTATTGCTTTTTTCCTTTTTGCTTTGCCTTTTTGATTTTTTGCCTTTTTACCTTGCCTTGCCTTTTCCCTTTTTGCCTTTTTCCCTTCCCTTTTTTACATTTTAACTTTTGCCTTACCTCTTTTCCTTTTTGCATTGCCTTTTTGCCTTTTTACCTTTTTCCTTGCCTTGCCTTGCTTTGCATTTTTGGCTTTTTGTCTTGCCTTGTGATTTTGCCTTTTTGCCTTGACTTCCCTTTTGACTTTTTGCCTTTTTGCCTTTTTTCTTGTCTTTTTTGCCTTTTTCCATTGTCTTTTTGCCTTTTTTCCTTTCCTTTTTTCCTTTTGTCTTGCCTTTTCGCCTTGACTTTTTCCCTTTTTCTCTTGTCTTTTCATTGCCTTTTGGCCTTTATGATTTGCCTTTTTACCAGTTTGCCTTCCCTTTTTGCCATTTGATTGTATTGCCTTGCCTTTTGACTTTTTACCTCTGTGCCTTTTTTCCTTGCCTTCTTTCCTTCTGCCTTATCTTTTCGCCTTCTTCTCTTTTGCCTTGCCTTTTTGCCTTTTTTCTTTCTTTTTTTCTTTTGCCTTACCTTTTTCTTTTTTGCCTTTTTACCTTGCCTTTTTCCCTTGTCTTTTTGAATTTTTGACTTTTTTCCTTTGCTTTTTCCATTTTAACTTTTCCCTTATGTCTTTTCCTTTTTGAATTTTCGCAATGCCTTTTGCTTTTGCTTTGCCTTTTCACCTTTATTCCTTTCCTTTCGTTGCCTTCTTGCCTTTTTACTTTTTTACCTTTTTCCTTGCCTTGCCTTGCTTTGTGCTTTTGCCTTTTTGTCTTGCCTTGTGTTTTTGACTTTTTGCCTTGACTTGCCTTTTGACTTTTTGCCTCATTTTTTGCCTTTTTCTCTTGTCTTTTTCCCTTTCCTTTTTGCCTTGACTTTTCCATTTTAACCTTGCCTTTTTCATTGCCTTTTTGACTTGCTTTTTTACCTTTTTACTGGTTTGCTTTCCCTTTTTTCCTTTTTACCATAGTGCCTTTTTGTCTTGCCTTTTCCTTTTTCCCTTGCATTTTACCTTTTTGCCTTGTCTTTGACTTTTTGCCTTGTCTTTGACTTTTTGCCTCTTTGCCTTTTTTCAGTTTCCCTTAATTTTTTGCCTTGCCTTTTTGCCTTTTTCCTTGACTTTATTCCTTTTTGCCTTGCCTTTTTTCCTATTTGCTTTTTTGCCTTTTTGCTTTACCTTTTTCCTATTTGCTTTTTTGCCTTTTTACCTTGCCTTACCTTTTTCCTTTTTCCCTTGTTTTTTGGCTTTTTTCCATTTTAACGTTTGCCTTATCTCTTTTCCTTTTTGCATTGCCTTTTTGCCTTTTCGGTTTGCCTTTTAGCCTTTATTCCTTTCCTTGCATTGCCTTTTTACTGTTTTACTTTTTAAACTTTTTCCTTGCCTTGCCTTGCTTTGCATTTTTACCTTTTTGTCTTGCCTTGTGTTTTTGTCTTTTTGTCTTCACTTGCCGTTTACCTGTTTCCCTTGTCTTTTTGCCTTTTTTCCTTTCTTTGTGGCCTTTGTCTTGCCTTTGCCTTGGCTTTTTGCCTTTTTATCTTGCCTTTTTCATTGCCTGTTTACTAGTTTGCCTTCCCTTTTACCCTTTTTCCGTTTTTACCTTGCATTTTACCTTTTTGCCTTGTCTTTTGACTTTTTGCCTCTTTGCCTTTTTTCCTTCTGGCTTATCTTTTTGCCTTTTTGTCCTTTTGCCTTGCCTTTTTGCCTTTTTTCTTTTGTGCCTTGCCTTTTTGCCTTTTTTCTTTCTGCCTTCCCTTTTTCCTTTTTGCTTTTTTGCCTTTTAACCTTGCCTTCCCTTTTTGCCTTGCCTGTTTTCCTTGGCTTTTTTCCATTTTAACTTTTGCCTTATCTCTTTTCCTTTTTGCATTGCCTTTTTGCTTTGCCTTTTAGCCTTTATTCCTTTCCTTTCATTACTTTTTTACTTTTTTACCTTTTTCTTTGCCTTGCTTTGATTTGCGTTTTTGCCTTTTTGCCTTGACTTGCCTTTTGAGTTTTTGCCTTTTTTTGCCTTTTTCTCTTGTCTTTTTACCTTTTTCCATTTTTGCCTTTCCTCTTTGTCTTTTGTGTTGCCTTTTTGCCTTGACTTTTTCCCTTTTAAGCTTGCCTTTTTCCCTGCCTTTTCGCCTTTATGACTTGACTCCTTGCCTTTTTACCGGTTGGCCTTCCCTCTTTGGATCGTGACTATATTGCCTTTCCTTTTTGGCTTTTTGTCTGCCTTTTTGCCTTTTCCCTTTTTGTCTTGTATTTTCCTTTTTTGCCTTGTCTTTTGACTTTTTCCCCTCTACCTTTTTCCATTTGCCTTATCTTTTTGCCTTTTTGCCCTTTTGCCTCGTCTTTTTTGCCTTTTTTCCTTGCCTTTATTCCTTTTTGCCTTGGCTTTTTCCCTTCTTTACCTTTTTCCTTTTTGCTCCTTTGCCTTTTTACCTTGCCTTGCCTTTTTGTCTTGCTTTTTTCCCTTTTTGCCTTTTTCCCTTGTCTTTTTGGGTTTTTGCCTTTTTTCCTCGTCTTTTTCCATTTTAACTTTTGCTTATCTCTTTCCTTTTCCATTTTTGCGTTGCCTTTTAGCCTTTATTCCTTTCCTTGAATTGCCTTTTTGCCTTTTGAGTTTTTACATTTTTCCTTGCCTTGCCTTGCTTTGCATTTTTACCTTTTTGTCTTGCCTTGTGTTTTTCCCTTTTGTCTTGACTTGCCTTTTGACTTTTTGCCTTTTTCCTTGTCTTTTTGCCTTTTTCCATTGTGTTTTTTCGTTTTTTCCTCTTTTCCTTTCCTTTTGCCTTTTGTCTTGCCTGTTAGCCTTGACTTTTTCACTTTTACCTTGCCTTTTTCATTGCCTTTTTGCGTTTATGACACGCCTTTTTGCCTTTTTACCATATTGCCTTGCCTTTTTGCCTTTTCGTCTTTTTCCCTTTTTGCCCTGTATTTTACCTTGTCTTTTGACTTTTTGCCTCTTTGTCTTTTTTCCGTTTGCCTTTTCTTTTTGCCTTTTTGCTCTTTTGCCTTGCCTTTTTGCCTTTTTCATTACCTTTATTCCTTTTTGCCTTGCCGTTTTGCCTTTTTCTTTTTGCCTTCCCTTTGCCTTTTTGCTTTTTTGCCTTCTTACCTTGTCTTGCCTTGCCTTTTTTCCTTGTCTTTTTGGATTTTTGCCTGTCTCCTTGCCTTTTTTCCTTTTTAACTTTTGCCTTAGCCCTTTTCCTTTTTGCATTGCCTTTTCCCTTTTGCCTTGCTTTTAGCCTTTATTCCTTTCCTTTCATTGCCTTTTTGCCTTTTGAGTTTTTACATTTTTCCTTGCCTTGCCTTGCTTTTCATTTTTGCCTCTTTGTCTTGCCTTGTGTTTTTGCCTTTTTCTCTTGACTTGCCTTTTGTCTTTTTTCCTTGTCTTTTTGCCTTCTTCCCTTGTCTTTTTGCCTTTTTCCTTTCTATTTTGCCTTTTTGCCATGCTTTCCCCCTTTTTTGCCTTCCGTTTTAGTTTTTAGCCTTTTTTTTTTTACCTTTTCCCTCTTTGCCTTATCTTTTGGCTTTTTGCCTTATCTTTTTGCCTTTTTGCCCTTTTGCCTTGCCTTTATGCCTTTTTTCCTATATTTTATTCCTTTTTGCCTTGCCTTTTTTCATTTTGCTTGCCTTTTCTCCTTTTTGCTTTGCCTTTTTCCTTTTTGCTTTTTTGCCTTTTTACCTTGCCTTGCCTTTTTGCGTTTTCCCTAGCCTTTATCCCTTGTCTTTTTGACTTGTTGCCTTTTTCCTTGTCCTTTTTCCACCTTAACCTTTGCCTTATCTCTTTTCCTTTTTGCATTTTTACATTGCTTTTTGCCTTTTTGCTTTGCCTTTTAGTCTTTATTCCTTTCCTTGTATTGCCGTTTTGCCTTTTTTCCTTTTCCCTTGCCTAGCCTTGCATCGCAGTTTTGCCTTTTTGTCTTGTCTTGTGTTTTTGCCTTTTTATCTTGACTTGCCTTTTGACTTTGCCTTTTGTCTTGCCTTTTTGCCTTGACGTTTTCTCTTTTTCCCTTCCCTTTTTCATTGCCTTCTGATTTGCCTTCTTGCCTTTTTAACCGGTTTGCATTCCCTCTGTACCTTTTTACCGTATTGCCTTGCCTTTTTGCCTTTTCCCTTTTTGCTTGGCATTTTACCTTATCTTTGACTTTTCCCTCTTTGTCTTTTTTCAGTTTGCCTTATTTTTTGCCTTTTTGTCTTTTTTACCTTTCTGCCTTTTTCTTTTGCCTTGTGCTTTTGCATTTTAGCCTTGACATGCCTTTTGACTTTTTGACTTTGTGTCTTTTTAGCCTTTTCCCCTTGTTTTTTTGCCTTTTTCCCCTTTACCTTTCCTTTTTGCCTTTGTGTTGCATTTTGCCTTGACTTTTCCCTTTTAACCTTGCCTTTTTTTGCCTTTATGACTTGCCTTTTTGCCTTTTACAGGTTTGCCTTGCCTTTTTGCCTTTTCTTTTTTTGCCTTGTATTTTACCTTTTGTGTTGTCTTTTCACCTCTTTGCTTTTTTCCGTTTGCCTTATCTTTTTGCCTTTTTATCCTTTTGCCTTGACTTTTTGCCTTCCCTTTTTCCCTTTTTGCCTTCCCATTTTGCCTTCCATTTTAGCTTTTTCCTTTCTCTTTTTGGCTTTTTCCCTCTTTGCCCTTTTTCCTGATTTTTTGCCTTTTTGCCCTGCCTTTTTGCCTTTTTTCTTTTTGCCCTGCCTTTTTTCCTTTTTGCTTTTTTCCTTTGTGCTTTGCCTTTTTCCTTTTTGCTTTTTTGCCTTTTTACCTTGCCTTGCCTTGCCATTTGCCTTTTTGGCTTGCCTTTTTCCCTTTTTTCCATTTTAACTTTTGCCTTAGCTCTTTTCCTTTTGGCATTTTTGCATTGCCGCTTTGCCTTTTAGCCTTTAACCTTTCCTTGCATTGCCTTTTCCCTTTTTCCTTGCCTTGCTTTGCATTTTTGCCTATTTGTCTTGCCTTGTGTTTTTGCCTTTTTGTCTTGTCTTCTTCCCTTTTTCTTTCCTTTTTGCCTTTTTCTTGCCTATTTGCCTTGACTTTTTCCCTTTTTCCCTTGCCTTTTTTATTGCGTTTTTGCCTTTATGATTTGCCTTTGTGCGTTTTTACCGGTTTGCCTTCCCTTTTGCCTTTTTACCGAATGGCATTGCCTTTTGGCCTTTTTGTCTTGCCTTTTTGCCTTTCCCTTTTTGCCTTGCATTTTACCTTTTCTTCTTGTCTTTTGACTTTTTGCCTCTTTGCCTTTTTACCGGTTTGCCTTCCGTTTTTGCTTTTTACCGTATTGGCTTGCCTTTTTACCTTTTCCCTTGTTGCCTTGCATGTTACCTTTTTGCCTTCTCTTTTCACTTTTTGCCACTTTGCCTTTTTCCGTTTGCCTGATCTTTTTGCCTTTTTGCCCTTTTGCCTTCCCTTTTTCCCTTTTTAGTCTTCTGTTTTAGCTTTTTGCCTTGTCTTTTGACTCTTTTCCTCTTTGCCTTATCTTTTTGCCTTTTTGCACTTTTTCCTTGCCTTTTTGCCTTTTTTCCTTCTTGCTTTTCCTTTTTCCTTTTTACGTTGCCTTGCCTTGCCTTTTTGCATTCTTGTCCTTTTGCCTTGCTTTTCTGCCTTGCCCATTTCCCTCCCCTTTTTAGCCTTCCGTTTTAGCTTTTTGCCTTGTCTTTTTGACTTTTTCCCTGTTTGTCTTTTTTCTTTTTGCCCCTTTGCCTTGCCTTTTTTCCTTTTTCCGTCTTCCTTAGCTTTTTTCCTTTTTACCTTGCCTTGCCTTTTTGCCTTGCCGTTTTAGCTTTTTGCCTTTTTTCTTGTCTTTTTTCCATTTTAACTTTTGCGTTATCTCTTTTCCTTCTTGCATTTTTGCATAGCTTTTTGCCTTTTTGCTTTGCCTTTTAGCCTTTATTCCTTTCCTTGTATTGCCTTTTTGCCTTTTTACTTTTTTCCTTCCCTTGCCTTGCTTTGCATTTTTTCCTTTTTTTTTCTTGCCTTGTGTTTTTGCCTTTTTGTCTTGACTTGCCTTTTGACTTTTGGTCTCTTTGCCTTTTTTCCTTGAATTTTTTCCTTCTGCCTTGTCGTTTTGACTTTTAGGCCCTTTGTCTTACCTTTTTGACTATTTTCTTTTTGTCTTCCCTTTTTGCTTTTTTTGCCTTTTTACTTTGGCTTGCCTTTTTGAGTTTTTGTCTCTCCTTTTTGCCTTGCCTTCTGACTTTTTGCCTCTTTGCCTTTTTTCCTTGCTTTTTTCCTTCTGCTTTATCTTTTTGCTTTTTTGACATTTTGCCTTTTTTCTTTTTGCTTCTCTTTTTCCTTTTTTGCCTTGCTTTTCGTTTTTGCCTTTTTGTCTTGCCTTGTGTTTTTGCCTTTTTGTCTTGCCTTGTGTTTTTGCCTTTTTGTCTTGCCTTGTGTTTTTGCCTTTTTGTCTTGACTTGCCTTGCCTTTTTCCCATTTTGCCTTTTTCCCTGCTCTTTTTGCCTTTTTTCCTTTCCTTCTTGCCTCGACTTTTTCCCTTTTAAGCTTGTCTTCTTCATTGCCTTTTTGCCTTTTTACCAGTTCGCCTTCCCTTTCTGCCTTTTATCATATTGCCTTTCCTTTTTTCCTTTCCTCTTTCCCTTTTTCCCTTGACTTTTTCCCTTTATTCTCCCGTTTTATCTTTTTGCCTTTTTTTTTTTTTACTTTTTCCATCCTTGCCTTATCTTTTGGCTTTTTGCCTTAACTTTTTGCCTTTTTTCTTTTTGCCTTCCCTTTTTCCTTTTTTGCCTTTTTACCTTGCCTTGCCTTTTTGCCTTGCCTTTCTTGATTTTTGTTTTTTTTTCTTGTCTTTTTTCCATTTTAACTTTTGCCTTATCTCTTTTCCTTTTTGCATCTTTGCATTGCCTTTTACCTTTTTGCTTTGTCTTTTAGACTTCATTCCTTTTCCTGCATTGCCTTTTTACTTTTTTACCTTTTCCTTGCCTTGTCTTGCTTTGCGTTTTGCCTTTTTGTCTTGCCTTGTCTTTTTGCCTTTTTGCCTTAACTTGCCTTTTGACTTTTTGACTTGTCTTTTTACCTTTTTCTCTTTCCTTTTTACCTTCTGTGTTGCCTTTTTGCCTTGACTTTTCCCTTTTCACCTTGCCTTTCTCATTGCCTTTTGACTTGCCTTTTTACCAGTTTGCCTTCTTTTTCCTTTTTACCATATTGCCTTCCTTTTGCCTTTTTGTCTTGCCTTTTCCCTTTTTGCCTTGCCTTTTGACTTTTTGCCTCTTTGTCTTTTTTCCTTCTACCTTATATTTTTGCCTTTTTGTCCTTTTGCCTCACCTTTTTGCCTTTTTTCCTTGTCTTTTGTCTTTTTGCCCTGCCTTTTCCCTTTTTGCTTTTTTTCCTTGTTACCTTGCCTTGCCTTTTTGCCTTGCCTTTTTCCCTTGTCTTTTGGGATTTTTGCCTTTTTTCCTTGTCTTTTTCAATTTAACTTTTGCCTTATCTCTTTTCCTTTTTGTAGTTTTGCATTGCCTTTTGCCTTTTGTGTTGTCTTTTAGCCATTATTCCTTTCCTTTCATTGCCTTTTTACCTTCTCACCTTTTTCCTTGCCGTGCCTTGCTTTGCATTTTGGCCTTTTTGTCTTGCCTTGTGTTTTTGCCTTGACTTGCCTTTTGACTTTTTGCCTTTTTTTTTGCTTTTTTCCCTCTTTGCCTTTTGTGTTGACTTTTCCTCTGACTTTTTCCTTTTTACCTTGCCTTTTGCCTTTATGACTTGCCTTTTTGCCTTTTTATCAGTTTGCCTTCCGTTTTTGCCTTTTTACCGTGTTGCCTTGCCCTTTTCCCTTTTTTCTTGAGTTTTTGCCTTTTTCATTGCATGTTACCTTTGGCCTTGCCTTTTGCCTTTTTGCCTTTATGCCTTTTTTCCTTTTGCCTTATCTTTTTGTCCTTTTGCCTTGTCTTTTTGCCTTCTCTTTTTCCCTTTTTTGCCTTCCGTTTTAGCTTTTTGCTTCTCTTTTTGAATTTTCCCTCTTTGCCTTTTTACCCTATCTTTTTGCCTTTTTGCCCTTTTGCCTTGCCTTTTTGCCTGTTTTCCTTGCCTTTATTCCTCTTTGCCTTGCCTTTTTTCCTTTTTGCTTTTTTGCCTCTTTGCTTTGCCTTTTTCCTTTGATTTTTTGCCTTGACTTGCCTTGCCTTTTTGCCTTACCTTTTTCTGTCTTTGCCTTTTTTCCTTGCCTTTTGCCTTTTTTCCTTCTCTTTTTCCCTTGCCTTGCATTTTTGCCTTGCCTTCTCTGTTTGCTTTTTTCAGGCCCCACCTTGCCTTACCTTTTTGCCTTTTTTCCTTGCCTTGCCTTTTTTCTTTTCCTTGCCTTTTTGCCTTCTTGTGTTGCCATCTTGCCTTGCCTTTTTACCCTTTTTCCTTCTTGCCTTTTTGCTTTCAGGCCTTTCCTTTTTGCCTTTTTGTCTTCATGCCTTGCGTTTTTGTCTTTTTGTCTTTTTACCTTATTGCCTTGCCTTTTTGCCTTTTTCCCTTGCTTTTTTGGCTTTTTTCCTTTTTGCCTTGCCTTTTTTAATTTATGCCTTGGCTTGCCTTTATAAATTTTTCACTTTCTGTTTCTTGCCTTTTTGCCTTGCCTTGCTTTTTCACCTTTTAGAGTTTTTGCCTTGCCTTGCATAGCCTTTTTGCCTTTTTGCGTTTCCTGGCCCATTTTCCCTTACCTTTTTCCTTCTTTGCCTTTTTGCCTTTTTGTCTTGCCTTTCTTGCTTTTTCACTTTTTGCCGTGCCTTTTACCTTTTTTCCTTCCCTCTTTTCATTTTTACCATTTTGCCTTTTTGCCTTGCCTTACATTTTTGCCTTCCGTTGTCTTTTTGCCTTTTTCCTGGCGGTGCCGTGCCTTGCCTTCTTGATTTTTGCCTTTTTCCTTGCCTTCCATTGCTTTTTTGCTCTTTTACCTTGCCTTTTTGCCCTGTCTTTTTATCTTTTCCCTTTTTGAGTTTTTGTCCTGGCTTTTTCCCTTTTTGCCTTCAGGATTTCCCTTTTTGTCTTCATGTCTTGCTTTTTTGTATTTTGCCTTTTTGCCCTGTCATTTTGCCTTTTTGCCTCTCCTTTTTTTCCTTGCTTTTTTACCTTTCTCCCTTCTTGCCTCTTTGCCTTTTTGTCTTGCCTTTTACCCTTTTGGCCTTGCCTTTTGGCCTTCATGCCTTGCATTTTTGTCCTTTTGCCTTTTTACCTTATTGTATTCCTTTTTGCCTTGCCGTTTTTCACATGCCTTTTTGCATTGTTCCTTTTTTGCATTTTTATATTCCTTGCCTTGCATTTTTCCATTTTTGCCTTGACTTGCCTTTTTGCCTTTTTCTTGCCGTACCTTCCCTTGCCTTTTTCTTTGCCATGCCTTGCCTTACCTTTTTCCCTTGCCTAGCAATGTCCTTTTGCCTTTTTGCCTTGCCTTTCTTCTTTTTCCTGGCCTTTTTCCCTTTTGGCTTGCCTTTTTTCCTTTTGTCTTGCCTTTTTGCCTTCACTTTTGGTCCTCTGTTTTTTTGCATTTTTTCCTTGCCTTTTTACCTAGACATGTTTTGCCTTTTTGCCTTATTGTGTTGCAAGGAGCTCGGCAGATCTGCCCTTCTCAAATGTAAGGTTTACTCAGGAAAACTCCATTGCTGTAGCCCTGTTCTGGAACAGGAACGATTACGTAGAGTTAGAGATAAGAGATTGTTAAAGCATGTCTTTACCCAGGAAAATCTAAGTGCATGGTGAAATCTTAACAAGCCAAAGTACCTTTAACATTCAAAGAGTATAACTATACACTCTTTTCCAAGTAAAAGAGCACAAGGCAACATCAGTCTGCGTGTTACTCAGTGAAAGAAAGAACTCCTTGCTTTCATCCACTCCTTTGAGAAAAGCAGGTATTATGAGAGACAGTCTATTATTTTCTCTTTCCTGCAGTGAGCTCAAAAGCAAACTTTCCTCAAGAAAAGTCCATTGCGGTAGCCCTGTCCTTGAAGCGGAAAAAGTATGTACTGTTATCGTTAAGAGATTGTGAAAGCCCATTGTTGCCCAGGGAAAACAAAGTGCATGGTGAAATATTAACAAACCCATGTGCCTTTCCACAGTTCAAAGTGTATAACTACACACTCTTTTCCAAGTAAGAGAATGCAGAGGCAAGATCACCCTGTATGTTTCTCAGTGGAAGAAAGAACTCTCTGACTTCATCCAGTCCTCTCACCAAAGCAGTCAGAATGAGAAAACTGTCATTTTGTTTCTGTTTCCTACAATGAGCTCGGCAAATCTGCCCCTTGCAAACGCAAGCTTTCCTCAGGAAAACTTAATTGCAGTAGCCCTTTTCTTGAAGTGGAGCAAGTATGTAGTGTCAGCATTAAGGTATTCTGAAGGCACGTTTATGCCCAGGCAAAAAAAAGTGCATGGTTAAATCCTAACAAACCCCGGTGCCTTTCTACAGTTCAAAGTGTGTAACTACACACTCTTCCAATTAAGAGAGCACAGAAGCAACATCAGCCTGTATGTTTCTCAGTGAAAGGAAGAACTCCCTGACTTCATCCAGTCATCAAAGCAAAGCAGGCATAATGAGAGAACATATTTTTTCCTTTCTCTTACCTACAATGAACTCATAATTTGCTCTTGCAAATGCAAGGTTTCTTCTGAAAAAACAACATTGCCATAGACCTAGCCTTGCAGAGGAACAACTACACAGTGGTAGCATTAAGAGACTGTGAAAGCATCCCTAAGCTCAGTGAGAAAAGGCCTTTTGTATTCTCTTTCCTGCCTGAACTAGGTCAATTTCCACGTTTGAAGGCAAGGTTTCCTAGCACAAACTACAAAGCAGTAACTTCTCTCCTTGCAGAGTAAATACTATATAGTGTTGCCCTGAAGAGATACTGTGAGCACAGTGAGGCCCAGAGAAAACACAGTGTATAGTGAAATCCTAGCAAACCCATCCCTTTCCCTGCTTGAATGCATGTCAATTTCAGTTATTTGCAAAGAACAGAGCTCAAAGACAACATCAGCTTTTGTGTTTCTCAGTGAAAGAAAGAAAAGTCTGAGTTCTTTGATTCCTCTGAGGAAAGCAGTTAGAATGAGAAAACTGTCATTCGGTTTCTGTTTCTTTCAATGGCAAAAGGCCAAGAAGTCGAGACATGAAGGCAAAAGGCAAGGCAATAATGTAAAGAGGTAATAAGGTAAAAACGCAAAAAAGAAAGGAGAAAAGGCAAAAAGACAAGGAAAAAAGGCAAAAAGGCAAAGAGTCAAAAGGTAGTCAAGACAAAAAGGCAAAAACACAAGGCAAGACAAAAGGCAAAACAATGAAAGGGAAGAAAAAAGGTAAAAGGCAAAAAGGCAATACAAGGAAAGTAATAAAGGCTGAAAGGCAAAGCAAAAATGCAATGCAAAATTGCAAAAAGGAAAAGAGATAAGGCAAAATTAAAATGGAAAAAAGAGAAGAAAACAGGGAAAAAGCAAAAAGACAAGTGAAAAGGCAAAAGGGAAAAAGGCAAGACAAAAAGGGAAAAAGGCAAGAGAATAGGGCAAAAAGACAAAAAGATAAGGAAAAAAGGCAAAGAGGGAAAAAGTCAAAAGGACAAGGCAAAAAGCTAAAACGGATGGCAAAAAGGCAAGGCTAAAAGGGAAAAAGGCAAGGCAAAAAGGCAAAAAGGGAAGGCAAAAGAACAAAAAGGCAAAAAGGTAAGGCAAATGGATAAAGGAAAAGAGGCAAAAAGTCAAAAGACAAGGCAAAAAGGTACATGCAAGGCACAAAGGGAAAAGGCAAAAAGGCAAGGCAAAAGGGCAAAAAGGCAAACAGGCAAGGCAATATGGTAAAAAGGCAAAAAGGATACGCAAATCAGTAAAAAGGCAAAAAGGCGAGTTATAAAGGTAAAAAGGAAATGATAAAGTCAAGGTAAAAAGACAAAAAATCAAGGCAAAAAGGCAATACAAAAGCCAAAAAGTAAAGGTGAAAAGGCAAAAACACAAGGAAAAAAAGGCAAAAAGTGAAAAGGCAAGTCAAGACAAAAATGCAAAACCAGAAGGCAAAACAAAAAGGCAAAAATGCAACAGAAAGCAAGGCAAGGAAAAAGGTAAAAAAGTAAAAAGCAAAGAGACAATGCAAGGAAAGGAATAAAGGCTAAAAGGCAAAGAAAAAACTGCAATGCAAAAGGGAAAAGAGATAAGGCAAAAGTTAAAATGGTAAAAAAAGAAGGAAAAATGGCAAAAAATAAAAAAGACAAGACAAAAAGGCAAGGCAAGGTAAAAAGGCAAAAAAGCTTAAAGGAAAAAGGTAAAGCAAAAAGGAAAAAAGGAAAGGCAAAATGAAAAAAGGCAAGGCGATATGGTAAAAAAGCAAAAAGGGAAGGCAAACCAGTAAAAATGCAAGTCATAAATGCAAAACGGCAATGAAAAAGCAAGGTTAAACGGGAAAAAGTCAAAGAAAAAGGCAACACAAAATGTTAAAAGGGAAAAAGACAAAAAGGCAAGGGAAAAAGGCAGAAAAAGTGAAAAGTCACAAGGCAAGTCAAGGCAAAAAGGCAAAAACACAAGGCAAGAGAAAAAGGCAAAAACGCAAAGCAAGTCAAGGCAAGGAAAAAAGTAAAAAGGCAAAGAGACAATGCAAGGAAAGGAATAAAGACTTTAAGGCAAAGAAAAAAGCCGAAAGACAATGTATAAATGCAAAAAGGAAAAGAGATAAAGCAAAAGTTAAAATGGAAAAAAGGCAAAAATCTAAAAAGACAAGGCAAAAAGGCAAGGCAAGGTAAAAAGGCAAAAAAGCAAAGAGGAAAAAGCAAAGGCAAAAAGAAAAAAGGCGAGGCGGGGCCAAGATGGCGGACTAGGTAGAGGTTACCTCGGATCCCTCTTGCAACAAAGACTTGGAAAAACAAGTGAAACGATCACATACATAACAATCTACGAACCCTGAACAACAAACACAGACTTAGAGATGGAAAACGAACAAATACGGGGAAGCAGCGACTGTTTTCGGAGCCTGGAGCCAGCGTCCCAGTCAGGTAACCTTGGCGCCAGGCTTCTGGGCCCAGGGGAGCTGAACTCATAAATCCTGTGATGGCACAAACAAGGGGCGCAGCCCTACCCCCCTGAACTGAACCCGGGAGGGGGCCCAGCCGGTCCGCGTGGGCAGCATGGCGACGCAGCTGGTGGGAGAAGTCCCAGGGAGGCAGTGACTGGTTTTGGAGCCGGGAGTGCAGCGTCCCAGCCGGGGAACCTTGGCACCAAAATTCTGACTGGGCACAGTCACGGCACAAGCACGGGGCGCAGCTCTACTCCCCTAACTAACCCCAGGAGGGGGCCCAGCCGGTCCGCGGCTGGCGGGATGAGAAGTTCCTGGGAGGCAGTGACTAATTTTGGAGCCGGGAGTGCAGCATCCCAGCGAGGGAACCTTGACGCTGGTCTTTGGACTGGCAGCAGAGGATCTGACCGCGGCTTCAGTGGGCCAGACACCCGGGGGCAATCTCCACACAGCCAGCATACATAGGGGACACGCCCCTCGGGAATCTCAGATAAAATAGTCATTCCAAGCAAGACAAGCAACTCTGGCTATATTCCGAGGTGCTACTCTCCTATCTCTCTGATCCATCCCCCACCCTCCCCAGGCGGCTTCATTAATATTGGAATTTCCTGAGCCAGAGGGAGAACGGCTCCAGCTCCGCGGCGGCTTTGCTTCACCCCCCCCCTTTTTTTTCTTTTGGTCTTTTCCTAACCCATTTTTCCGGCCTGAGAGAAGGAACCACAAAAAACCCAGGGACCAAAAATCCATCCCTAATTGGACTAAAAACACAGAACCAGCTACAGTCAAGCATATATGATCCAAATCTCGGACCTTCATCCTTACAGGGAACAAGGTGGGGGTTATAATCCAAAGGCAGTTCTGATAGGGATCTGACTGCATTTTTTTAGCGGATTTTCTGGAAAAACAAGTTTCCCAGTGATGGTTCAGAGACAGCAGTCGATATCAAACCACATAAAGAAGCAGACCATGACAGCTTCTACAACCCCCTAAACAAAAGAATCAAAATCTTTCCCAAATGCAGATACAATCCTGGAATCATCAGATACAGAATATAAAAAAATAATTTACAGACTGCTTCAAGACATCAGAAACAAAATAACGCAAACTTCAGAAAAAGCCCAGGAACACACTGATAAAACAGTTGAAGAACTCAAAAAGATTATTCAAGAACATAGTGGAAAAATTAATAAGTTGTAAGAATCCATAGAGAGACAGCATGCAGAAATCCAAAAGATTAACAATAAAATTACAGAATTAGACAACGTAATAGGAAGTCAGAGGAGCAGACTCGAGCAATTAGAATGCAAAGTGGGAAATCTGGAGGACCAGGGAATTAACACCAACATAGCTGAAACAAAATCAGATAAAAGAATTTTAAAAAATCAAGAACCCGAAGAATCATGTGGGACTCTATCAAGAAGGATAACTTGTGTGTGATTGGAGTCCCAGAACAGGGAGGGAGGAGAGAAAACACAGAGAGAATAGTTGAAGATCTCCTGACAGAAAACTTCCCTGACATCATGAAAGATGAAAGGATATCTATCCAAGATGCTCATCGAACCCCATTTAAGATTGATCCAAAAAGAAAAACACCAAGACATATTATCATCAAACTTGCCAAAACCAAAGATAAACAGAAAATTTTAAAAGCAGCCAGGGAGAAAATAAAGGTCTCCTTCAAGGGAGAATCAATAAGAATGAGTTCAGACTACTCAGCAGAAACCGTGCAGGCAAGAAGGCAATGGGATGACATACACAGAGCACTGAAGGAGAAAAACTGCCAGCCAAGGATCATAAATCCAGCAAAACTCTCTCTGAAATATGAAGGCGAAATTAAGATATTTACAGATAAACACAGGCTTAGAGAATTTGCAAAAACCAAACCAAAGCTACAAGAAATACTAAAGGAAATTGTTTGGTCAGAAAATCAATAATATCAGATACCAGCACAACACAAGGTCACAGAACAGAACATCCTGATATCAACTCAAATAGGGAAATCGTAAAAACAAATTAAGATTAATTTAAAAAAATGCTCATAACAGGGAATCATTGAAGTCAATATGTAAAAGATCACAATAATCAAAAAGAGGGACTAAATACAGGAGGCACTGAACTGCCATATGGAGAGTGATACAAGGCAATATAGGACAATACAAGTTAGGTTTTTACTTAGAAAAATAGGGGTAAATATTAAGGTAACCACAAAGAGGTATAACAACTCCATAACTCAAAATAAAAACCAAGAAAAACGTAACGACTCATCAAACATAAAGTCAAATACTATGAAAATCAGGATCTCACAATTTACAAAGAAAAAGTCTCAGCACAAAAAAGTAAGTGAAAAAATGAAATTGTCAACACACATAAAAAGGCATCAAAATAGCAACACTAAACACTTATCTATAATTACGCTGAATGTAAATGGACTAAATGCACCAATAAAGAGACAGAGAGTCTCAGACTGGATAAAGAAGACGATCCATCTATATGCTGCCTACAAGAGACACACCTTAGACTTAGACATACAAACAAACTAAAACTCAAAGGATGGAAAAAATATATCAAGCAAACAATAAGCAGAAAAGAAGAAGAGTAGCAATATTAATTTCTGACAAAATAGACTTTAAACTTAAATCTACCACAAAGGATAAAGAAGGACACTACATAATGATAAAAGGGACAATTAACCAGGAAGATATAACCATATTAAATGTTTATGCACCCAATGACAGGGCTGCAAGATACATAAATCAAATTTTAACAGAACTGAAAAGTGAGATAGACACCTCCACAATTATAGTAGGAGACCAACACACCACTTTCGGAGAAGGACAGGACATCCAGTAAGAAGCTCAATAGAGACACGGAAGACCTAATTACAACAATCAACCAACTTGACCTCATTGACTTCTACAGAACTCTCCACCCAACTGCAGCAAAGTATACTTTTTTTTTCTAGCACACATGGAACATTCTCTAGAATAGACCACATATTAGGTCATAAAACAAACCTTTGCAGAATCCAAAACATCGAAATATTACAAAGCATCTTTTCAGACCACAAGGCCATAAAACTGGAAATCAATGACAGAAAAATTAGGGAAAAGAAATCAAATACTAGGAAACTGAACAATACCCTCCTGAAAAAAGACTGGGTAATAGAAGACATTAAGGAGGGAATAAGGAAATTCATAGAATGCAAAGAGAATGAAAATACTTCCTATCAAAACCTCTGGGACACAGCAAAAGCAGTGCTCAGAGGCCAATTTATATCGATAAATGCACACATAGAAAAAGAAGAAAGAGCCAAAATCAGAGAACTGTCCCTACAACTTGAACAAATAGAAACTGAGCAACAAAAGAATTTATCAGGCACCAGAAGAAAACAAATAAAAATTAGAGCTGAACTAAATGAATTAGAGAACAGAAAAACAATTGAAAGAATTAACAAAGCCAAAAGCTGGTTCTTGGAAAAAATTAACAAAATTGATAAACCATTGGCTAGACTGACTAAAGAAATACAGGAAAGGAAACATATAACCTGAATAAGAAAAGAGAAGGGCCACATCACAACAGACCCAACTGAAATTAAAAGAATCATATCAGATTATTACGAAAAATTGTATTCTAAGAAATTTGCAAACCTAGAAGAAATGGATGAATTCCTGCAAAAACACTATCTACCTAAACTAACACAATCAGAAGTAGAACAACTAAATAGACCCATAACAGA
Source organism: Elephas maximus indicus (assembly GCF_024166365.1). Taxonomy (NCBI): domain Eukaryota; kingdom Metazoa; phylum Chordata; class Mammalia; order Proboscidea; family Elephantidae; genus Elephas; species Elephas maximus. Next base: position 23,973,027 of record NC_064830.1, read on the forward strand.
AAAAGAGATTGAAAAGGTAATCAAAAAACTCCCAACAAAAAAAAGCCCTGGCTCGGATGGCTATACTGCAGAGTTCTACCAAACTTTCAGAGAAGAGTTAACACCACTATTACTAAAGGTAGTTCAAAGCATAGAAAATGATGGAATACTACCTAACTCATTCTATGAAGCCACCATCTCCCTGATACCAAAACCAGGTAAAGACATCACAAAAAAGAAAATTATAGACCTATATCCATAGATGCAAAAATCCTCAACAAAATTCTAGCCAATAGAATTCAACAACATGTCAAAAAAATAATTCACCACGACCAAGTGGGATTTATACCAGGTATGCAAGGTTGGTTTAATATTAGAAAAACCATTAATGTAATCCACCATATAAATAAAACAAAAGACAAAAACCACACGATCTTATCAATTGATGCAGAAAAGACATTTGACAAAGTCCAACACCCATTTATGATAAAAACTCTCACCAAAATAGGAATTGAAGGAAAATTCCTCAACATAATAAAGGGCATCTATACAAAGCCAACAGCCAACATCACTCTAAATGGAGAGAGCCTGAAAGCATTTCCCTTGAGAACGGGAACCAGACAAGGATGCCCTTTATCACCGCTTTTATTCAACATTGTGCTAGAAGTCCTTGCCAGAGCAATTAGGCTAGACAAAGAAATAAAGGGCATCCGGATTGGCAAGGAGGAAGTAAAATTATCTCTATTTGCAGATGACATGATCTTATACACAGAAAACCCTAAGGAATCCTCCAGAAAACTACTGAAACTAATAGAAGAGCTTGGCAGAGTCTCAGGTTATAAGATAAACATACAAAAATCACTTGGATTGCTCTACATCAACAAAAAGAACGTCGAAGAGGAAATAACCAAACCATTACCATTCATATTAGCCCCTAAGAAGATAAAATACTTAGGAATAAATCTTACAAAAGATGTAAAAGACCTATATAAATAAAACTACAAAACACTACTACGAGAAATTCAAAAGGACATACTTAAGTGGAAAAACATACCTTGCTCATGGATAGGAAGAGTTAACATAGTTAAAATGTCTATTCTACCAAAAGCCCAATTCCGATACAAATTCCAATGTCATTTTTTAATGTGATAGAGAAACAAATCACCAGCTTCATATGGAAGGGAAAGAAGCCTCGGATAAGTAAAGTATTACTGAAAAAGAAGAAGAAAGTGGGAGGCCTCACCCTACCTGATTTCAGAACCTATTATACAGCCACAGTACTCAAAACAGCCTGGTACTGGTATAACAACAGGCATATAGACCAATGGAACAGAATTGAGAACCCAGATATAAATCCATCCACATATGAGCAGCTGATATTTGACAAAGGCCCAGTGTCAGTTAATTGGGGAAAAGATAGTCTTTTTAACAAATGGTGCTGGCATAACTGGATATCCATTTGCAAAAAAATGAAACAGGACCCATACCTCACACCATGCACAAAAACTAACTCCAAGTGGATCAAAGACCTAAACATAAAGACTAAAACGATAAAGATCATGGAAGAAAAAATAGGAACAACCTTAGGAGCCATAATACAAGGCATAAAGAGAATACAAAACATTACCAAAAATAACGAAGAGAAAACAGATAACTGGGAGCTCCTAAAAATCAAACACCTATGCTCATCTAAAGACTTCACCAAAAGAGTAAAAAGACCACCTACAGATTGGGAAAGAATTTTCAGTTATGACATCTGCGACCAGCAACTGATCTCTAAAATCTACATGATTCTGTCAAAACTCAACCACAGAAAGACAAACAACCCAATCAAGAAGTAGGCAAAGGATATGAACACACATTTCACTAAAGAAGATATTCAGGCAGCTAACAGATACATGAGAAAATGCTCCCGATCATTAGCCATTAGAGAAATGAAAATTAAAACTAGGATGAGATTCCATCTCACTCCAAGAAGGCTGGCATTAATCCAAAAAACACAAAATAATAAATGTTGGAGAGGAGTGGAGAGATTGGAACTCTTATACACTGCCGGTGGGAATGTAAAATGGTACGACCACTTTGGAAATCTATCTGGCGTTATCTTAAACAGTTAGAAATAGAACTACCATACAGCCCAGAAATCCCACTCCTCGGAATATACCCTAGAGAAATAAGAGCCTTCACACAAACAGATATATGCACACCCATGTTTATTGCAGCTCTGTTTACAATAGCAAGAAGCTGGAAGCAACCAAGGTGTCCATCAATAGATGAATGGTTAAATAAATTGTGGTATATTTACACAATGGACTACTATGCATCGATAAAGAACAGAGACGAATCTGTGAAACATTTCATAACATGGAGGAACCTGGAAGGCGTTATGCTAAGCCAAATCAGTCAGAGGCAAAAGGACAAATATTGTATAAGACCACTATTATAAGGTCTTCAGAAATAGTATAAACTGAGAAGATCACATACTTTTGTGGTTATGAGGGGGGGAGGGAGGGAGGGTGGGAGAGGGTTTTTTACTGATTAATTAGTAGATAAGAACTGCTTTGGGTGAAGGGAAGGACAATACTCAATACATGGAAGGTCAGCTCAACTGGACTGGACCAAAAGCAAAGAAGTTTCCGGGATAAACTGAATGCTTCAAAGGTCAGCGGAACAAGGGCAGGGGTTTGGGGAACATGATTTAAGGGGACTTCTAAGTCAACTGGCAAAATAATTCTATTATGAAAACATTCTGCATCCCACTTTGAAATGTGGCATCTGGGGTCTTAAATGCTAACAAGCAGCCATCTAAGATGCATCAATTGGTCTCAACCCACCTGGATCAAAGGAGAATGAAGAACACCAAGGTCACATGATAACTAAGAGCCCAAGAGACAGAAAGGGCCACATGAACCAGAGACCTACATCATCCTGAAACCAGAAGAACTAGTTGGTGCCCGGCCACAATCAATGACTGCCATGAAGGGAGCACAACAGAGAACTCCTGAGGGAGCAGGAGACCAGTGGGATGCAGACCCCAAATTCTCACAAAAAGAACATACTTAATGGTCTGACTGAGACTAGAGGAACCCCGGCGGTCATGGTCCCCAAACCTTCTGTTGACCCAGGACAGGAACCATTTCCGAAGACAACTCATTAGACATGAAAGGGACTGGACAGTGGGTAGGAGAGAGATGCTAATGAAGAGTGAGCTAATTATATCAGGGAGACACTTGAGACTGTGTTGGCATCTCCTGTCTGGAGGGGGGATGGGAGGATAGAGAGAGATGGAAGCTGGCAAAATTGTCACGAAAGGAGAGACTGGAAGGACTGACTCATAAGGGGGCGAGCAAGTGGGAATACGGAGTAAGGTGTATATAAACTTATATGTGACAGTCTGACTTGATTTGTAAACGTTGACTTGAAGCTGAATAAAAGTTAATAAAAAAGGCAAAAAGGCAAGTCAAAAGGACAAAAAGTCAAAAAGATACGGCAAACGGAAAAAAGGCAAAAAGACAAAAAGTCAAAAGACAAGGCAAAAAGGTAAAATGCAAGGCAAAAAGGGGAAAAGGCAGAAAGTCAAGACAAAAGGCAAAAAGACAAGGAAATATGGTTAAAAAGGCAAAAAGGGAAGGCAAACCGGTAAAAAGGAAAAAGTCAAGTCATAAAGGCAAAAAGGCAAGGGTAAAAGGAAAAAGTCAAGGCAAAAAGGTAACACAAAAGTTAAAAAAGAAAGGGAAAAGGAAAAAGACAAAGGAAAGAAGCAAAAAATAAGGCAAATGTCAAAAAGTCCAAAGGCAAGTCAAGGCAAAAACAAAAGAAAGACAAAAAGGCAAAAATGCAAAGCAAGGAAAAGCAATGAAAAAAGCAAAAAGGCAGAAAAGTAAAAAGTCAATGAAAGGAAAGGAATAAACGCAAAAGGACAAAGCAAAGATGCAAAAAGGGACAGAGATAAGGCAAAATTGAAAATGGAAAAAAGGCAAAATCGAAAAGGACAAGGGAAAAAATCAAGGCAAAAGGGCAAAAAGGCAAGACAAGGTAAAAAAGCAGAAAAGCAAAAAGGAAAAAGGGACGGTAAAGAGAAAAAAGGCAGAAAGCCAAGGCAAAAAGGCAAGGCAAAAGGACAAAAAGGCAAATGATAAGGCAGTGAAAAAAGGGAAAGAGACAAAAAGTCAAAAGGCAAGGCAAAAAGGCAAAATATAACAGAAATCCAAAAAAGCAAGACAAAAGGCAAAAAGGCAAGACAATATGATAAAAAGGCAGAAAGGGAAGGCAAACCAGTAAAAAGGCAAAAAGGTAAATCATAAAGGTGAAAAGGCAGTGAAGAATGCAAGGTAAAAAGGGAAAAAGTCAAGGCAAAAAGGCAAGAGAAATGGCAAAAAGGAAAGGAAAAGGGCAAAAAGAGAAGGGAAAAAGGCAAAAAGAAAAGAAAAAAGTTAAAAACTCAAAAGGGAAGTCAAGATAAAAAGGCAAAAACACAAGGTAAGATAAAAATGCAAAGCAAGGCAAGTCAAGGAAAAAGGAAAAAGCCTAAGGGAATTCAAGGAAAGCAATAAAGGCTAGAAGGGAAAGGAAAAAGGAAAAAAAATGCAAAAAGGAAAAGAGATAAGGCCATGGTTAAAGTGGAAAAAAAGACAAGGAAAAAATGCAACAAGCCAAAAAGACAAGGGAAAAAGGCAAGGCAGAAACGCAAAAAGTCAAGGCAAGACAAGGTAAAAAAGCAAAAAGGAAAAAGGCAAAGCAAAAAGGCAAAAAAGCAAACAGGAAAAAAGACAAGGCAAAAAGAAAAAAGGCAAATGGAAGGCGAAAAGGAAAAAAGGCAAAAGGGCAAAAAGTCAAAAAGACATGGCAAAAAGGATAAAAGGCAAAGAAGTAAAAAGTCAAAAAGACAAAGCAAAAAGCTAAAACAGAAGGCTAAAAAGAGAAAAAGGCATGGCAAAGTCAAGGTAAAAAGGGAAAAACGCAAGGCAAAAAGGCAAGTCAAAAGGGCAAAAAGGCAAAAAGATAAGGCAAACGGAAAAAAGTCAAAGAGGCAAAACGTCAAAAGATAAGGCAAAAAGGGAAAAGGAAAAAAGCAAGACAAAAGGCAAAAAGGCAAGGAAATGTAGTAAAAAAGGGAAGGCAAACCGGTAAAAAGGAAAAAGTCAAGTCATAAAGACAAAGAGGCAAGGGTAAAAGGGAAAAAGTCAAGGCAAAAATGCAACACAAAAGGCAAAAATAGAAAGGGAAAAAGGCAAAAAGACAAAGGAAAAAGGCAAAAAAGGGGCAAAATGTCAAAAAGTCCAAAGGCAAGTCAAGACAAAAAGGCGAAAAGACAAGGCAACACAAAAAGGCAAAAATGCAAAGCAAGGAAAAGCAATGAAAAAAGCAAAAAGGCAAAAAAGTAAAAAGTCAATGAAAGGAAAGGAATAAACGCTAAAAGACAAAGCAAAGATGCAAAAAGAAAAAGAGATAAGGCAAAACTGAAAATGGAAAAAAGGCAAAATCGAAAAGGACAAGGGAAAAAATCAAGGCAAAAGGGCAAAAAGGCAAGACAAGTTAAAAAGGCAAAAAAGCAATACGGAAAAAGGGAAGGTAAAGAGAAAAAAGGCAAAAAGCCAAGGCAAAAAGCCAAGGCAAAAAGATAAGGCAGAAAGAAAAAAGGCAAAGAGGCAAAAAGCCAAAAGGCAAGGCAAAAAATCAAAATGCAAGGTAAAAAGCAAAACAGCAAGACAAAAAGGCAGAAAGCCAAGGCATTACGGTAAAAAGGCAGAAAGGGCAGGCAAACTGGTAAAAAGGCAAATCATAAAGGTAAAAAGGCAATGAAAAAGGAAAGGGAAAAAGGGAAAAAGTCAAGGCAAAAAGACAAGACAGTAGCCAAAAAGGAAAGGAAAACAGCAAAAAGACAAGGAAAAAGGCAAAAAGACAATGGAAAAAGGCAAAAAGTCAAAGGGTAAGTGAAGAGAAAAAGGAAAAACCACAAGGCAAGACAAAAAGGCAAAAACGCAAATCAAGGCAAAGCAAGGAAAAAGGAAAAAAGGTAAAAAAGTAAAAAGGCTATGAAAGGAAAGGAATAAAGGTTAAAAGGCAAAGCAAAAAGGCAAAAGGCAATGCAAAATGCAAAAAGGAAAAGAGAAAAGGTAAAAATTAAGATGGAAAAAAGGCAAGAATGCAAAAACAAAAGGGAAAAAGGCAAGACAAAAAGGCAAAAAGGCAAGGCAAGTTAAGGTAAAAAGGCAAAAAAGAAAAAAGGCAAGGCAGAAAGAAATAAAGGCAAGGCAAAAAGGCAAAATGGCAAGGCAAGTTAAAGTAAAAAGGCAAAAAAGCAAAAAGGAAAAAGGCAAAGCAAAAAGGCAAAAAAGGAAAAAAGGCAAGGCAAAAAGAAATAAAGGCAAGGAAAAAAGGCAAAAAGACAAGGCAAAGGGCAAAGAGAAAAAGATAAGGCAAACAGGAAAAAAGGGAAAGAGGGAAAAAGTCAAAAAGACAAGGCAAAAAGCTAAAACGGAGGGCAAAATAGGGAAAAAGGTAAAAAGGCAAGACAATATGGTAAAAAGGCAAAAAGGGAAGGAAAACAGGTAAAAGGCAAAAAGGCAATGAAAAAGGCAAGGGCAAAGGGAAAATGTCAAGGCAAAAAGGAAAGACAAAAGGCAAAAAGAAAGGAAAAAAGGCAAAAGACAACGGAAAAAGGCAAAAAGACAAGGTGAAAAGTAAAAAGTCAATAGGCAAGTCAAGAGAAAAAGGCTAAACCACAAGGCAAGACAAAAAGGCAAAAATGCAAAGGAAGGCAAGCCAAAGCAAAAGATAAAGTAAAAAGGCAATGAAAGGAAAGGAATAAAGGCTACAAGGCAAAGCAAAAAGGCAAAAAGGCAAGGCAAAAAGGAAAAGAGATAAGGCAAAAGATAAAACGGAAAAAAGGCAAGGCAAAAAGGAAAAGAGATAAGGCAAAAGATATAATGGAAAAAAGGCAAGGAAAAAAAGCCAAAAAGACAAGGGAAAAAAGGCAAAGCAAGGAAAAGTCCAAGAGGAAAAAGGAAAAGCAAAGAGGAAATGAAACAAAAAGGAAAAAAGGCAAAGCAAAAAGAAAAAAGGCAAGGAAAAAAGGAATAAAGGCAGAAAAAAAGGCAAAAAGGCAAGACAAAGGGGCAAAAAGGCAAAAAATAAGGTAAACAGAAAAAAGACAAAGAGGTAAAAAGTCAAAAGACAAGGCAAAAAGGCAAAATACAAGGCAAAAGGAAAAAGGCCAAAAGGTAAGACAAAAAGGTAAAAAGGCAAGGCAATATGGTAAAAAGGTAAAAAGGGAAGGCAAACCGGTATAAAGGCAAAAAGGCAAAGAAAAAGGAAAGGTAAAAAGTGAAAAAGAAAAGTCAAAAAGGAAAAAAGAGAAATACAAGGGAAAAAGGCAAAAAGAGAAGGAAAAAGGCAAAAAGACAAGGGAAAAAGGCAAGGGAAGGCAAGGCAAAAGGCAAAAAAGCAAAAAGGAAAAAGACAAAGCAAAAAGGCAAAAAAAAAGAAAAAAGGCAAGGCAAAAAGCAAAAAGGTAAAAAGGCAAGGCAAAAAAGAAGGCAGGGAAAGAAGGCAAAAAGGCAAGACAAAAGGGGAAAAAGGCAAAAAGATAAGGCAAAAAAGAAAAAAGGTAAGGGGGAAGTCGAAAAGACAAGGCAAAAAGCTAAAACGGAAGGCAAAAAAGGGGGAAAGGGAAGGCAAAAAGGCAATGCGAAAAGGAAAAAAGGCAAGGAAAAAGGACAAAAAAGCAAAAAGATAGGGCAAACGGAAAAAAGGCAAAGATGCAAAAAGTCAAAAGAAAAGGCAAAAAGGTAAAATGCAAGGCAAAAAGGAAAAAGACAAGACAAAAAGGCTTTAAGGCAAGGTAATGCATTAAAAAGGCAAAAAGGGAAGGCAAACCTGTAAAAAGGCAAAAAGACAAGTCATGAAGGCAAAAAGGAAATGAAAAAGCCAAGATTAAAAGGGGAAAAGTCAAGGCAAAAAGGCAATACAAAAGGCAAAAGGGGAAAAGGCAAAAAGACAATGGAAAAAGGCAAAAAAAAAGACAAAAGGCAAAAGGTCAAAAGGCAAGTCAAGGCAAAAACACAAGGCAAGACAAAAAGACAAAAAAGTAAAAAGGCAACAACACAATGAAAGGAAAGAAATCAAGGCTAAAAGGCAAAGCCAAAAGGCAGAAGACAATGCAAAAAGGAAAAGAGATAACGCAAAAGTTAAAATGGAAAAAAGGCCAGGAAAAAAGGCAAAATTCCAAAAAGACAAGGGAAAAAGGCAAGACAAAAAGGTAACACAAGGCTAGGTAAAAAGCAAAAAGAGAAGACAAAAAGAAAAAAGGAAGGAAAAAAGGCAAAAAGGCAGGGCAAAAGGACAAAAAGACAAAAAGATAAGGCAGAAGGTAAAAAGGCAAGGAAAAAAGGCAAAGAGGCAAAAAGCCAAAAGGCAAGGAAAAAATCAAAAAGGCACGACAAAAAGTCAAAAAGATAATGCAGAAAGTAAAAAGGCAAGGAAAAAAGGCAAAAAGGCAAGGGAAGAGGGCAAAAAGCAAAAAAGATAAGGCAAACAGGAAAAAAAGGAAAGAGGGAAAAAGTCAAAAAGACAAGGCAAAAAGCTAAAACGGAGGGCAAAATAGGGAAAAAGAGAAAGCAAAAAAGCAAGAAAATAGGGAAAAAGGAAAGAGAAAAAGGCAAAAAGACAAGGGAAAAGGCAGAAACACAAGGGAAAAGGCAAAAAGAGAAGGGAAAAGGCAAAAAGGGAGAAAGGCAAGGCAAGACAAGGTAAAAAGGCAAAAAAGCAAAAACAGAAAACAAAGAGGCAAAAAAGCAAAAAGGAAAAACAGCAAGACAAAAAGAAAAAAAATGAAAAAAGGCAAGGCAAAAAGGAATAAAGGCAAGGAAAATAGGCAAAAGGCAAGGCAAAAGGGCAAAAAGATATGGCAAAAAGGAAAAAAGTCAAAGAGGAAAAGATCCAAAAGATAAGGCGAAAAGCAAAAACTTAAGGCAAAAAGGGGAGGCAAAAAGGCAAGGCAGAAAGGGAAAAGGCAAGGCAAAAACGCAAGGCAAAAGTACAAAAAGTAAAAAAGATAAGGCAAACGGAAAAAAGGCAAAGAGGCAAAAAGTCAAAAGACAAGGCAAAAAGGTAAAATGCAAGGCAAAAACTGAAAAGCCAAAAAGGCAAGGCAAAAGTGCAAACAGATAAGGCAAAATGGAAAAAAAAGGCAAAGAGGGAAAAAGTCAAAAAGACAAAGCAAAAACCTAAAACGGAAGGGAAAAAGGGAAGGCAAAAAAGCAAGGCTAAAAGGGAAAAAGGCAAGGTAAAAAGGCAAGGCAAAAGGACAAAAGGGCAAAAAGATAAGGCAAACGGAAAAAAGGCAAAGACGCAAAAAGTCAAAAGACAAGGCAAAAAGGGAAAAGGCAAAAAGGCAAGACAAAAAGGCAAAAGGCAAGGCAATACAGTAAAAAGGCAAAAAGGGACGGCAAACTGGTAAGAAGGCAAAAAAGCAAATCATAAAGACAAATAGGAAATGTAAAAGGCAAGGTAAAACGGGAAAAAGTCAAGGCAAAAAGACAAGACAAAAGGCAAAAAGAAAAGGGAAAAAGGCAAAAACACAAGAAAAAAGGCAAAAAGACCAAGGAAAAAGTCAAGGCAAGACAAGGTATACAGGGGAAAAAAGCAAAACAGCAAAATAAAAAGGGAAAAAAGGGAAAAGGAAAAAATGCAAAGCAAAAGAAATAAAGGCAAAGAAAAAAGGCAAAAAGACAAGAAAAAGGGCAACAAGGGAAAAAGATAAGGCAGAGAGGAAAAAATGCAAAGAGGGAAAAAGTCAAAAAGACAAGGAAAAAAGCTAAAAAGGAAGACAAAAAGGGAAGGCAAAAAGGCAAGGCAAAAGGACAAAAAGGAAAAAGATAAGGCAAACGGAAAAAAGGGAAAGAAGCAAAAAGTGAAAAGACAAGGCAAAAAGGTAAAATGAAAGGCAAAAAGAGAAAAGTCAAAAAGGCAAGGCAAAAGATAAGACAAAAAGGAAAAAAGACAAAGAGGGAAAATGGTAAAAAGTTAAAACAGAAGGCAAAAAATGGAAGGCAAAAATGGAAAAAAGCAGGACAAAAAGGCAAAAAGGCAAAGCAAAAGGAAAAAAGGCAAAAAAAATAAGGCAAAGAGGGAAAAAGTCAAAAGACAAGGCAAAAAAGTAAAATGCAAGGCAAAAAGTGAAAAGGCAAAAAGACAAGTCAAAAGGGCAAAAAGTCAAAAAGATAAGGCAAAAAGGGAAAAAGGAAAAAAGGCAAAGAGGGAAAAAGACAAGGCAAAAAGCTAAAATGGAAGGCAAAAAAGGGAAAAGGTGAAGGCAAAAAGGCAAGGCAAAAAGGCAAGGCAAAAGGACAAAAAGGCAAAAAGATAAGGCAAATGGAAAAAAGGCAAAGAGGCAAAAAGTAAAAGACAAGGCAAAAAGGTAAAATGCAATGAAAAAGGGAAAAGGAAAAAAGGGAAGACAAAAGGCAAAAAGGGAAGGCAAATTGGTAAAAAGACAAAAAGGCAAATCATAAAGGCAAAAAGGCAATGAAAAAGGCATGGTAAAAAAGGAAAAAGTCAAGGCAAAAAGGCAAGACAAAAGGTAAAAAGAAAAGGAAAAAAGGGAAAAAGACAAGGGAAAAGGCAAAAAGGGAAAAGGGCAAGGTAAAAAGGAAAAAAAGAAAAAAGGAAAGAGGCAAAGCAAAAACTCAAGGCAAAAAGAAAAATGACAAAGAGACAAGGCAAAAAGGAATAAAGGCAAGGAAAAAAGGCAAAAGGCAAGACAAAAGGGCAAAAAGATAAGGATAAAAGACAAAGAGGGAAAAATTAAAAAAGACAAGGCAAAAAGCTAAAACGGAAGGCAAAAAAGGGAAAAAGGCATGGCAAAAGGACAAAAAGATAAGGCAAACGGAAAAAAGACAAAGAGGCAAAAAGTCAAAAGACAAGGCGAAAAGGCAAAAAGGTGAGACAAAAAGGCCAAAAGGCAAGGCAAGACAGTAAAAAGGCAAAAAAGGAAGGTAAACCGGTAAAAAGGCAAAAAGGAAAATCATAAAGGCAAAAAGGCAATGAAAAAGGCATGGTAAAACGGGAAAAAGTCACAGCAAAAAGGCAAGACAAAAGGCAAAAACAAGGGAAACAGGCAAAAACACAAGAAAAAAGGCAAAAAGACCAGGGAAAAAGGCAAGGCAAGAAAAAGTAAAAAGGTAAAAAAGCAAGACGGCAAAACAAAAAGTCAAAAAATCAAATCCAATCGATTAGAATAGACTAGAGTAGGGTAGAGTAGAATACAATAGAAAAGACTAGGATGGAGTAGAATGGTGTAGAATGGAGTTCAATGGAGTCGAATGGAGTCGAAAAGAGATAATAGAGTTGAGTAGAGTCTAATAGAGCCAAAAAGAGCCTATTAGAGCTGAATAGAGCAGAATGGAGCCGATTAGAGCCAATTAGAGCCGAATCCAATCGATTTCAGCCAAATGGGAATGAATGGAGTGGAATGGAGCCGATTTGAGCTGAATCGCATCGAAATGCATGGAATCGAATCCAGTAGAATAGAGTAGGGTAAGATAGAATAGAATAGAATTGAACACAGTAGAACAGAATAGAAAGAATACAATAGAACGGAGTAGAAAAGAGTAGAGCAAAGCAGAATAGTGTAGAGGAGACGAAAGCAAAACAGAGTCGAATAGAGTCGAATCGAACCGAATGCAGATGAAACGAGACAAATCGCGTCAAATGCCGTCAAATCAATTAGAGTAGGGTAGAATAGAACAGTGCAGAATGGAGTGCAATGGAATCGAATGGAGTTGAATAGAGTAGAAAAGAGCCGAATAGGGCCGAAAAGGGCCGAATCGAGCTGAATACAGCCAAATTAAGCCAAGTCGAGCTGATTCCAGTGAATCGAGCCTAAAGAAGCCAAATCGAGCCGAATCGAGCCTAATCAGGCTGAATCGACACTATTCGAGGCAAATGGAGCCGAATGGACACGAATAGAACCGTTTTGACCTGAATCGCGTCAAAATTCATCAAATTGAATTGAATAGATTAGAGTAAGGGAGGTTCGGCTATGGTAGGGTAGGGTAGAATAGACTAGAGTAGAGTAGAATAGAGTCAAATAGTGCTAAACACAGCTAAATTGAGCCAAATGGAGACAAAACGAGGCGAAACACGTCAATCGCTTCGAATCGGGTCAAAACGAATCAAATCGATTAGAATAGATTAGGGTAGGGAAGGGTAGACTAGAATAGAGTAGAATAGTGTGGAATGGAATAGAATGGAGTTGAAAGGAGTCGAATAGAGACGGATAGAGATGAATAGAGTAGAAAAGAGTGGAAGAGAGCAGGATAGGGCCGAATAGGTCCAAAGAAGGCCTAATCGAGCAGAATCAAGCAGAATCAACGCAATCCGAGCCAAATCGAGCCGAATGGAGCCAAATCGAGCTGAATAGAGCCGATTCGAACCCAATTGAGCTTATTCAAGCCTAATCGCTTCATATCGCGTGGAAATGCATTGAATCGAATCGAATCAAATAGATTAGAGAAGGGCAGGAGGGGGCAGGGAGGGAAGAATAGAATAGAACAGTACTGAATAGAAAGAATAGAATATAATACAGTAGAGTAGAGCAGAGAAGAGTAGAGTAGAATAGAATTGAGTCAAATAGAGTCAAATAGTGCAGGATATAGCTGAATAGAGCCAATTCGAGCTGAATCGAGCCAAAAGGAAACAAAACGAGACGAATCATGTCGACTTGCTTCGAACTGCGTCGAATCGAATCTATTAGAATAGATCAGAGTAGGGTAGGGTAGAACAGAATAGAGTAGAATGGAGTAGAATAGAGACAAATAGAGTAGCAAAGAGTCAAATCGAGCCGAATAGGGCCGAATAAGGCTGAATCAAGCCGAATCGAGTTGAAACGAGCAGAACCGAGCTGAAAAGAAGTGATTGGAGTCAAATCGAGCTGAATCGAACTGATGGTGTCAAAGCGAGTAGAATCGAGCCAATTCAAGCATAGTCGAGTCCAATCGCATCAAAATGCTTTGAATCGAATCAAATCGAGTAGATTAGAATAGGTTATGGTACATAGTTTGTGTTAGGGTAGACTAGGGTAGAAAAAGGTAGACTACAGTAGAGTAGACAAGAGAAGGCTAGAGTAGTATCCTAGACTAGTAAGCTGAACTAATCAGGTAGACTAGTGGCCTTGGTCAGTAGCCTAGACAACTAGCCTTGAATAGTACCCTTGCCTTGACAACTACCCTGAATTAGTACCCTGAACTAGTACCCTTGCCTTAACTAGTAGTCTTCACTAGTACCCTTCCCTTAACTAGTACCCTTAACTAGAAGCCTTGCCTTAACTAGCACCCTGGCCTTAACTAGTAGCCCTAACTAGTACCCTTCACTTGTAGCCTTGCCTTAACTAGTAGCCTTAACTAGTGCCCTGGCATTAAGTAGTACCCTTAATAAACCTTACCTTAACTACTACCCTTAACTAGTACCCTGGTCTTAACTAGTAGCCTAAACTAGTATACTTGCTTTAAGTAGTACCCTTGCCCTGACTGGTACCCTCAATTAGTACCCTGATTGAGTACCCCTAAGTGTAGGGTATGGTAGGAAGGGGTAGCATAGGGCAGGGTAGCATACGGTGGAACAGAGAAAATAGACTAGAACAGCATAGGTCCGGGTAGGTTAGTTTAGTGTAGGGTATGGTAGAGTAGCATAGAATGGAATAGAGAAAAGAGAAAACGAGAATAGAATAGAAGAGAAAAGAACAGAATAGATTAGGATAGGGTAGGTTGGGGTAGGGTTCTGAAGAATAGAATAGTGTAGAATGGAGTAGAATGGTGTGGAATGGAGTCGAACAGAGATGAATAGAGTAGAAAAGAGTTGAATAGAGCTGAATACCGCCGAATAGGAACAAATAGGGCCGAATTGAGCAGAGTCGAGCAGGATCAAGCCAAATCGAGCCGAATTGAGTCGAATTAACCAGACTCGAACTGAATGGAGCCGAATGGAGCTGAAAAGAGCCAAAGAGAGAGAAACAAAATGAACCGAACTAAATCGAGCCAAATCAGACCTTATCACATCCTATTGCATCGAATCTCGTTGAATTCCATCAAATCCTACCAAAATCCGTCGAATCTCATGGAATCTCTCTGAATCCCATCGAACTGTGTCAAATAGGGTAGAATGGTGTTGAATTGAACAGAATCGAATTAAATTGAATAGATTAGAGTAGTGAAGGTAAGGCTGGGATTCGGTAGGGTAGGGCAGAGTAGACTAGAATAGAGTAGAACAGAAGAGAATACAAAGAGTAGAATGGAGTAGAGTTGAGTAGAGTAGAATAGTCAGAGTCGAGTAGTGCAGAGTATAGATGAACAGATCCGATTCAAGCCGAATCGAGTCGAATGGAGAGGAAATGAAACAAATTGCAATAAATCGAATCGATTAGAATAGATTAGAGTAGGGCAGGGTAGGGTAGAACAGAGTAGAATAGTGTAGAATGGAGTAGAACAGAGTAGAGTGGTGTGGAATGGAGTCGAATGGAGCCAAATAGAGACGAATAAAGTAGAAAAGAGCTGAATAGAGCTAAAAAGGCCTGAATAAGGTTGAATCGAGCCAAATTATGCTGAATTGAGCAGAATCGAGCCAAATTGACCCGATTCAAGTCAAAAGAGCTACATAGAGCCGATTCGAGCCTAATCACATGGAATCACGTCAAAATGCATTGATTGAATCAAATAGATTAGAGTAGAGGAGGATAGGGTAGGAGAGGATAGACTAGAATAGAACAGAACACAACAGAAAGAATAGAATAGAATTAAGTAGAGTAGAGTACAGTAGAATAGACTGAAATTGAGTTGAATAGAGCCAAAAGAGCCGAACAGAGCTGAATAGAGCCGAATCAACCAAATACGAGGTGAATCGAGACGAATCATGTCAAATTGCATTGAAATCTGTCGAATCGCAATGAATACATTAGTGTAGGGCAGGTAAGGTTAGGGTAGTGCAGAATAGAACAAAACAGAAAGACTGGAGTAGAGTAGATCCAAATAGAGTGGAATACTGCCGAAAAGAGCCAAATAGAGCAGAAAAGAGCCAAGTAGAACCAAATCAAGTCTAATGGAATGGAAAGGAGCTGAATCGAGCAGATATGACCCGAATCAGGTCGAAACGCTCTCAAGCTTGTCGAATAGAATCGAACAGATTACAGTAGGGTAAGTTAGGGTAGGGTAGGGTAGAATAGAATGCAGTAAAACAGAACAGAATAGAACAGAACTGAATAGAAAGAATAGAATAGGGTCGAGTAGAGTATAGCAGTGGAGTAGAATAGAGTCGAATATTGCCGAATAGAGCCAAAAAGAGCCAAATCGATAGAAGTCGAGAGGAATCATGCCTAATCCCGTGGAATTGTGCCGTATCGCATCGAATCCCGTCGAATTGCGTTGATTCCCATCGATTTAAGTCAAATCGAATCCAATCGATTAGAATAGACTAGAGTAGGGTAGAGTACAATACAATAGAGTAGAGAAGAATAGAGTAGGATGGAGTAGAACAGTGTAGAATGGAGTTGAATGGAATCGAATGGAGTCGAATGGAGTCGAAAAGAGATAATAGAGTTGAGTAGAGTCTAATACAGAGGAATAGAGCCTATTAGAGCTGAATAGAGCCGAATGGAGCCGATTAGAGCCGAATCGACCCGATTTGAGCCAAATGGGGATGAATGGAGTGGAATGGAGCCGATTTGAGCCGAATCGCATTGAAATGCGTGGAATCAAATCCAGTAGAATAGGTTAGAATAGAATAGAATTGAACATAGTAGAACAGAATACAATAGAATGGAGTAGAAAAGAGTAGAGCAGGGCAGAATAGTGCATTAGAGACGAGAGTAGAATAGAGTCGAATAGAGTCGAGTTGAGACAAATGGAGATGAAATGAGACAAATCGCGTTGAATCCCATTGAATCAATTGCAGTAAATTAGAGTAGGGTAGAGAAGAATAGTGCAGAATGGCGTGCAATGGAATCGAATGGAGTCAAATAGAGTAGAAAAGAGCCGAATAGTGCCGAAGAGGGCTGAATCGAGCCAAATTAAGCTGAATCGAGCTGATTCCAGTGAATCGAGCCTAATGAAGCCAAATCGAGCTGAATCGAGCCTAATCAAGCTGAATCGACACTATTCGAGGCAAATGGAGCCGAATGGACACGAATCGAACTCATTCCACGCGAATCGCGTCAAAATTCATCAAATCGAATTGAATAGATTAGAGTAGGGGAGGTTCGGGTATGGTAGGGTAGGGTAGAATAGAGTAGAGAAAAATAGAGTCAAATAGTGCAAAACACAGCCAAACTGAGCCGAATGGAGACAAAACGAGGCGAATCGCGTCAATCGCTTCGAATCAGGTCAAAACGAATCAAATCAATTAGAATAGATTAGGGTAGGGAAGGGTAGCCTAGAATAGATTTCAGTAGTGTGGAATGGAATAGAACGGAGTTGAAAGGAGTCGAATAGAGACGGATAGAGATGAATAGAGTAGAAAAGAGTGGAAGAGAGCAGGATAGGGCCGAATAGGGCCAAAGAAGGCCTAATTGAGCAGAATCAATGCAATCTGAGTGAAATCGAGCCGAATGAAGCCAAATCGAGCTGAATAGAGCCGATTCGAACCGAATTGAGCTTATTCAAGCCTAATTGCTTCAAGTCACGTGGAAATGCGTCGAATCGAATCAAATAGATTAGAGAAGGGCAGGGGAGGGGCCAGGAGGTAGAATAGAATAAAACAGTACTGAATAGGAAGACTAGAATATAGTACAGTAGAGTAGAGCAGAGTAGAGCCTTCCGTCTTAGCTTTTTGCCTTGTCTTTTTGACTTTTTTCCTCTTTGCCTTTTTGCCTTTCTGCCCTTTTGCCTTGCATTTTTGCCTTTTTCCTTGCCTTCATTCCTTTTTGCCTTGCCTGTTTTCCTTTTACCTTTTTGCCTGTTTTTTGCCTTGCCTTGCTTCGCGTTTTTGCCTTTTTGTCTTGCCTTGTGTTTTTGCCTTTTTGCCTTGACTTGCGTTTTGACTTTTTGCATTGTTTTTTCCCCTTATCTTTTTGCCTTTTTCCCTTTTTGCCTCTTGTCTTGCCTTTTTGCCTTGGCTTTTTCCCTTGCCTTGTCTTTTTACTTTTTCCCTCTTTTCCTTTTTGCCTTATCTTTTTGCCTTTCTGCCCTTTTGCTGTGCCTTTTTGCCTTTTTTCTTTTTGCCTTGCCTTTTTTCCTTTTTGCTTTTTTGCCTTTTTACCTTGCCCTGCCTTGCCTTGTTGCCTTTTTCCCTTGTCTTTTTGGCTTTTTACCTTTTTTCCATTTTAACTTTTGCCATATTTCTTTTCCTTTTTGCCTTGCCTTTTTGCCTTTTTTTGCTTTGTCTTTTAGCCTTTATTCCTTTCCTTGCATTGCCTTTTTGCCTTTTTACTTCTTCACCTTTTTCCTTGCCTTGCTTTGCATTTTTGCCTTTTTGTCTTGCCTTGCCTTTTGACTTTTTCCTTTTTGGCTTTTTTAGTTGTCTTTTTGCCTTGACCTTTTCCCTTTTAACCTTGGCATTTTCATTGCCTTTTTGCCTTTCTGATTTACCTTTTTGCCTTTTTACCGGTTTGCCTTCCTTTTTGCCTTTTTGTCTTGCCTTTTCCCTTTTGCCTTGGATTTTACCTTTTTGCTTTGTCTTTTGACTTTTTGCCTCTTTGCCTTTATTCCTTTTGCCTTACTTTTTTGCCTTACCTTTTTGCCTTTTTGTCCTTTTGCCTTGCCTTTTTGCTTGTTTGCCTTGCCTTTTTCCCTTTTTGTCTTGCCGTTTTCCCTTCCGTTTTAGCTTTTTGCCTTGTCTTTTTGACTTTTTCCCTCTTTGCCTTTTTTCCTACTTGCCTTTTGTGTTGCTTTGTGCCTTGACTTTTTCCCTTTTAACCTTGCCTTTTTCATTCCCTTTTTGCCTTGATGACTCTCCTTTTTGCCTTTTTACGTGTTTGCCATCCCTTTTTGTCTTTTTACCGTATTGCCTTGCCTTTTGCTTTTTTGCCTTGTCTTTTGCCTTTTCCCTTCTTGCCTTGCATTTTACCTTTTTGCCCTGTATTTTGACTTTTTGCCTCTTTTCCTTTTTTCCGTTTGCCTTATCTTCTTGCCTTTTCGTCCTATTGCCTTGCCTTTCCTTTTCTGCCTTGCCTTTATACCTTCCCTTTTCCGTTGCCTTTATACCTTCCCTTTTTCCCTTTTTTGCCTTCCATTTTAGGTGTTTGCTGTGTCTTTTTGACTTTTTCCCTCTTTGCCTTTTTTCCTTTTTACCTTATCTTTTTTGCCTTTTGCCTTTTTCCCTTTTTTCTTTGCCATTATTCTTTTTGCCTTGCCTTTTTTCCCTTTTTGCTTTGCCTTTTTCTTTTTTGCCTTTTTACCTTTTCTTGCCTTGCCTTTTGCCTTTTTGTCTTGCCTTTTTGCCTTTTTGCCTTGCGTTTTACCTTTTGCCTTGCCTTTTGACTTTTTGCCTCTTTGCCTTTTTTCCTTATTTTTGCCTTCCCTTTTTTCTTTTTTGCCTTTTTACCTTGCCTTGCCCTTTTGTCTTGTCTTTTTCCCTTGTCTTTTTGCATTTTTGCCTTTTTTCCTCGTCTATTTGCCTTTTTCCCTTTTCTTTTTGCCTTTTTTCCTTTCCTTTTTGCATTTTGTCTTGCTTTTTGCCTTCATTTTTTCCCGTTTTACCTTGCCTGTTTCATTACCTTTTTGCCTTTTTACGCTTTGCCTTCCCTTTTTGCCTTTTTACCATATTGCCTTGCCTTTTTGCCTTTTTCACTTTTTGCCTTGCCTTTTTGCCTTGCCTTTTGACTTTTTGCCTTTTTCCTTGCCTTTTTTCCTTCTACCTTATCTTTTTCCTTTTTGTCCTTTTGCCTTGTCTTTTTGCCTTTTTGCCTTGCCTTTTTGTCTTTTTCTTTTTGCCTTCCCTTTTTCCTTTTTCCTTTTTTGACTTTTTGCCCTGCCTTGCCTTGCCTTTTTGCCTTGTCCTTTTAGATTTTTGCCTTTTTTCCTTGCCTTTTTCCATTTTAATTTTTGCCTTATCTGGTTTCCTTTTTGTATTGCCTTTTGCCTTTTTGCTTTGCCTTTTAGCCTTTTTTCCTTTTCTTTCATTACCTTTTTGCCTTTTTTACTTTTTTACCTTTCTGCCTTTTTCCTTGCCTTGCCTTGCTTCATGTTTTTGACTTTTTGTCTTGCCTTGTGTTTTTGCCTTTTTGCCTTGACTTGCCTTTGGACTTTTTGGCTTTTTCCCTTGTCTTTTTGCCTTTTTCCCTTTCCTTTTTGCCCATTGTGTTGCCTTTTTGCCTTGATTTTCCCTTTTAACCTTGCCTTTTTCATTGCCTTTTTGCCTTTTAACCGGTTTGCCTTCCCTTTTTGTCTTTTTACCGTATTGCCTTGTCTTGCCTTTTTCCCTTTTCGCTTTGCATTTTACCTTTTTGCCTTGTCTTTTGAGTTTTTGCCTCTTTGCCTTTTGTCTGTTTGCCTTATCTTTTTGCCTTTTTATCCTTTTGCCTTGGCTTTTTGTCTTACCTTTTTCCCTTTTTGCCTTTCATTTTTGCCTTCCCTTTTTTCCTTTTTAGCCTTCTGTTTTAGCTTTTTGCCTTGTCTTTTTTACTTTTTCCCTCTTTGCCTTTTTGCCTTATCTTTCACCTTGCCTTTTTTCCCTTCCTTTATTCCTTTTGCCTTGCCTTTTTTCCTATTTGCTTTTTTATCTTGTTTTTTCCTTTTTTGACTCTTTGCTTTTCCTTTTTTTGCCTTTTTACCGTGCCTTGCCTTGCCTTTTTGCCTTGCCTGCTTCCCTTTTTGCTTTTTCCTCTGTCTTTTTGGCTTTTTTCCTTGCCTTTTTTCCATTTTAACTTTTGCCTCATCTCTTTTCTTAGTGCATTTTTGCATTGCCTTTTTGCTTTGCCTTTTAGCCTTTATTCCATTCCTCGCATTTCCTTTTCGCCTTTTTCCTTGCCTTGCCTTATTTACATTTTTGCCTTTTTGTCTTGCCTTGTGGTTTTGCCTTTTTGTCTTGACTTGCCTTTTGACTTTTTGCCTTTTTTCCTTTTTTCCTTGTCTTGCCCTTTTCCCTTGTCTTTTCAACTTTTTTCCTTTCCTTTTTCCCTTTTGTCTTGCCTTTTTGCTTTGACATTTTCCCTTGACTTTTTCATTGTCTTTTTGCCTTTTTGTGTTTATGTTTTGCCTTTTTGCCTTTTTTCCTTACCTTTTTTCCTTTGTCCTTGCCTTTTTGCCCTCCCTTTTTCCTTTTTGCTTTTTTGCCTTTTTACCTTGCCTTGCCTTTTTGCCTTTTTGCTTAGCCTTTTCCCCTTGTCTTTTTGGATTTTTGCCTTTTTTCCTCCTCTTTTTTCCATTTTTACTTTGGACTTATCTCTTTTCCTTTTTGCATTTTTGCATTGTCTTTTTGCCTTTTTGCTTTGCCTTTTAGCCTTTATTCCTTTCCTTGCATTGCCTTTTTGCCTTTTTACATTTTTACCTTTTTTCTTGCCTTGCTTAGCTTTGCATTTTTGCCTTTTTGTCTTGCCTTGCCTTATGACTTTTTGCCTTTTTTCTTTGTCTCTTTGTCTTTTTCCTATTTGCCTTTTGTGTTTCTTTTTGCCTTAACTTTTTTCCTTTTAACCTGGCCTTTTTCATTCCCTTTTTGCCTTGATGACTCTCCTTTTTGCCTTTTTACGGGTTTGCCATCCCTTTTTGCCTTTTTACCGTGTTGCCTTGCCTTTTTGCTTTTTTGTCTTGCCTTTTGCCTTTTTGCCTTGCATTTTACCTTTTTGCCCTGTCTTTTGACTTTTTGCCTCTTAGCCTTTTTTCCATTTGCCTTATCTTTTTGCCTTTTTGTCCTTTTGCTTTGCCTTTTTGCCTTGCCTTTTTCCCTTCCCCTTTTCTCTTTTTATCCTTCCATTTTAGGTGTTTGCCTTGCCTTTTTGCCTTTTTCCTTGCCTTGCCTTGCATTTTTGCCTTTTTCCCTTGGCTGGCCTTTTTGCCTTGACTTGCCTTTTTGCATTTTTCCTTTTTGTCTTTTTCCTCGCCTTGCCTTGCATTTGTCCCCTCGCTTTTTGCCTTTTAACCTTGCCTTGCCTTTTTGCTTTGCCTTTTTCCCTTCTTGCCTTGCCTTTTTGCTTTTCCTTGCCTTTCCTTTTTGCTTTCCCTTGCCTTTCCTTTTTGCCTTCATGCCTTGTCTTTGGTCTTTTTACCTTATTGCCTTGTCTTTTTGCCTTGCCTTTGGGCTTTCCCCTTGCCTTTCTGCTTTTTAAACTTGCCTTTTTGTCTTTTTACCTTGCCTTGTCTTTTTTCCTGTTTGCCTTTTTGATGTCTTTTTGCCTTGCCTTTTTCCATTTTTCCCTGCCTTTCTGCCTTTTGTCTAGACTTTTTGCCATGCCTTTTCCCTTGCTTTTTTGCCTTCATATATCTCCTTTTTGACAGTTTGTCTTGTCTTTTTGCGTTTTTGCCTTGCCTTTCTGTCTTTTTGCTTTTTTTGCCTTTTTACCTTGCTTTGCCTTGCCTTGTTGGATTTTTGCCTTTTTTCTTTGCCTTTTTTCCATTTTTACTTTTGCCTTATCTTTTTTCCTTTTTGCATTTTTTGTGAAAATATTAATAAAATTTATATACAGCACAATTAGAGCTCTGGAAGATTCCAAAGATGCAATGGGAAAACGTGGTAATACTGAACATTAAAGGAGAGGCTGAAAAGTCAAAGACAGATAAAAATTACTCTAGCAACTAATGCTGAAATTTTGTTTTCCATATTTTCTCTAATAAGCATTTGATACTTTTAAAACAGAAAGAATACATTTCACTAAATATACATTTTTATCACTCCACGATTTAAAAAATTTTTTTATTAAGCTTTAAGTGAACGTTTACAAATCAAGTCAGTCTGTCACATATAAGCTTATATACACCTTACTCCATACTCCCACTTACTCTCCCCCTAATGAGTCACCCCTTCCAGTTTCTCCTTTCATGACCATTTTGCAGTTTCTAACCCTCTCTACCCTTCTATCTCCCCTCCAGACAGGAGATGCCAACACAGTCTCAAGTGTCCACCTGAAACAAGTAGCTCACTCTTCATCAGCATCTCTCTCCTACCCATTGTCCAGTCCCTGCCATGTCTGATGAGTTGTCTTCGGGAATGGTTCCTGTCCTGGGCCAACAGAAGATTTGGGGACCATGACCGTCGGGATTCCTCTAGTCTCAGTCAGACCATTAAGTCTGGTCTTTTTATGAGAATTTCGGGTCTGCACCCCACTGTTCTCCTGCTCCCTCAGGAGTTCTCTGTTGTGTTCCCTGTCAGGGCAGTCATTGGTTGTGGCCGGGCACCATCTAGTTCTTCTGGTCTCAGGATCATGTAAGTCTCTGGTTCCTGTGGCCCTTTCTGTCACTTGGGCTCATAGTTATCATGTGACCTTGGTGCTCTTCATTCTCCTTTGATCCAGGTGGTTGAGACCAATTGATGCATCTTAGATGGCTGCTTGTTAGCATTTAAGACCCCAGACGCCACACTTCAAAGTGGGATGCAGAATGTTTTCATAATAGAATTATTTTTCAAAATTGACTTAGAAGTCCCCTTAAGCCATAGTCCCCAAACTCCCGCCCTTTTTCCGCTGACCTCTGAAGCATTCAGTTTATCCCGGAAACTTCTTTGCTTTTGGTCCAGTCCAGTTGAGCTGACCTTGCCTGTATTGAGTATTGTCCTTCCCTTCACCTAAAGTAGTTCTTATCTACTGACTAATTAGTAAATAACCCTCTCCCACCCTCCCTCCCTCCCTCCTCGTAACCACAAAAGTATGTGATCTTCTCAGTTTATACTATTTCTCAAGATCTTATAATAGTGGTCTTATACAATATTTGTCCTTTTGTCTCTGACTAATTTCACTCAGCATAACGTCTTCCAGGTTCCTCCATGTTATGAAATGTTTCACAGACTCATCTCTGTTCTTTATCGATGCGTAGTAGTCCAATGTGTGAATATACCACAATTTATTTAACCTTTCATCTATTAACGGACACCTTGGTTGCTTCCAGCTTCTTGCTATTGTAAACAGAGCTGCAATAAACATGGGTGTGCATATATCTGTTTGTGTGAAGGCTCTTATTTCTCTAGGGTATACTCCGAGGAGTGGGATTTCTGGGTTTTATGGTAGTTTTATTTCTAACTTTTGAAAAATACGCCAGATAGATTTCTAAAGTGGTTGTACCATTTTACTTTCCCAACAGCAGTGTATAAGAGTTCCAATCTCTCCGCAGCCTCTCCAGCATTTATTATTTTGTGTTTTTTGGATTAATGCCAGCCTTTTTGGAGTATGATGGAATCTCATCGTAGTTTTAATTTGCATTTCTCTAATGGTTAATGATCGAGAGCATTTTCTCATGTATCTGTTAGCTGCCTGAATATCTTCTTTAGTGAAGTGTGTGTTCATATCCTTTGCCCACCTCTTGATTGGGTTGTTTGTCTTTTTGTAGTTGAGTTTTCACAGAATCATATAGCTTTTAGAGATCAGGCGCTGGTCAGAGATGTCATAGCTGAAAATTCTTTCTAATCTGTAGGTGGTCCTTTTACTCTTTTGATGAAGTCTTTAGATGAGCATAGGTGTTTGATTTTTAGGAGCTCGCAGTTATCTGGTTTGTCTTCGTCATTTTTGGCAATGTTTTGTATTCTGTTTATGCCTTGTATTAGGGCTCCTAAGGTTGTCCCTATTTTTTCTTCCGTGATCTTTATCGTTTTAGTCTTTATGTTTAGGTCTTTGATCCACTTGGAGTTAGTTTTTGTGCATGGTGTGAGGTATGGGTCCTGTTTCATTTTTTTTGCAAATGGATATCCAGTTATGCCAGCACCATTTGTTAAAAAGACTATCTTTTCCCCAATTAACTGACACTGGGCCTTTGTCAAATATCAGCTGCTCATATGTGGATGGATTTATATCTGGGTTCTCAATTCTGTTCCAGTGGTCTATGTGCCTGTTATTGTACCAATACCAGGCTGTTTTGACTACTGTGGCTGTATAATAGGTTCTAAAATCAGGTAGAGTGAGGCCTCCCACTTTCTTCTTCTTTTTCAGTAATGCTTTACTTATCCGGGGCTTCTTTCCCTTCCACATGAAGTTGGTGATTTGTTTCTCCATCATATTAAAAAATATCTTTAGAATTTGAATCGGAAATGCATTGTATGTATAGATGGCTTTTGGTAGAATAGACATTTTTACTATGTTAAGTCTTCCTATCCATGAGCAAGGTATGTTTTTCCACTTAAGTAGGTCCTTTTTAGTTTCTGGCAGTAGTACTTTGTAGTTTTATTTATATAGGTCTTTTACAGCTTTGGTAAGATTTATTCCTAAGTATTTGATCTTCTAGGGGGCTACTGTGAATGGTATTGATTTTGTGATTTCCTCTTCGATGTTCTTTTTGTTGATGTAGAGGAATCCCAGTGATTTTTGTATGTTTATCTTATAACCTGAGATTCTTCCAAACTCTTCTATTAGTTTCAGTAGTTTTCTGGAGGATTCCTTAGGGTTTTCTGCGTATAAGATCATGTCATCTGCAAATAGAGATAATTTTACTTCCTCCTTGCCTCTGGGTGCCCATTATTTCTTTATCTAGCCTAATTGCTCTGACTAGGACCTCTAGCACATTGTTGAATAAGAGCGGTGATAAAGGGCATCCTTGTCTGGTTCCCGTTCTCAAGGGAAGAGCTTTCAGGCTCTCTCCATTTAGAGTGATGTTGGCTGTTGACTTTGTATAGATGCCCTTTATTACGTTGAGGAATTTTCCTTCAGTTCCTATTTTGCTGAGACTTTTTATCATAAATGGGTGTTGGACTTTGTCAAATGTCTTTTCTGCATCAATTGATAAGATCATGTGGTTTTTGTCTTTTGTTCTATTTATATGGTGGATTACATTAATGGTTTTTCTAATATTAATCCAACCTTGCATTAAAAAAAAACCTGGTATAAATCCCACTTGGTCGTGGTGGATTATTTTTTTGATATATTGTTGAATTCTATTGGCTAGAATTTTGTTGAGGATTTTTGCATCTATGTTCATGAGGGTTATAGGCCAGTAATTTTCTTTTTTTGTGGTGTCTTTACCTCGTTTTCGTATCAGGGATATGCTGGCTTCATAGAATGAGTTAGGTAGTATTCCATCATTTTCTATGCTTTGAAATACCTTTAGTAGTAGTGGTGTTAACTCTTCTCTGAAAGTTTGGTAGAATTCTGCAGTAAAGCCGTCCGGGCCAGGGCTTTTTGTTGTTGTTGTCGGAAGCTTTTTGATTACCGTTTCAATCTCTTTTTTTGTTGTGGGTCTATTTAGTTGTTCTACTTCTGATCGTGTTAGTTTATGTAGTCACTGTTTTTCTAGGAATTCATCCATTTCTTTTAGGTTTGCAAATTTGTTAGAGTACAATTTTTCGTAATAATCTGATATGACTCTTTTAATTTCAGTTGGGTCTGTTGTGATGTGGCCCATCCCGTGTCTTATTCGGGTTATTTGTTTCCTTTCCTGTATTTCTTTAGTCAGTCTGGCTAATGGTTTATCAATTTTGTTAATTTTTTCAAAGAACCAGCTTTTGGCTTTGTTAATTCTTTCAATTGTTTTTCTGTTCTCTATTTCATTTAGTTCAGCTCTAATTTTTATTACTTGTTTTCTTCTGGTGCCTGATGGGTTCTTTTGTTGCTTACTTTCTATTTGTTCAAGTTGTAGGGACAGTTCTCTGATTTTGGCTCTTTCTTCTTTTTGTATGTGTGTATTTATAGATATAAATTGACCTCTGAGCACTGCTTTTGCAGTGTCCCAGAGGTTTTAATAGGAATTGGTTTCATTCTCGTTGGGTTCTATGAATTTCTTTATTCCCTCCTTAATGTCTTCTATAATGCAGTCTTTTTTGAGCAGGGTATTCTTCAGTTTCCAAGTATTTGATCTCTTTTCCCTGATTTTTCTGTTACTGATTTCCACTTTTATGGCCTTATGGTCTGAGAAGATGCTTTGTAATATTTTGATGTTTTAGATTCTGCAAAGGTTTATTTTATGACCTAGTATGTGGTCTATTATAGAGACTATTCCATGTGAGCTAGAAAAAAAGGTATATTTTGCAGCAGTTGGGTGGAGTGTTCTGTATAAGTAAAAGAGGTCAAGTTGGTTGACTGTAGCAATTAGGTCTTCCGTGTCTCTATTGAGCTTCTTATTGGATGTCCTGTCCTTCGCTGAAAGTGGTGTGTTGAAATCTCCTACTATAATTTTGGAGGTGTCTATCTAACTTTTCAGTTCTGTTAAAGTTTGTTTTATGTATCTTGCAGCTCTGTCATTGGGTACATAAATATTTAATATGGTTATATCTTCCTGGTCAATTGTCCCTTTTATCATTATGTAGTGTCCTTCTTTATCCTTTGTGGTGGATTTAAGTTTAAAGTCTGTTTTGTCAGAAATTAATATTGCTACTCCTGCTCTTTTTTGCTTATTGTTTGCTGGATATATTTTTTTCCATCCTTTGAGTTTTAGTTTGTGTCTCTAAGTCTAAGGTTTGTCTCTTGAAGGCAGCATATAGACAGATCATGTTTCTTTATCCAGTCTGAGACTCTCTGTCTCTTTATTGGTGTGTTTAGTACATTTACATTCAGCGTAATTATAGATAAGAATGTGTTTAGTGCTGTCATTTTGATGCCTTTTTATGTGTGTTGTTGAACAATTTCATTTTTCCACTTACTTTTTTGTGCTGAAACGTTTTTCTTTGTAAATTGTGTGTTCCTCATTTTCATAGTATTAGACTTTATGTTTGTTGAGTCGTTATGTTTTTCTTGGTTTTTATTTTGAGTTATGGAGTTGTTATACCTCCTTGTGGTTACCTTAATATTTACCCCTATTTTTCAAAGTAAAAACCTAACTTGTATTGTCCTATATCGCCTTGTATCCCTCTCCATATGGCAGTTCTATGCCACCTGTGTTTAGTCCCTCTTTTTGAATATTGTGATCTTTTACATATTGACTTCAATGATTCCCTGTTTTGAGCGTTTTATTCTTTTTAAAATTAAACTTAATTTGTTTCGTGATTTCC
Source organism: Elephas maximus indicus (assembly GCF_024166365.1). Taxonomy (NCBI): domain Eukaryota; kingdom Metazoa; phylum Chordata; class Mammalia; order Proboscidea; family Elephantidae; genus Elephas; species Elephas maximus. The sequence goes on from NC_064830.1 coordinate 24,000,048, forward strand.
CCATTTGAGTTGATATCAGGATGTTCTGTACTGTGACCTTGTGTTGTGCTGGTATCTGATATCATTGGTTTCCTGACCAAACAGTATCCTTTAGTATTTCTTGTAGCTTTGGTTTAGTTTTTGCAAATTCTCTAAGGTTGTGTTTGTCTGTAAATGTTTTGATTTCGCCTTCATATCTGAGAGTTTGGCTGGATATATGATCCTTGGCTGGCAGTTTTTCTCCTTCAATGCTCTATATATGTCATCCCATTGCCTTCTTGACTGCAGGGTTTCTGCTGAGAAATCTGAACTTATTCTTATTGATTCTCCTTTGGAGGAGACCTGTGTTTTATCCCTGGCTGCTTTTAAAATTTTCTCTTTATCTTTGGTTTTGGCAAGCTTGATGATAATATGTCTTAGTGATTTTATTTTTGGATCACTCTTAAATGGGGTTCGATGAGCATCTCGGATAGATATTCTTTTTTCTTTCATGATGTAAGGGAAGTTTTCTGCCAACAGATCTTCAACTATTTTCTCTGTGTTTTCTGTTATCCCTCCCTGTTCTGGGACTCCAATCCACACAAGTTATTCTTCTTGATAGAGTCCCACATGATTCTTAGGGTTTCTCCTTTTTTTCAATTCTTTTATCTGATTTTTTTTCAGCTGTATTGGTGTCAATTCCCTGGTCCTCCAGATCTCCCACTCTGCATTCCAATTGCTCGAGTCTGCTCCTCTGACTTCCTATTGCCTTGTCTAATTCTGTAATTTTATTGTTAATCTTTTGGATTTCTGAATGCTGTCTCTCTATGGATTCTTGCAACTTATTAATTTTTCAACTATGTTCTTGAATCGTCTTTTTGAGTTCTTCAACTGCTTTATCAGTGTGTTCCTTGGCTTTTTCTGTAGATTACCTTGTTTCATTTTTGAGGTCATCCCTGGTGTTTTGAAGCATTCTGTAAATTAGTTTTTTATATTCTGTATCTGGCAATTCCAGGATTGTATCTTCATTTGGGAAAGATTTTGATTCTTTAGTTTGAGGAGTTGTAGAAGCAATCATGGTCTGCTCCTTTATGTGGTTTGATATCAACTGCTGTCTCCAAGCCTTCACTAAGTTATTGTAGTGATTTATTCTATATTTGCTCACTGAGTCTTATCTTGTTTTGTTTTCTTTCAATATACGTAGATGGGCTACTAGATTGTGCTGTCTTGATTGTTGTAGCCCTTGACTCACTTATGTCCTATTTGGGCTGTTTGGGCAGTTACCAGATATATAAGCCTAAGAGTCCATCCACTATTCTTGGATAGAATCTGATTTTGGATCATCAAGTGTGTGGTGCATACTGTCACCTATCCACCTAGAGAAATAGTGGTGATAGTTGTGTGCACCAGATTCTAGTAGCAGCAGGGTTTCATACTCCGGGGGGACAGGATGCTGACAGGCTTCCCCCAAGTGCCAGTGAGGTAGTTGTGTCTCTATTCCTAAAGCACTTTGGTGGGTGGGCTCTGCAGCTGTACCTTAGGCCTCCAATGCAAGTGCCTCTACACATTGGTAGGTGTCACCCTCCTTAGACCCCTAAGGCAGGAGACTAGGTGGTCTTGGGGGAGCTTCAGCCCTCAGTTCCCTGTTGTGGGTCAGTGAGGGCTCTGTTGAATATGCAGAGATATCAGACCTGGGAAACTTGTCTTTCTAGTAATCCGCTAAAACAATTACAGTCAGATCCCTATCAGAATTGCCTTTGCATTTTAATAGCCACCTTGTTCCCTGTAGGGATGAAAGCCCAAGACTGTGGATCACATATGCTTGGCTGGAGTTGGTTCTGTGTTTTTAGTCAAATTAGGGAAGGATTTTTGGTCGCTGGGTTTTTTGTAGCTGCTTCTCTCAGGCCAGGAGAATGGGTTAGGAAAAGACCAAAAAAAAAAAGAAGAAAGAAAGAAAAATCTCAGCACAGTTCACTCTTTGGCTCAGGAAATTCCAATGTTAATGAAGCTGCCTGGGAAGGGGAGGGGAGGGTTCCGATAAATAGGAGAGAGTAGCACCCCTGGATATAGACAAAGTTACTTATCTTGCTTGGGATGACTGTTTTATCTGAGATTCCCGAGGGGCGTGTCGACTATGTGCGCTGGCTGGGTAGAGATTGCCCCCGAGGGTCAGGCCTGCGTCCTGTGCTTTTGCTGTCTCAGAAGCCGTGTTTGGTTCCTCCTCTCCTATTCCAAAGCCCAGCGCCAAGTTTCTCCGGCTGTGACGCCTCACTCCAGGCTCCAAAACCAGTCGCTGCCTCCCGGTGACTTCTCCTCCTGTCAGCTGCGTCGCTGCGCTGTGTGCTTGCACTGGCTGGGCTTCCCCCGAGGTTAATTCTGGGGGCTAGGGCTGCATCCCGTGTTTGCGTCGACTCAGGATGCCGTGCTCAGCTCCCCTGCGCCCAGTCCAAAGCCTGGAGCCAAGGTTTCCTGACTGGGACGCTGGGTCCAGGCTCGGAAAAAAGTGGCTGCTTCCTCGTGGTTGTTTGTTCTCAGTCTCTGTCGCTCAGGTCAACTCTAGATCTTTGTTTGATGGTCAGGGTTCGTAGATTGTCACGTATGTGATCGATTCACTTGTTTTTCTGAGTCTTTGTTGCAAGAGGGATCCGAGGGGGCTTCTACCTAGTCAAACATCTTGGCCCCGCCTCCCTCCTTTTTGCATTTTTAATTGCCTTTTTCCTTTGCCTTTTATCCTTTTTCCTTTCCTTGCATTGCTTTTTTGCCTTTTTTACATTTTTGTCTTTTTCCTTGCCTTGCCTTGCTTTGCATTTTTGCCTTTTTGTCTTCCCTTGTGTTTGTGCCTTTTTGCCTTGACTTGCCTTTTGACTTTTTGCCTTTTTGCTTTGTCTTTTTCCTTTTTTCCATTTTTGCCTTTCCTTTTTGCCTTTTGACTTGACTTATTCCCTTTTTACCTTGCTTTTTTCGTTGCCTTTTTGCCTTCATGACTTGCCTTTTTGCTGTTTTACAGTATTGCCTTGCCTTTTTGCCTTTTTGTCTGCCTTTTTCCCAGTTGCCCTTGCTGTTTACATTTTGCCTTGCCTTTTGACTTTTCCTTCTTTGCCTTTTTTCCTTTTTCCTTATCTTCTTGCCGTTTTGTCTTTTTTCCTTGCCTTTTTGCCTTTTTTGCCTTGCCTTGCCTTTGTCACTTTTTCCCTTGCCTTTTTCCTTTTTGCCTTCCCTTTTTCTCTTCTGTTTTAGCTTTTTGCCTTGCCTTTTTTCCTTTTGCCTTGTGTTTTTCTCCTTTTTGCACTTTTGCCTTGCCTTTTTGCCTTTTTCCTTGCCTTTATTCCTTTTTGTCTTTTTGCCTTGCCTTTTTTCCTTTTTTGCCTTTTTACCTTGCCTTTTTTCCTTTTTTCCCTTTTCTTTTTGCCTTTTCCCCTTTTTCCTTGACTTTTTCCACTTTTGCCTTATCTCTTTTCCTTTTTGCATTGCCTTTTTGCTTTGCCTGTTAGCCTTTTTGCCTTTCCTTGCATTGCCCTTTTGCCTTTTTGAATTTTACCTTTCTGCCTTTTTCCTTGCCTTGCCTTGCGTTTTTGTCTTCTTGCCTTGACTTCCTTTTGACTTTTTGCCTTGCCTTGTCTTTTTGTCTTTTTCAAGTTTTACATTCCCTTTTTGCCTTTAGGTCTTTTTGTTGTGCATTTTTTCATTTTGGCCTTTGTGTCTTGCGTTGCCTTGCCTTTTTCCTGTTTTCCTTTCCTTTCCTTTCCTTGCCTGGTATTGTCTTTTTGCCTAGCCTTGTCTTGCATTTTGCCTTTACCTTTTTGCCTTGCCTTGCCTAGACTTTTCGCCTGGCTTTGCCTTTTTGCCTTGCTTTGCCTTTTTTGCCTTGCTTCGCCTTTTTGCCTTTTTCTTGCCTTGCCTTCCCTTCTGTTTTTGCCTTTTTGCCTTGACTTACCTTCGCATTTTTTCCTTTTTGTCTTTTTCCTCACCTTGCCTTGTGTTTTTCCCATATCTTTTTGCCTCTTTTCCTTGGCTTTTTGCCTTTCCTTGCCTGTTTCACTTTTTGCCTTGCCTTTTTGCATTTTGCCTTTTTGCTTTTCCTTGCCTTGCCTTTTGGCCTTCATGCCTTACCTTTTGGACTTTTTACCGTTTTGCTGAGCCCTTTTGCCTTTGTACACTTATCGCCTTGCCTTTTTGCCTTTTTGCTTCTTACCTTGCCTTGCCTTGGGTTTTTGTCTTTTTGCCTTTTACCTTGTCTTTTTCCCTCTTTGCACTTTTGCCTTGCCTTGCCTTTTTGCCTTTTGAATTGTGTTTTTGCCTTGTCTTTGTATCTTTTTTGCTTTTCCCTTGCCTTTCTTCATTTTGTCTTGCCTTTCTGCTTTTTAGCATTGCCTTTTTGCCTTCCCTTGCTTTGCCTTGGATTTTTGTCTTTTTGCCTTTTTACCTTGCCTTTTTCCCTCTTTGCTTTTTTGCCTTGTCTTGCCTTTTTTCCGGTTTGCCTAGCCTTGACTTTTATCTTTTTGAATTGTCTTTTTGCCTTGCCTTTTTCCATTTTCCCCTGCCTTTATAAATTGCCTTGCCTTTTTCCCTTGCCTTTGTGCAGTTTGTGGTTTTCCCTTGCCTTTTTGCTTTTCCTTGCATTACTTTTTTCCTTCTTTTCCTTCATGCCTTGCCTTTTTGCCTTTTTACCTTATTGCCTTGCCTTTTTGCCTTCATGTCTCGACTTTTTGGTCTTTTGCCATTGAAAGAAACAGAAATCAAATGACGGTCTTCACATTCTGACTGCTTTGGTGAGGGAACTGGATGAAGTCAGGGAGTTCTTTCTTTCACTGAGAAACATGCAAGGTGATCTTGTCTCTGTGCTTTCTTACTTGGAAAAGAGAGTGTAGTTACACACTTTGAACTGTTGAAAGGTACTTGAGTTTGTTAGGATTTCACCATGCACTTTGTTTTCCCTGGGCAACAACGTGCTTTCACGATCTGTTAATGATAACACTACATACTTTTTCTGCTTCAACAACAGGGCTACCACAATAGACTGTTCTTGAGGAAAGTTTGCTTTTGCATGGGTCAGATTTTTCTCAGCTCTTTGCAAGAAAGAGAATATAATAGACAGTCTCTCATAATACCTGCTTTTCTCAGAGGAATGGATGAAGTCAGGGAGTTCTTTCTTTCAGTGAATAACATGCAGACTGATGTTGCCTCCTTGCTCACTTACTTGGAAAAGAGTGTATAGTTATACACTTTGAACTGTGGGAAGGTACTTGGGCTTTTTAGGATTTCACCATGCACTTAGTTTTTCCTGGGCGGAAACGTGATTTAACAATCTCTTAACGCTAACTCTACATACTCGTTCCACTTCCAGAACAGGGCTAGAGCAATGGAGTTTTCCTAAGGAAACCTTCCATTTCCAAAGAGCAGATCTCCCGAAGTCCTTGCATTGAAATAAGGCAAAAAGGCAAGGCATGTAAGGCAAAAAGGCAATACATAAATGCAAAAAAGCAGAAAGACCAAAAGTGAAGGCAAAAATGCAAGACAAAAGGAAAAAGACAAGCCAAAAGGGAAAAAGGCCAGAGAAAAAGGAAGAAAAGCAAGGCAAAAAGGCAAAAAGACATCGCTAGGCAAAGCAAAAAGACAAAGGCAAGGCATGGCAAAGAAAAAGGCAAGGGAAGTCACGACAAGAAAAAGGCAAAAAATTAAGTCAAGGCAAAAATTGCAAAAAGGCAAGGCAAGGAATATAAAAAGCAAAAAGCAAGGCAAAAAGGCAAAAATGCAAAAGGGAAGGCAAAAAGGAAGACAATATGGTAAAAATGCAAACAGACAAAAAGGCACGCCATCAAGGTAAAAAGGCAAGGCATGAAGGCAAAATGGCAAAAAGGGTAAAAAGCAAGACAAAAAGGCAAAGAGGCAAGAAGCAAAAGAGGCAAAAAGGAAAGGCAAAAAGGCAAAACAGCAAGGAAAAAGACAAAAAAGCAAGTCATGAAAGCAAAAAGGCAAAAAAGCAAGCCCTAAAAACAAAAAGGCAAGGGAAAAAGCCAGGGCAAAAAGGGATAAAGGTAAAAAGACCAGGAAAAGAGGCAAGGCAAAAGGGTAAAAAGGCAAGGGAAGGCAAGGAAAAAATGCAGGAAGGCAAGAAGGCAAGTCAAGGCACGTCAAGGAAAAAGGCAAAAAGATAACAGAAGAGAAAAATGCAAGGAAAACAAAAAGGCAAGGCAAAAAGGCGAAAGGGCAAAAAGGAAAAAAGGGAAGGAAAAAACACAAAAGACATGGCAAAAAGGGAAAAAGCAAAAAAGGAAAGACAAAAAGGCAAAGAAGGAAAAAGGTAAGGCAAAAAGGGAAAATAGGCCAGGCAACGGAAAAAGGCAAAAAGGCCATGCAAGGCAAGGCAAAAAGTCTAAAATGTGAAAAGGCAAGGCAAGGCAAAAAGGCAAGGTATAGAAAGTCAAAAAGACAAAAAGGCAAGGCAAGGCAAAAAGAAAAAAGGGAAGGCAAAAACGTAAAAAGGCAAAAAGACAAGGGAAAAAGGCAAGGCTATAAGGTAAAAAGGCAAAAAGAGAAAAACGGAAGGCATGAAGACAAAAGTAAAAAGGCAAGACCTGAAAGCAAAAAGGCTATGCAAAAAGTCAAGAAGGGAAAAAGGTAAAAAGGCAAGGCAAGAAGGCAAAAAGGCAAGAAAAGGAAAGAAAAAAATTCAAGACAAGAAAAAAAGGCAAAAAGGGAAGGAAAGTCCTGAAAAAAGGCAAAAAGAGACGGCAAGGCAAAAAGGTAAAAAGGGAAGAAAAAAGGCAAAAAACAAAAAGGCAAGGCAAAAAGGCAAAGAGGGAAAAAGGTAAGTTAAAAAATCAAAATAAGCCAGCCAAGGCAAAAAGGCAAAAAGGCCATGAAAGGAAAGGCAAGGCAAGGCAAAAATTCTAAAAGGCAAAAAGAGAAGGCAAGAGAAAAGGGCAAGGCGAGGCAAGGTAAAAAGGCAGAAAAAATGACAAAAAGGCAAAAGACAAGGAAAGGCAAAAGTCAAGGCAAGGCAAGGAAGGGCAAAAAGTCCAAAATGAAAGGCAAAAGGCATAAAGGCAAAAAGGCAAGGCAAGGAAAAGCAAAAAGCCAATAAAGCAAGGAAGAAAAGCAAAAAGGAAAGGCCAAAAGGCAAAAATGCAAGGCAAAAATCAAGGCAAGGAAAACAGGAAAAAAGGGAAGGCAAGGTGAAACAGTAATAAGTAAAGATAAGGCAAGGCAAAAAGGCAAAAAACAAAAAGGCAGAAAGGCAAAAAGGCAAGGCAAGGAAAGACAAAAATGAAGGCACACGGGCAAAACAATAAAAAGACAAGGGAAGTCAAGATAAGGCAAAAAGGTAAAAAGGCAAAAAGGCAAGGCAAGGAATGCAAAAAGGTAAGAAAAAACAAAAAGGAAAGACAAAAAGGCAAAATGCAAGGCAAAAAGGCATCAAGGCAAAAAGGCAAGGCACTGCAAAAAGGCAAAAAGTGAAAAGGAAAGTCAAGAAATAGGGCAAAAACACAAGGCAAGGCAAAAAGGCAAAGCAAGGCAAAGCAAGGAAAAAGGTAAAAAAAAGCAAAAAGGCAATGCAAGGAAAGGAATAAAGGCTAAAAGCAAAGCAAAAAGGCAAAAAGGCAATGCAAAAATGCAAAAAGGAAAAGATAAGGCAAAAGTTAAAATGTAAAATAGGCAAGGAAAAAGGCAAAAAGCCAAAAAGACAAGAGAAAAACACAAAAAGGTAAGGCAAAAAGGCAAGGCACAGCAAGAAAAAAGGCAAAAAGAGCAAAAAGGAAAATACCCAAAAAGGAAAAAAGGCAAGGCATAAAGGAGTAAAGGCAACGCAAAAGACAAAAAGGCAAGGTAAAAGGGCAAAAAGGAAAAAAGATAAGGAAAAAAGGCAAAGAGGGAAAAGTAAAAAAGACAAGGTAAAAAGCTAAAACGGAAGAAAAAAAGGGAAAAGGGAAGGCAAAAAAGCAAGGCAAAAAGTGAAAAAGGCAAGGAAAAAAGAGAAACTGGAAAAAGGACAAAAAGGCAAAAGGATAAGGCAAACGGAAAAAAGGCAAAGAGGATAAAAGTCAAAAGACAAGGGAAAAAGGTAAAATGCAAGGCAAAAAGGGAAAAGGCAAAAAGGCAAGGCAATAAGGTAAAAAGGCAAAAAGGGAAGGCAAACCGTTAAAAAGGCAAAGGGGCAAATCATAAAGGCAAAAAGGTATCAAAGAAGACAAGGTAAAAAGGGAACGAGTCAAGGCAAAAAGGAAAGACAAAAGGCAAAAAGGAAAGGAAAAAAGGCAAACAGACAAGGGAAAAAGGCAAAAAGACAAGGAAAAAAGTAAAAAAGCCAAAAGTCAAAAGGGAAGTCAAGACAAAAAGGCAAAAACACAAGGGAAGACAAAATGGCAAAAGTGCAAAGCTAGGCAAGGAAGGAAAAAGGTAAAAGTAAAAAGGCAAAAAGGCAATGCAAGGAAAGGAATAAACGCTAAAAGACAAAGGAAAAAGGCAAAGAGGCAATGCAAAAATGCAAAAAGGAAAAGAGATAAGGCAAAAGTTCAAATTGAAAAAAGGCAAGGAAAAAAGCGAAAAGAAAAGGGAAAAAGTCAAGGCAAAAGGGAAAAAGTCAAGGCAAGGTAAAAAGGTGAAAGGAAAAAGGCAAAGGAAAAATGCAAAAAATAAAAAAGGTAAGGTAAAAAGAAAAAAGGCAAAGGGCAAGACAAAAAGGAAAAAAAGGAAGGAAAAAGGAAAAAGGCAAGACGAAAAGATAAGCCAAAAAGGAAAAAGTAAAGAGGGAAAAAGTAAAAAAGACAAGGCAAAAAGCTAAATATAAGGCAAAAAAGGGGAAAACAAATGGCAAGAAGGGAAAAAGTCAAAGCAAAAAGGAAAGCAAAAGGTAAAAAGATAATACAGAAGGAATAAAGGCAGAGAGGCAAAAAGTGAAAAGGCAAGGCAAAAAGAAAAAGGCAAGACAAAAAGTCATAGAGGAAGGCAATACAGTAATAGACCAAAAGGGAAGGGAAATCAGTAAAAAGGAAAAAGGTAAATCATAAAGGCAAAAAGGCAATGAAAAAGGCAAGGTTAAAAGGGAAAAAGTCAAGGAACAAGGCAAGGCAAAAGGCAAAAGAAAAAAGGCAAAAAGAGAAGGGAAAAAGGCAAAAAGGCAAGGAAAAATGGCAAAATCAAACAGCAAGTCAAGACAAAAAGGCAAAAACACAAGGCAAGAAAAAAGGCAAAATGCAAAGCAAGACAAGGCGAGGAAAAAGGTAAAAAAGTAAAAGGCAAAAAGACAATGCAAGGAAAGGAATAAAGACTAAAAGGCAAAGAAAAAGGCAAAAGGGCAATGCAAAAATGCAAAGAGGAAAAGAGATAAGGCATAAATTAAAATGGAAAACAGGCAAGGAAAAAGGCAAAAAACCGAGAAGACAAGTGAAAAAGGAAAAAAGGAAAAAAGGCAAGGCAAAGGCAAAGCAAAAAAGAATAAAGGGAAAAATGCAAAAAGGCAAGCCAAAGGTGCAAAAAAGCAAAAAGACAAGGCAAAAAGCTAAAACGGAAGGCGAAAAAGGGAAGACAAAAAGGCAAGGCAAAAATGCCAAAAGGCAAGGCAAAAGGACAAAAAGGCAAAAAGATAAGGCAAAAGGAAAAAAGGAAAAGAGGCAAAAAGTCAAAAGACAAGGCAAAAAGGTAAAATGCAAGGCAAAAAGGGAAAAGGCAGGACAAAAAGGCAAAAAGGAAGGCAATATGGTAAAAAGGCAAAAAGGGAAGGCAAACCAGTAAAAAGAAAAAAAGGCAAAGAGAGAAGGCAAAAAGGCAATGTAAAAGGCAAGGTACAAAGGGAAAAAGTCAAGGCAAAAAGGCAAGACAAAAGGCAAAAAGGGAAAAACGCAAGGCAAAAAGGAAAGGGAAAGGACAAAAGACAAAAAGGTAAGGCAAATGTAAAAAAGGCAAAGAGACAAAAAGTCAAAAGACAAGGCAAAAGGTAAAATGTAAGGCAAAAAGGGAAAAGGCAAAAGACAAGACAAAATAGCAAAAAGACAAGGAAATACAGTAAAAAGGCAAAAAGGGACAGCAAACCTGTAAAAAAGGCAAAAAGGAGAGTCATAAGAAGATAAGGCAGAAAGAAAAAAGGCAAAGAGGCAAAAAGTCGAAAGACAAGGCAAAAAGGTAAAAAGGCAAGTCATAAAGGCAATGAAAAGGCAAGGTTAAAAGGGAAAAAGTCAAGGCAAAAAGGCAAGACAAAAGACAAAAAGGAAAGGCAAAAAGAAGGGAAATAGGGAAGAAGACAAGGCAAAAAGTCAAAAGGCAAGTCAAGGCAAAAAGGGAAAACACAAGGCAAGACAAAAAGGCAAAAACGCAAACCAAGGAAAGGCACGGAAAAAGGTAAAATAGTAAAAAGGCAATGAAAGGAATGGAATAAAGGCTAAAAGCAAAGCAAAAAGGCAAAAGACAATGCAAAAAGGAAAAGAGATAAGGCAAAACTTAAAACAAAAAAAGGCAAAAATCCAAAAAGAAAAGGCAAAAAGGCAAGGCAAGGTAAAAAGGCAAAAAAGCAAAAAAGAAACAGGGAAGGCAAAAAGAAAAAAGGCAAAAAGGCAAGGCAAAAGGACAAAAAGTCAAAAAGATAAGCCAGAAGGAAAAAAGGCAAAGAGGCAAAAAGTCAAAAGTCAAGGCAAAAAGGCAAAATGCAAGGACAATAGTGAAAAAGTCAAAAAGGCAAGACAAAAAGGCAAAAACACAAGGCAAGACAAAAAGGTAAAAAAGCAAGGCAATACGGTAAAAAGGCAAAAACAGAAGGCAAACTGGTAAAAAGACCAAAAGGCAAAACATAAAGGCAAAATGGCAAGGCAAGACAAAAAGCAAAAAGGAAAGGAAAAAAGGCAAAAAACAAGGGAAAGAGGCAAAAAGAAAAGAAAAAAGGCAAAAGGCAAGACAAAAAGGCAAAAACAAGGCAAGACAAAAAGGCAAAAATGCAAAGGAAGGCAAGGCAAGGAAAAAGGTAAAAAAGTAAAAAATCAAAAGGACAATGCAAGGAAAGGAATAAAGGCTAAAAGGAAAAAGCAAAAAGGCAATGAAAAAATACAAAATGGAAGAGAGATAAGGCAAAAGTTAAAATTGGAAAAAGCAAAGAAAAAAAGGCAAAAGGCCAAAAACGCAAGGGAAAAAGGGAAAACGGCAAGGCAAAAAGAAAAACGGCAAAAAGGCAAGAAAAAAAGACAAAAGGAAAGGGAAAAGGGCAAAAAGGCAAAAACATAAGGCAAAAAGGGAAATTGGAAAAAAGTAAAAAAGACAAGGCAAAAAGCTAAAACAAAGGGCAAAAAGGGAAAAAAAGACAAAAAGTCAAGGCAAAAGTGCAAAAAGGCAAGGAAAAAAGATAAGGCAACAGGAAAAAAGGCAAAGAGACAAAAAGTCAACAGCCAAGGAAAAAAAGGTAAAATGCAAGGCAAAAAGGAAAAAGGCAAAAAGGTAACACAAAAAGGAAAAAGGCAAGGCAATATGGTAAAAAGGAAAAAAGGGAAGGCAAAATGGTAAAAAGGAAAAAAGGCAACACATAAAGGCAAGGTTAGAGGGGAAAAAGTCAAGGCAAATAGGAAACACAAAAGGCAAGAGGGAAAGAGACAAAATGGCAAGGGAAAAAGACAAAAAGACAAGGGAGAAAGGCCAAAAACAAGGCAAAAAGTCAAAAGGCGAGTCAAGACAAAAAGGCAAAAATATAAGGTAAGAAAAAAGGCAAAAATGCAAAGCAAGGCAAAGCAAGGAAAAAGGTAAAAAAGTAAAAAGGCAATAAAAAATGCAAAAAGGAAAAGAGATAAGGCAAAAGTTAAAATGGAAAAAAGGCAAGGAAAAAATCCAAAAAGGGAAGGCAATGTAAAAAGGCAAAAAAGCAAGAAGGAAAAAAAACAAAAAAAGGCAAAATGGCAAGACAAAAAGGAAAAAAGGCAAAAAGGCAAGGCAAAAGGACAAAAAGCCAAAAAGATAAGGCAGAAGGAAAAAAAGACAAAGAGTCAAAAGGCGAGGCAAAAAGGTAAAATGCAAGACAAAAACGGAAAACGGCAAAAAGGCAAGACAAAAAGGCAAAAAGGCAAGGCAATATGGTAAAAGGCAGAAAGGGAAGGCATACAGGTAAAAAGGTAAATCATAAAGGCAAAAAGGCAATGAAAAAGGCAAGGGAAAAGGGAAAAAGTCAAGGCAAAAAGGCAAGACAAAAGGCAAAAAGGCAAGGAAAAAAGCCAAAAAGACAAGGTAAAAAGGCAAAAAGACAAGGAAAAAGGGCAAAAAAGCAAAAAGACAAAGGCAAGTCAAGGACAAAAAGGCAAACACAAGACAAGATAAAAAGGTAAAAACACAAAGGAAGGAAAAAGGTAAAAAAGTAAAAAGGCAATGCAAGGAAAGGAATAAAGGTTAAAAGGCAAAGCAAAAAGGCAAAAAGGTAATGCAAAAAGGAAAAGAGAAGGCAAAAGTTAAAATGGAAAAAAGGCAAGGAAAAAGGGAAAAAGCCAAAAAGACTAGGGAAAAAGGGAAAAAGGAAAGGCAAAAAAGCAAAAAGGGAAACGGCAAAGGAAAAAGGCAAAAAAGCAAAAAGGAAAAAAGGCAAGGCAAAAGGGCAAAAAGGAAAAAAATGAGGCAAAAAGGAAAAAAGGCAAAAATAAGGCAAACAGAAAAAGGCAAAGAGGCAAAAATTCAAAAGACAAGGAAAAAGGGAAAATGCAAGACAGAAAGGGAAAAGGCAAAAAGGCAAACAAAAAGCCAAAAAGGCAGGCAATATGGTAAAAAGGCAAAAAGGGAAGGCCAATGGGTAAAAATGAAAAAGGCAAGTCATAAAGGCAAAAAGGCAGTGAAAAAAGCAAGGTTAAAACGGAAAAAGGCAAGACAAAAGGCAAAAACGGAAGGGAAAAAGGCAAACAAACAAAGAAAAGGCAAGTCCAGGCAAAAAGGCAAAAACACAAGGCAGGACAAAAAGGCAAAAAAGCAAAACAAGGCAAGGGAAGGAAAAAGGCAAAAAGGTAAAAAAGTAAAAAGGCAAAAAGGTAATGAAAGGAAATTAATAAAGGCTAAAAGGCAAAGGAAAAAAGGCAAAAGGCAATGCAAAAAGGAAAAGAGATAAGGGAAAAGTTAAAATGGAAAAAAGGCTAGGAAAAAGGCAAAAATCCAAAAAGACAAGGGAAAAAGGCCCAAAGGGAAAAAAGCAAGGCAAAAAGGTAAAGCAAGGTAAAAAGTCAAAAAAGAAAAAAGGAAAAAGGCAAAGCAAAAAAGCAAAAAGGAAAAAAGACAAGGCAAAAAGGCAAGGCAAAAAGGAATAAAGGCAAGGAAAAAAGGCAAAGAGGCAAGGCAAAAAGACAAGGAAAAAGGGCAAAGAGGGAAAAAGTCAAAAAAACAAGGCAAAAAGATAAAACGGAATACTAAAAAGGGAAGGGAAAAAGGCAAGGCAAAAAGGCAAGGCAAAAGAACAAAAAGACAAAAAGATAAGGCAAACGGAAAAAAGGCAAAGGGGCAAAAAGTCAAAAGAAAAGGCAAAAAGATAAAATGCAAGACAAAAAGGCAAAAGGGAAGGTAATACGGTAAAAAGGCCAAGAGGGAAGGCAAACTGGTAAAAAGGCAAGTCATAGAAGGAAAAAGTCACTGAAAAAGGCAAGGTTAAAAGGGAAAAAGTCAAGGCAAAAAGGCAACACAAAAAGGAAAAAGGGAAAAAGGCAAAAAAAAAGGCAAAAAGTGAAAAGGCAAGTCAAGGTAAAAACACAAGGCAAGACAAAAAGTAAAAAACGCAAATCAAGGCAAGGCAAGGAAAAAGGCATAAAAGTAAAAAGGCAGAAAGGCAATGAAAAGAAAGGAATAAAGGCTAAAAGGGAAAGCAAAAAGGCAAAAGGAATGCAAAAATGCCAAAGGGAAAAGAGATAAGGCAAAAGTTAAAATGGAAAAAGGCAAGGCAAAAATCGAAAAAAGACAAGGGAAAAAGGCAAGGCAAAAATGCAAGGCAAGGTAAAAAAGGAAAAAGAGAAGGCAAAAACAAAAAAGCAAAATGGCAAGGCAAAAAGGCAAGGAAAAGGACAAAAAGGCAAAAAGATAAGGCAGAAGGAAAAAAGGCAAAGAGGGAAGTCAAAAGGCAAGGCAAAAAGGGAAAACAGCAAAAAGGCTTGACAAAAAGGCAAAAATGCAAGGCAATATGGTAAAAGGGCAAAAATGAGAGGCCTACTGGTAAAAAGGCAAAAGGGTGAATCATAAAGGCAAAAAGGCAATGAAAAAGGCAAGGTTAAAAGGGAAAAAGTCAAGGCAAAAGGGCAATGCAAAAATGCAAAAAGGAAAAGAGATAAGGCAAAAGTTAAAATGGAAAAAAGGCAAGGAAAAAGGCAAAAATCCAAAAAGTCAAGGAAAAAAGGCAAAAGAGGGAAAAGGCAACGCAAAAAGGAAAAAGGCAAAGAAAAAGACCAAATAGCAAAAAGGAAAAAAGGCAAGGTAAAAAGAAAAAAGGAAAAAAAGAAAGGCAAAAAGAAAAAAGGTAAAAAGGCAAGGCAAAAAGGAATAAGGCAAGGCAAAAAGGAATAAAGCAAGGAAAAAAGGCAAAGAGGGAAAAAGACAAAAAGATAAAACGGAAGGCTAAAAAGGGAAAAAGGGAAGGCAAAAAGGCAAGGCAAAAGGACAAAAAGGCAAAAAGATAAGGCAAATGGAAAAAAGGCAAACAGGCAAAAAGTCAAAAAACAAGACAAAAAGGTAAAATGCAAAGCAAAAAGGGAAAAGACAAGACAAAAAGGCAAAAAGGGAAGGGAAAAAGGGAAAAAGGCCAAAAGGGAAGACAAACTGGTAAAAAGGCAAAAAGGCAAGTCATAAAAGGAAAAAGGCAAGGTTAAAAGGCAAAAAGTGAAGGCAAAACTCAACACAAAAGGCAAAAAGGAAAGAGGCAAAAAGACAAGGGAAAAAGGCAAAAAAAAAGGCAAAAAGTCAAAAAGAAAGTCAAGGCAAAAAGGTGAAAACACAAGGCAAGAGAAAAAAGCAAAAACGCAAAGCAAGGCAAGTCAAGGAAAAAGGCAAAAAGGTAAAAAAGGCAAAAAGGCAATGAAAGGAAAGCAATAAAGGTTAAAAGGCAAAGGAAAAAGGCAAAAGGCAATGCAAAAAGGAAAAGAGATAAGGCAAAAGTTAAAACGGAAAAAAGTCAAGAAAAAAAGGCAGAAATCTAAAAAGAGAAGGGAAAAAGGCAAGGCAAAAGGCAAACAGACAAGGCAAGGCAAAGGGCAAACAGACAAGGCAAGGCAAAGAAAAAAGGAAAAAAGCAAAAAGGAAAAAGGGAAGGCAAAAGGCAAAAAGGCAAGACAAAAAGGAAAAGGCAAAAAGGCAAGGCAAAAGGACAGAAAGGCAAAAAGATAAGGCAAAAAAGAATCCTATCACATCATTACGAAAAATTGTACTCTAACAAATTTGCAAACCTTGAAGAAATGGATGAATTCCTACAAAAACACTACCTACCTAAACTAACACAATCAGAAGTAGAACAACTAAATAGACCCATAACAAAAAAGAGATTGAAACGATAATCAAAAAACTCCCAACAAATAAAAGCCCTGGCCCGGATGGCTTTACTGCAGAGTTCTACCAAACTTTCAGAGAAGAGTTAACACCACTACTACTAAAGCTATTTCAAAGCATAGAAAATGACGGAATACTACCTAACTCATTCTATGAAGCCACCATATCCCTGATACCAAAACCAGGTAAAGACACCCACAAAAAAAGAAAATTACAGACCTATATCCCTCATGAACATAGATGCAAAAGTCCTCAACAAAATTCTAGCCAATAGAATTCAACAACATATCAAAAAAATAACCCACCACGACCAAGTGGGATTTATACCAGGTATGCAAGGCTGGTTTAATATTCGAAAAATCATTAATGTAATCCACCATATAAATAAAACAAAAGACAAAAACCATATGATCTTATCAATTGATGCAGAAAAGGCATTTGACAAAGTCCAACACCCATTCATGATAAAAACTCTCAGCAAAATAAAGGGCATCTATACAAAGCCAACAGCCAACATCACTCTAAATGGAGAGAGCCTAAAAGCATTTCCCTTGAGAAAGGGAACCAGACAAGGATGCCCTTTATCACCGCTCTTATTCAACATTGTGCTAGAGGTCCTAGCCAGAGCAATTAGGCTAGATAAAGAAATAATGGGCACCCCGATTGGCAAGGAGAAAGTAAAATTATCTCTATTTGCAGATGACATGATCTTATACACAGAAAACTCTAAGGAATCCTCCAGAAAACTACTGAAACTAATAGAAGAGTTTGGCAGAGTCTCAAGTTATAAGATAAACATACAGAAATCACTGGGATTCCTCTACATCAACAAAAAGAACATCGAAGAGGAAATCAGCAAATCAATACCATTCACAGTAGCCCCCTAGAAGATCAAATACTTAGGAATAAATCTTACCAAAGCTGTAAAAGACCTATACAAATAAAACTACAAAGTACTACTGCCAGAAAATAAAAAGGACCTACTTAAGTGGAAAAACATACCTTGCTCATGGATAGGAAGACTTAACATAGTAAAAATGTCTATTCTACCAAAAGCCATCTATACATACAATGCACTTCCGATCCAAATTCCAATGACATTTTTTAACGTGATGGAGAAACAAATCACCAACTTCATATGGAAGGGAAAGAAGCCTCGGATAAGTAAAAAAAAAAAAAAAAAAGAAAGTGGGAGGCCTTACTCTACCTGATTTTAGAACCTATTATAGAGCCACAGTAGTCAAAACAGCCTGGTACTGGTACAACAACAGGCACATAGACCAATGGAACAGAATTGAGAACCCAGATATAAATCCATCCACATATGAGCAGCTGATATTTGACAAAGGCCCAGTGCCAGTTAATTGGGGAAAAGATAGTCTTTTTAACAAATGGTGCTGGCATAGCTGGATATCCATTTGCAAAAAAAATGAAACAGGACCCATACCTCACACCATGCACAAAAACTAACTCCAAGTGGATCAAAGACCTAAACATAAAGACTAAAACGGTAAAGATCATGAAAGAAAACATAGGGACGTTAGGAGCCCTAATACAAGGCATAAACAGAATACAAAACATTACCAAAAATGACGAAGACAAACCAGATAACTGCGAGCTCCTAAAAATCAAACACCTATGCTCATCTAAAGACTTCACCAAAAGAGTAAAAAGGCCACCTACAGACTGGGAAAGAATTTTCAGTTATGACATCTCCGACCAGCGCCTGATTTCTAAAATCTACATGATTCTGTGAAAACTCAACCACAAAAAGACAAGCAACCCAATCAAGAAGTGGGCAAAGGATATGAACACACACTTCACTGGAGAAGATATTCAGGCAGCTAACAGATACATGAGAAAATGCTCTCGATCATTAGCCATTAGAGAAATGCAAATTAAAACTACGATGAGATTCCATCTCACTCCAACAAGGCTGGCATTAATCCAAAAAGCACAAAATAATAAATGTTGGAGAGGCTGCAGAGAGATTGGAACTCTTATACACTGCTGGTGGGAATGTAAAATGGTACAACCACTTTGGAAATCTATCTGGCGTTTTCTTAAACAGTTAGAAATAGAACTACCATACAACCCAGAAATCCCACTCCTCGGAATATACCCTAGGGAAATAAGAACCTTTTACCTTTCCTTGCCTTTTTTCCTTGTTTTTTTTTTTTTGGCTTTTTTCTTGCCTTTTTCCATTTTAACTTTTGCCTTATCTCTTTTCCTTTTTGCATTGCCTTTTTGCCTTTTTGCTTTGCCTTTTATCGTTTATTCCTTTCCTTGCATTGCCTTTTTGTCTTTTCACTTTTTTACCTTTTGCCTTGCCTTACCTTGTTTTGCATTTTGCCTTTTTGTCTTGACTTGCCTTCCTTCTTTTTGCCTTTTTTTTTGTCTTTTTGCATTTTTCCCTTTCCTTTTTGCCTTTTGTCTTGGCTTTTTGCCTTGAATTTTTCCCTTTTTCCCTTGCCTTTTTCATTGCCTTTTTACCTTTATGATTTGCCTTTTTACGGGTTTGCCCTTTTCGCCTTTTTGTCTTGTCTTTTGCCTTGCATTTTACCTTTTTGCCTTGCCTTTTGACTTTTTACATCTTTGCCTTTTCTCCTTCTGCCTTATCTTTTTTGCCTCTTTGCTCTTTTTCCTTGCCTTTTTGCCTTTTTTCTTTTTTCCTTTGTGCTTTTTTCCTTATTGGTTTGCCTTTTTCCTTTTTGTTTTTTGCCTCTTTACCTTGTCTTGCCTTGCCTTTTTCCCTTGTCTTTTTGGCATTTTGTCTTTTTCCTTGCCTTTTTTCCACTTTAACTTTTGCCTTATCTCTTTTCCTTTTTGCATTTTTATTGCCTTTTTACGTTTTTACCTTTTTCCTTGCCTTGCCTTGCTTTGCATTTTTGCCTTTTTTCTTACCTTATGTTTTTGCCTTTTTGTCTTGACTTGCCTTTTGACTTTTTGCCTTTTTTCCTTGTCTTTTTGCCTTTTGTCTTGCTTTTTTGCCTTGACTTTTCCCCTTTTTATCTTTCCTTTTTCATTGCCTCTTTGCCTCTATAATTTGCCTTTCTGCCTCTTCACTGTATTGCCTTGCCTTTTTTATCTTGTTTGCCTTTTTCCCTTTTTGCCTTGCATTTTATCTTTTTTCCTTGCCTTTTGACGTTTTGCCTCTGCCTTTTTTCCTTCTGCCTTATCTTTTTGCCTTTTTGCCATTTTTCTCTTCCCCTTCCCTTTTTCCTTTTTTGCCTTTTTACCTTGCTTTCCTTGCCTTTTTGCCTTGCCTTTTTTCCTTGTCTTTTTGCCTTTTTCCTTGCCTTTTTTCCATTTTAACATTTGCCTTATCTCTTTTCCTTTTGCATTTTTGCATTGCCTTTTAGTTTTGTCTTTTAGCCTTTATTCCTTTCCTTGCATTGGCTTTTTGCGTTTTTCCTTTTTTACCTTTTTCCTTGCCTTGCCTTGCTTTGCATTTTTGCCTCTTTGTCTTGCCTTGTGTTTTTGCCTTTTTGTCTTGACTTGGCTTTTGTCTTTTTGCTTTTTTCCTTGACTTTTGTCCATTTTAACTTTTGCCTTATCTCTTTTCCTTTTTGCATTTTTGCATTGCCTTTTGCCTTTTTGCTTTGCCTTTTAGCCTTTATTCCTTTCCTTTCATTGCCTTTTTGCCTTTTTACTTTTTTACCTTTTTCCTTGCCTTGCCTTGCTTTGCATTGTTGCCCTTTTGTCTTGCGTTGTGTTTTTGTCTTTTTGTCTTGATTTGCCTTTTGACTTTTTGCCTTTCCCTTTTGCCTTTTTGCAGTGCCTTGTCTTTTTGCCTTTTTGTCTTTTTTCCTTACCTTTTTGCGTTGCTTGCCTTGCCTTGTCTTTTTACCTTGCATTTTTCCTTTTCTTGTCTTGCCTTTTTACCTTTCTTCCTTTTTGGTTTTTTGCCTTTTGCCTTGCCTTGCCTTTACTTATTATCATTTCACCTTGCCTTGCCTTTTTTTCTGTTTTCCTGGCCTTGCCTTTTTGCTTTTTTGACTTTTATTTTTGCCTTTTTGCCTTGCCCTTTTGTTTTTCTGCCTTGCCTTATTGCCTTTTTTCCTTTCCTTGCCTTCTTCCCTGTTTACCTTTTTGCCTTACCTAGCCTTGGCTTTTTACCGTTTTTCCTTGCCTTTTTGCCCTTCCTTACCTTGCCTTTTTGCTTTTTGCCTTGCCTTTTTGTCATTTTGTTTCGCCTTTTTGCCTTTTTTGTCTTGCCTTGCCTTGACTTTTTACCTTGCCTTGCCTTTTCGCCTTTTAGACTTTTTGCTTTGCCTTGCCTGGCCTTTTTGCCTTGCCTGGCCTATTTTGCCTTTTGCCTTACCTTTTTAACTCTTTGCCTTTTTGTCTAGCCTTTATTATTTTTTGCGTTGCCTTTTGCCTGTTTTCTTTCTCTTTTTACCTTTTTGCCTTGCCTTGCATTTTTGCCTTGCCTTCTCTTTTTGCCTTTTTTTCAGGCCTTGCCTTTTTGCATTGTCTTTTTGAGTTCAGGTCTTGCCTTTTTGCCTTTTTGTCTTCATGCCTTGTGTTTTTCTCTTTTTACCTTTTTACCTTATTGCCTCGCCTTTTTGCCTTTTTCACTTGCCTTTTTTCCTTTTTGCCTTGCCTTGCCTTTTTGTCTTTCTTCACTTTCCGTGCCTTGCCTTTTCCCCTTGCCTTGTCTTTTCATCTTTTAGACTTTTTCCCTTGCCTTGCAGGGCCTTTTTGCCTTTTTGCGTTGCCTGGCCTATTCTCCCTTTTTGCCTTACCTTTTCCCTTCTTTGCCTTTTTGTCTTGCATTTTTTGGTTTTTCCCTTTGCCTTGCCTTGCATTTTTGCCTTCTCTTGTCTTTTTGCCTTTTTCTTTGCAGTGCCTTGTCTTGCTTTCTTGCCTTTTTCCCTTGCCTTGTTTTTTTCCTTTTTTCCTTGCCTTCCCTTGACTTTTGCCCTTTTGTCTTGCCTCTTTGCCTTGTCTTTTACCTTTTTCCCTTCTTGCTTTTTTTGCCCCAGCTTTTCCCCTTGCCTTTTTGCCTTCAGACCTCGCCATTTCGCCTTCATGACTTGTTTTTTTGTCTTTTTGCCTTGCCGTTTTGCACTTTTGACTTTCCTTTTTGCCTTGCCTTTTTACCTTTTTCCCTTCCTGCCTCTTTGCCTTTTTGTCTTGCTTTTACACTTTTTACCTTTAATTTTTGCCTTACCTTTTTGCCTTCATGCCTTGCCTTTTTCTTTGTTTCTTTTTTTACCTTATTGTCTTCCTTTTTGCCTTGCCTTTTAGCCTTCCCTTTTTGCATGTTTTCCTTTTTGCCTTCATTTTTGCTTTTTTATATTCCTTGTCTTGCTTTTTGCCATTTTTGCCTTGACTCGCCTTTGTGTGTTTTTCTTGCCATGCCTTGCCTTGTCTTTTTCTTTGCCATGCCTTGCCTTTCCTTTTTGCCTTGCCTAATGATGTGCTTTTGCCTTTTTGCCTTGCTTTTCTTCTTTTTTTCTGGCCTTTTTTACCTTTTTCTCTTTTGGCTTGCCCTTTATCCTTTTTTCTTGAGTCTTTACCTTCACTTTTGGTCTTTCTGCTTTTTTGCATTTTTGTATTGTCTTTTTGCTTTTTTTGCCTTTTTACCTTGACATGAGTTTTTGACTTATTGTGTTGCAAGGAGCTTGGCAGATCTGCCCTTTGCAAATGGTCGTTTCCTCAGGAAAAATCCATTGCAGTAGCCCTTTTCTGGAAGTGGAACAGGGATGTAGAGTTTGCTTTAAGAGATTGTTAAAGCAGGTTTTTGCCCAGGAAAAACTAAGTGCATGGTGAAATCCTTACAAGCCCAAGTGCCTTTCCACGGTCCAAAGTGTGTAACTACACACTCTTTTCCAAGTAAGAGAGCGCAGAGGCAACATCACCCTGAATGGTTCTCAGAAAGAACTCTCTGACTTCATCCAGTCCTCTCACCAAGGCAGACAGAATGAGAAAACCATCATTTGGTTTCTGTTTCCTGCAATGAGCTCGGCAAATCTGGCCCTTGCAAACGCAAGGTTTTCTCAGGAAAACTCCATTGCAGTAGCCCTTTTCTTGAAGTGGAAAAAGTATGCAGTGTTGTCAGCGTTAAGATATTGTGAAAGCACGATTTTTTCCCAGGGAAAAGAAACTGCATGGTGAAATTCTAACAAACCCCGGTGCTTTCCACAGTTCAAAGTGTGCAACTACAGACTCATTTCCAATTAAGAGAGCACAGAATCAACATCAGCCTGCATGTTTCTCAGTGAAAGGGAGAACTCCCTGACTTCATCCAGTCCTCTGAACAAAGCAGGCATAATGAGAGAATCTGTTTTTTCCTTTCTCTTTCCTGCAATGAACTCATAATTTGCTCTTGCAAACGCAAGGCTTCTTCTCAAAAACTACATCGCGGTAGCGCTATCCTTGCAGAGGAGCAACTGCACAGTGGTAGCTTTAAGAGATTGTGAAAGCACCCTGATGCCCAGTGAGAAAAAGGAATTTTGTATTCTCTTTCCTGCCTGAACTCGGTCAATTTTCACTTACAAAGACAAGGTTTCCTAGCACAAACTACAAAACAGTAACCTCTCCCCTTGCAGAGTAAATACTATGTAGTGTTGCCCTTAAGAGATACTGTGAGCACACTGAGGCCCAGGGAAAACACAGTGCATAGTGAAATCCTAGCAAACCCATGTCTTCCCGCAGTTGAATTCATATCAATTTCAGTTATTTGTGAAGAAAAGAGCTCAAAGGCAACATCAGCTTTTGTGTTTCTCAGTGAGAGAAAGAGCACTCTGAGTTCTTCCATTCCTCTGAGGAAAGCAGTTAGAATGAGAAAACCGTTGTTTGGTTTCACTTTCCTGCAATGAGCTCGGCAGATCTGTCCTTTGCAAATGGAAGGTTTCCTCATGAACCTACATTGTGGTACCCCTGTTCTGCAAGTGGAACAAGTACATAGAGTTAGCGTTAAAAGATTCTAAGAGCATGTTGTTGCCCAGGAAAAACAAAGTGCATGGTGAAATCCTAAAAACCCCAATGCCTTTCCACATTTTTTAAATCTATACACTCATTTCCAAGTAAGAGAGCGCAGAGACAACATCAGTCTGCATGTTAGTGAAAGAACTTCCTGACTTCATCCACTCCTCTGAGAAAAGCAGGTATTATATGAGACTGTCTATTCTTTTCTCTTTTCTGCAATGAGCACAGAAAACCTGACCATTGAAAATGCAAGCTTTCCTTAAGAAACATCAATGGCAGTAGCCCTATTCTTGATTCAGAAAAAATATGCAGTGTTAGCGTTAAGAGATTGTGAAAGCACGTTGTTGCCCAGGGAAAACAAAGTGCATGGTGAAATTCTAACAAACCCAAGTGCCTTTCCACAGTTCAAAGTGTGTAACTATACACTTTTCCAAGTAAGAGACAGTATAGGCAACATCACCCTGTATGTTTCTCAGTGAACAAAAGAACTCTCTGACTTCATCCAGTCCTCTCACCCTAGCAGTAAGAATGAGAAAACCGTCATTTGGTTTCTGTTACTTTCAATGGCAAAAGGCTAAAAAGTCAAGACATGAAGGCAAAAAGACAAGGCAATATGTTAAAACGGCAAAAAGGCAAGGCATGAAGGCAAAAAGGAAAAAGGCAAGGCAAGGAAAAGCAAAAAGGCAAGGCAAAAAGGTAAGGCAAAAAAGCAAAATGCACAAAGGCAAGGAAAAAAGGGAAAAAGGCAAGGCAATTAAAAAAGGCAAAAAGCCAAGGAACAGAGCCAAAAAGTCAAGGGAAAATGCAATGCAAGGCAGGAAAAAAGGCAAAATAATAAAAAGGCTAGGCAAGGCAAGGCAAAAAGGCAAGAGAAGGCTAGGCAAAAGGGTAAAAAAGCAAGGTAAGGAAAGGAAAGCAAAAAGTCAACTAGGCAAGACAAAAAGGCAAGGCAAGGCAAAAAGCCTAAAGGGTAAAAAGGCATGGCAAGGCAAGGCAAAAATGCAGAATTCCAGGCAAAAATGCCTAAAGGCAAAAAGGCAATGCAAAAACGGTAAAAGGCAAAAAGACTAGGTAAAAAGGCAATAAGTCAAAAAGCAAGTCAAATCAAAAAGGCAAAAATGGAAGGCAAGACAAGGAAAAAGGCAGAAAGGTAAAAAGGCAAAAAGCAATGCAAGAAGGCTAAAAGGCAAAGCAAGATGGCAATGCAAAATTGCAAAAAGGAAAAAGATAAGGAAAAGGAAAAAAGGCAAGAAAAAAGACAAAAAGACAAGGGAAAAAGACAAAAAAGGAAAACGCAAGGCAAAAAGGCAAAAACGCGAGGCCAGACAAGGGAAAAAGGCAAAAAGGCAAGACAAAAACACAAAAAAGGAAAAAGGCAAAGAAGCAAGGCAATAAGATAAAAAGGTAAAATGGCAAGGCAAACCAACAAAAAGGCAAAAAGTCAAGGCCAAAACGGAAAAAGGGAAGGCAAAAAGACAAGGCAAAAGGGCAAAAAGGAAAAAGACAAGGCAAAAGGAAAAAAGGCAAGGAAAAAGGCAAAAAGTCAAAAATAGAATGCAAAAAGGTAAAAAGCAAGGCAAAAAGACAAGGCAAGGCAAAATGACAATAGCTGAAGGCAAGGCAAGGCAAAAAGACAAAACGGCAAGACAAAGGAAAAAGACTAAAGGGCAAAGGCAAGGCAAAAAGGCAAAAATCAAAAAGGCAGAAAGGCAAAAAGACAAGGTAAAACGAAAAGGAAAAAAGCCTAAAAGAGAAGGCAAAAAGGCAAGGCAAAAGGGGAAAAGGTTAGGCAAAAAGGCAAAAAAGCAAAAAGGCAAGACAAGGCAAGGAAAAAGGCACAAAGGCAAGGCAAGGCAAAAAGGCAAAAGGGCAAGGTAAGGAAAGGCAAAAAGGCAAGGCAAAAGGAAAACGGCAAGGCAAAAAGTAAAAGAAGAAAGGTAATAAGGAAAAAGACAAAAAGGCAAAGTGTGAAGATAAAAAGGCAAGGCATGGAGGCAAATAGGCAAAAAGGAAAGGGAAGGAAAGGCAAAAAGGTAAGGCAAGGCATGGGAAGGAAAAAGGCAAAAAGGCAAGGCAAGGCAAGTCCAGAGGGAAGGGAAAAAGGCTAGGCAAAAACAAAAAAGGAAAAAGGCAAAGAAAGAGGCCAAAAGGCAAGGCAACAGGGCAAAAAGACAAAAAGGTAGGGCAAAAAGGAGAAAGGCAAGGAAAAAAAACAAAGAGGCAGAAAGTCAAAAAGACAAGGCAAAACAAAAAAAGCAAGACAAAAAGGTAAAAAACAAGACAAAAGGCAAAAAGGTAAGGCAAAAAAGGAAAAAGGGAAAAACATAAAAAGGCAAGGCAAAAAGACAAAAAGGCAAGGTTAGGCAAAAAGGCAAGGCAAAAAGGCAAAGAGGGAAAAAGTCAAGGAAAAAAGACAAAAACACAAGGCAAGGCAAGGTGAAACGTCAAAAAAGCAGAAAGGAAAAAAGTAAAGGCAAAAAAGGAAAAAAG
This sequence comes from Elephas maximus indicus, assembly GCF_024166365.1. Taxonomy (NCBI): domain Eukaryota; kingdom Metazoa; phylum Chordata; class Mammalia; order Proboscidea; family Elephantidae; genus Elephas; species Elephas maximus. The sequence continues at coordinate 24,024,900 of NC_064830.1, forward strand.
GCAAGGCAAAACTGGCAAAAAGACATGGCTTGAAGGCAAAAAGGAAAAAAGCAAGACAAAAAGGCAAGGGAAAAGGGGGAAAAGGCAAGGCAAAAAGCAAAAAAGGCAAGGCAAAAAGGCAAGGCAACGCAAGGTAAAAAGGCAAAAAAGCAAAAAAGGCAAGGAAAAAAGGCTAAAAAGCAGAAAGGCAAGGAAAAAAGCCAAAAAGACACGGCAATAAGGTAAAAAGGCAAAAAGGCAAGTCAATAAGATAATAAGGCAAAAGGCAAGGCTTGAAGGCACAAAGGCAAAAAGGCAAGGCAAAAAGGCAAGGTAAAAAGGCAAGGCAAGGAAAGGCAAAAAGGCAAAATGCAAAAAGGCAAGGCAAAGTAAAAAGGCAAAAAGGCAAAAAGCTAAGGAAATCAGGCAAAAAGGCAAGGCAAAAATGCAAGGCAAGGCTAGGAAAAAGGCAAAAAGACACAAATGAAAAAATGCAAAAAGGCAAGTCAAGGCAAAAATGCAAGGCAAGGCAAGGCAAAAACACAAAAATGCAAGGCAAAGCAAGGCAAGGAAAAAGGGAAAAAGACAAGAAGACAAAAAGGCAAAGCAAGGCAAAAAGGCATGGCAAGGCAAGGCAAAAATGTAAAGGTAAAAAGCAGGGCAAGACTAGGCAAAAAGGCAAAGCAAGGAAAGGAACGGAAAAAAGGCAAAGAGGCAAAAAGGCAAGTTTAGGCAAGGCAAATTTTAAAAAGGAAAGGAAAGTTGGTGCCCGGCCACAATTGATGACTGCCCTGACAGGGAGCACAGCAGAGGACCCCTGAGGGAGCAGGAGATCAGTGGGATGCAGACCCCAAATTCTCATAAAAAGACCAAACTTAATGGTTTGACTGAGACTGGAGGAATCCCGGCGGCCATGCTCCCCAGACCTTCAGTTGACACGGGACAGGAACCATCCCCGAAGACAACTCATCAGAAATGAAAGGGACTTGTCAGCAGGTGGGAGAGAGATGGTGATGAAGAGTGAGCTAATTATATCAGGTGGACACTTGAGATTGTGTTGGCAACTCTTGTCTGGAGGGGGGATGGGAGGATAGAGAGAGAGGGAAGCCGGCAAAATTGTCACGAAAGGAGAGACTGAAAGGGCTGACTCAAGAGGGGGAGAGTAAGTGGGAGTAGGGAGTGAGATGTATGTAAACTTATATGTGACAGACTGATTGGATTTGTAAACGTTCACTTGAAGCTTAATAAAAGTTATTAAAAAAAAAGGCAAGCAAGGAAATGCAAAAAGGCAATGCAAAAAGGCAGGCAAAAAGGCAAAAGGTAACACAAAAAGGCAAAATGCAAGACAAAAAGAAAAAGGCAAGGCAAAAAGGCAAGGCAAGGCATAAAGACTAAAGGGCAAAAAGGCAAGGCAAGGAAAAAGGCAAAAATGCTAAGCAACAAAGCCTAAAGGCAAAAAGTCAATGCAAAATGGGAAAAAGGCAAAAAGACAAAAAAACAAGGCAAGGCAAGGTAAAAAGGCAAAAGGCAAAAAGGCTATAAAGCAGAAAGCCAAGGAAAAAAGCCAAAAAGGCAAGGCAATAAGGTAAAAAGGCAAAAGGTCAAGACAATAAAGTAAAAAGGCTAAAAGGCAAGGCACGAAGGCAAGGCAAGGAAAAGCCAAAAGGCAAGGGAAAAAGGAAAGCAAAAAGGGAAAAAAGGCAAGACAAAAAGGCAAGGCAAGGTAAAAAGACAAAAAGCCAAGGAAAAAGGCAAAAAGGCAAAGCAAGGCAAAAAGGCAAAAAGCCTAGGCAAGGCAAGGCAAAAATGTAAAGGCAAAAGGCAAGACAAGGCTAGGCAAAAAGGCAAGGCAAGGAAAGGAAAGGAAAAAAGGGAAAAAGGCAAGGCAAGGCAAAAAGACTAAAGGGCAAAAAGGCAAGGTAAGGCAAGGCACAAAGGACAAAATGCAAAAATGCAAGGCAAAAAGGCCTAAAGGCAATGCAAAACGTGAAAAAGACAAAAAGACAGGCAAAAAGTCAAAAGGCAAGTCAAGGCAAAAAGGCAAAAATGCAAAGCAAGGCAAGGAAGAAGGCAGAAAGGTTAAAAGTCAAAAAGGCAAAAGGGTGATGCAAGGAAAGGAAAAAAGGCTAAAAGGCAAGGCAAAAAGGCAATGCAAAAATGCAAAAAGGAAGACATGGCAAAAGTAAAAATGGAAAAAAGGCAAGGAAACAAGGCAAAAATCCAAAAAGACAAGGGAAAAAGACAAAAAGCGAAAAAGGCAGGGCGAAAAGAAAAAAGGCAAAAAAACAAGGCAAAAGGTCAAAAAGGCAATATGATAAGGCAAAAAGGAAAAAAGGCAAAGAGGAAAAAAGTCAAAAAGACAAGGCAAAAAGCTAAAAAGGAAGGGAAAAAAGGGAAGGCAAAAAGGCAAGGCAAAAAGGGAAAAAGGCAAGTCAAGGTAAAAACACAAGGTAAGACAAAAACGCAAAAACGCAAAGCAAGGCAAGGTAAGGAAAAAGGCAATGCCTGCACAACTCTCCGTATGGGCCTATTTTTGCCTGCGGGACTCTCCGATCGGGCCTATTCTTGCCTGCGGAACTCTTCTATCAGGCCAATCTGGCCTGCGAGACTCTCCGTTCAGGCTTATTCTTGCCTGCAGGACCCTCCGTTCAGGCCTATTCTGGCCTGCGGGACTCTCTGTTCAGGCCTATTCTTGCCTGCGGAATTGTGAGTTTGGGACTATTCTCGCCTGCGGGGCTCTCTGGTCGGGCCTATTCTTTTCTGCAGGACTCTCCCTTCGGGCCTATTCTCACCTCCAGGACTCTCCATTCTGGCCTATTCTTGCCTGCGGGACTCTCCTTTTGGGCCTATTCTTGCTTGCGGGACTCTCCGTTTGGGCCTATTCTTGCCTGCAGGACTCTCCGTTCACTCCTTTCTTGCCTGCGGGACTCTCGTTTGGGCCTATTCTTGCCTGCGGTACTCTCAGTTCAGGACTATTCTTGCCTGCGGGACTCTCTGTTCGGGCCTACTCTTGCCTGCGGGACTCTCCGTTCGGTCCTATTCTTGCCTGCTGGACAATAGGTTCAGGCCTATTTTTGCCTGCTAGACTCTTCATTCAGGCCTATTCTTGCCTGCGGGACACTCTGTTCTGTCCTATTCTTGCCTGCGGGTCCTACAGCTTGGGCATATTCTTGCCTGCAGGACTCTCCGTTTAGGCCTATTATTGCCTGCAGGACACCCCGTTCGGTCCTATTCTTGCCTGCTGGTCTTTCCATTTGGGCATATTCTTGCCTGCAGGACTCTCTGTTTAAACCTATTCTTGCCTGTGGGACTTTCCGTTCAGGCCTACCTTGCTTGCGGGACTCTCCATTCGGCCCTATTTTTGCCTGCAGGACTCTGTTCGGGCCTATTCTTTCTTGCAGGAATCTCCGCGCCTATTCTGGCCAGCGGGACTCTGTTCGGGCCTATTCTTGTCTGCGGGACTCTCCGTTCTGGCCTTTTCTTGTCTGTGGGACTCTCCTTTCGGGCCTATTCTCGCCTGCAGGACTCTTTTCGTGCCTATTCTTGCCTGAGGGAATCTCCATTCGGGCCTGTTCTGGTCTGTAAGACTCTCCGTTCTGTCCTATTCTTGCCTGCAAGACACTCTGCTTGGGCCTATTCTTGCTTGTGGGACTCTCCTTTCAGGCCTACTCTTGCCTGCGGGACTCTCTGTTCGGGCCTCCTCTTGCCTGCGGGGATCCTCTGTTCAGGCCTGTTTGTGCTTGCGGAGCTCTGCTATTTGGGCCTGTTCATGCCTGTGGGGGGCTCCGCTTTTCGGGCCTGTTTGTGCCTGTGGGGCTCCGCTATTTGGGCCTGTTCATTTGTGCGGGGCTCTGCTTTTGGGCCTGTTTGTGCCTGAGGGCTCCACTATTCGGCCTGTTTGTGATTGCGGAGCTCCGCTATTCAGGTCTGTTCGAGCGTGCAGGGCTCCTGTTCTTGCCTGTGGGGATCCTCAATTTGGGCATATTCTTCCCTGTGGGACTCTCCGTTTGGGCCTATTCTTGCCTGAGGGAGTCTCCTTTGTGGCCTCGCCTTGCCTGAGGGGGCCCTCTATTCGGGCCTGTTCATACATGTGGGGGTAATCTATTCAGCCTGTTCGTGCCTGAGGGGCTCCACAACTCGGGCCTCTTCGTGCCTGCTGGGCTCCGCTTTTAGGGCCTGTTCGTATCTGCGGGGCTCCGTTATTCAGGCCTCTTCGTGCTTGCGGGGCTCTGCTACTCGGGCCTGTTTGTGCATGGGGGCTCCACTATTTGGGCATGTTCCTGCGTGCGGGGCTCCGATATTCGGGCCTGTTCTTGCCTGTGGGGCTTCTCTATTCGGGCATATTATTGCCTGTGGGACTCTGTTTGGGCCTATTCTAGCTTGCGGGACTCTATTCGGGCTTATTCTTGCCTATGGGAATCTCCATTCAGGCCTATTGTGGCCTCCGGAATTTTCCGTTGGTCCTATTCTTGCCTGCAGGACACTCCGTTTGGGCCTATTCTTGCCTGCGGAACTCTCCGTTCAGGCCTGTTCTTGCCTGTGGGACTCTCTGTTGGGCCTAATCTTGCTGCGGGACAATCCATTCGGGTCTATTTTTGCTTGCGAGACTCTGGGTTCGGGCCTATTCTTGCCTGTGGGACTCTCCGTTTCGGACATCCTCACCAAGGGACTCGCCGTGAGGGCATATTCTTGCCTGCAGGACTCTCCTTTCGGGACAATTCTTGCCTCAGGGAATAGAATATAAATTTAGAATATAGAATACAGAAAAATATAAAATGTACAATGTAGAATACAGAATATAGAATGAAGAATTTAGGAGAATATAGATTATAGAATGTAGAAGATTATAAATTACACAATATAGAAGATTATGGAATATAGAATGTAGAATGTAAAATATAGAATATAGAAGAATAAAGAATACAGAAAATAGAAGACTATAGAATGTCGAATACAGTATAAAGAATATGGAATATAGAATACATAAAATACAGTATATGAATAAATATAGAAAATAGAAGATTGAATATAGAACATAGATATAGAAAAATGCAGAATATAGAATCTAGAAGAATATAAAATGTAAAATATAGAATACAGAATGTAGAATATACAATATGGAATACAAAATACAAAAGAATAAAGTATAGAAAAAATATAGAATATAGAACATAGAACATCGAATATACTACAGAGAGTATGGAATATAGGATATAGGAAAATATAGCATATAGAAGAACATAGAATTTAGAATATAGAAGAATTTGGAATATAGAATATAGACGGATATAGTATATAGAATATTGAACGTAGAAAACAGAAGATAGAATACAGAATATAAAAGAATATAGAAAATAGTAGAATATAGAATATACCAGAATATGGAATATAGAAGAATATAAACAAGAATATAGATTATAGAATATACATTACAGAGAAATATAGAATACAGAATATAGAAGAATACCTAATATAAATTCAGAATATAGAAGGCTTTTGAAGAAAATACAAGAAAAAGAAGATAGTAGAATGTAGATTACAGAATACTGAAGAATACAAAATATGGAAGAATAGAGAATATAGAAGAATTAGAATACAGACTACGGAAGACTATAGAATATACATTATAGAAGAATACACACAATAGAAGAATATACAAGACAGAATATAGATTATAGAAGAACGTAGAATGCAGAATTTAGAATATAGAAAATTACGGAACAGAGAATGTAAAATATAGAAGAATATAGAATACAGAATAGAGAATAATAAACAACGTAGAATATAGAATATGGAACATAGAATATACCATCCGGAAAAACATAGTATACAGAAAAATACAGAATATACAACATTAAACTTTGAATATACAATACAGAGTATGGAATATGGAACCTAGAATATGGAAAAATATAGAAATAGAATATAGAAGAATTTAAAATGTAGAATATAGAATATGGACTGCAGGATATAGAGGAATATAGTACATAGAAGAACATAGAACATAGAAGATCCAATAGAGAATATAAAAGAAAAAAGAATATAGAGTATAGAAGAGTATGGAATGCGGAAAATAGGAGAATGTAGGATATAATTATTGAAGAATATAGAATATTGAAAAAGATAGAATACAGAATATAGGAAAACAGAGCATAAATTTAGAATATAGAAGATATAGGATATAGAATGCAGAATATAGAAGAATAAAGACTATAGATGACAGATTACAGGATATAGAAGACAGAACATAAAAGGAAATAGAGCATTGACAACTAGGGAATGTAGGGTATAGGATATACACTATTGAAGAATATAGAATAAAGTAGAAGTGTATAGATTACAAAATACAGAAGAATATAGAATGTAGATAGAGATATGGAATAGAGAATATTAGATTACAGAAGAATATAGAATATAGAGATTAGAAGGTAGACTATAAAATAAAAAATATAGAATATAGAATTCAGAGAAATTTAGAATGTAAAATGTAGGCTATAGAATATAGAAGAAAATGGAATAAAGAATGTAGAATGGAGAACAAAAAATATGGAATAGAAAATAGAGAAGAATAAAGAATATAGAAAAATTTGGAATATAGAATGTAGACTGTAGAATATTGAATATAGGATTTAGAAAGTACAGGATACAAAATAACCGATAGAAGAATATACATTATAACACAAGAATATAGAATGTAGAATAAGAATGTAAAAGAGTATAGAATACAGAACAAAGAATATAGAATGCAGAATGCATAATATACAATATGGAATATAGACTGTAGAATACAGAAGAATATAGGGTACAAAAAATACAGACACAGAAGATAGAATATAGAACATCCAATATGGAATATAGAATACAGAGTATGGGTTAGAGAATATAGAAAAATATAGAATAGAGATAAATATAGAATATAAAATAGAGTACGTACAAAGTAGAATACAGAATATAGAGTGTAAAATATAGACTAAAGAACAGAATAGAGAAGTATATAGATTAAGGAATATAGAAGATTCTGGAATAGAGAATGTAGAAATAAATAGAAGATGGAATATAAGAGAATAAAGAATGTAGAATATAGTTTACAGAATATGTGATATGGAATATAGAATACAGAAAATTATAAAAAATATAGAGTATGAAAAACCACATTGAACATAGAATACAGACAATGGAGTACAGAAAAATATAGAATTTAGAATGTAGAATACAGAATATAAAATATAAAACAAAAACTAAATAATATAGAGAATTTACATTATACAATATAGAAGATTATGGAATATAGAACGTAGAATGTAAAATACAGAATATACTATATAGAACAATATATGATACAGAATATAGAAGAATATAGAGTAGAGAATGTAGAATATGGAATAAAGAAAATTTTATAGAAAAATATAGAATACAAAAAAGAACATTGAATATAAAACACAGAGTATGGAATATAGAATATAGAAAATATTTAAAAAATAGACTATAGAAAAATATAGAATATAGAATGTAGAATACAAAATATAGAATATAAAATAAAGTATAAAGAACACAGAATATAGAAGAATATAGATTATAGAACATAGAAGATAATGGATATAGAATAGAGAATGTAAAATACAGACTATACAATATAGAAGAATAGAGAATAGAGAAGGAATAATGTAGACTATGGAATATAGAATACAGGAAAATATAGCATATAGAAAAATATAGAATATAGAAGAAAATGGAAGAACATAGAATATAGAATTTAGAAGGTAGAATATAGAATACAGAACATAGAATACAGAAGAATTTGAAATATAGAATGTAGAATATGGAATATGGAATATACAATACAGAATATAGAAAAATCCTGTATGTAGAAAAATACACAATATAGAACAACGAAGGTAGAATACAGAGTCTGGAATATAGAATATACAAAAATATAGAATATAGAAGATCATAGACAACAGAATATAGAGAATTCAAAATACAGAATAAGGAACATAGAACAGTGAAGATAGAATACAGAATATAAAAGAACTTCGAAAATAGAAGAATATAGTGTATAGAGGATTTGGAATAAAGAACAATATAGAATATACATTATAGAATATAGCATAAAGAATACAGAATATAGAAGAAAATAGAATATAAAATTTAGAATATAAAACACAGAAGAATATAAAATGCACAATGTAGAATAGAGAATATAGAACGGAAAATATAGAATGAAGAATTTAGGAGAATATAGATTATACAATATAGAAGATTATAAATGATACAATATTAAGGAACATAGAATGTAGAATATAGAATATAGGAGAATATAGAATATGGAATGTAGAAGAATATAGAATGTTGAATATAGTATAAAGAATATACAAAAATATAGTATGTGTAAAATTTAGAAAATAGATTGAATACAGAACATAGAATACAGAAAAATATGGAACCTAGAATACAGAATCCAGAACAATATATAATGTAGAATACAGAATAGAGAATGTAGAAAATAGAAGATTTTAGAATATAGAACATAGAGTATACCATATGGAATATGTAATATAGAATACAGAAGAATGTAGTCTAGAGAAAAATATAGAACAGAACATCGAATATAGTACAAAGAGTATGGAATATAGGATATAGGAAAATATAGAATATAGAAGAACATAGAATTTAGAATGTGGAATATAGACTATAGAAGAATTTAGAATATGGGATATACAATATAGAAGGATATAGTATATAGAATATTGAACATAGAACACAGAAGATAGAATACAAAATATAAAAGAAGATAGAAAATAGTAGAATATAGAATACGGAACACAGAAGAATACAAACAAGAATATAGATTATAGAATATACATTAGAGAAGAATACAGAATATAGAAAAATATCAAATATAAATTTAGAATATAGAAGAATATAGACTATAGAAGGCTACAGAAAATAAAAGAAAAAGAAGATAGTAGAAGGTAGAATACAGAAAATTGAAGAATGCAGAATATGGAAGAATAGAGAATATAGAAGAATTAGAGTATAGAATACAAGAATATAGAATATACTTTATAGAAGAATATACACAATTGAAGACTAAACAATACAGAATATCGATTATAGAGGAAAATAAATACAGAATTAGAATAGAGAATGTAGAATACAGAATGTAAAATATAGAATAAAGACTAAAGAATATAGAGAATTATGGAATGTAGAATCTAAAATATATAAGAATATAGAATACAGAACGTAGAATGTAGGATATAGCCTATAGAATATACAATATGGAACGTGGAATATACAATACAGAAAATATGGTACATAGAAAAATAAAGAATATAGAACATAGAACTTTGAATATACAATATAGAATACAGAGCATGGAATACAGAACTTGGAATATGGAAAAATACAGAAATAGAATATAAAAGATTATAGAACATTGAAGAATATACAATTGTCGAATGTAGAATATAAAATACAGGATATAGAATAAAGAAGAATTTAGAGCGTGGAATTGAGAATATAGACTATAAATTATAGAGACATATAGTATAGAAGAACCTAGAACATAGAAGATACAATGCAGAATATAGAGTATAGAAGAATATGGAATATAGAAAATAGGAGAATGTAGAATATAATTATAGAAAAATATAGAATATGGAAAACTACAGAATACAGAGTATAGCAAAACGTAGAGCATAAATTTAGAATATAGAAGATATAGGCTATAGAATACAGAAGATAGAAGAATAAAGAAAGCAGATGACAGACTACAGAATATAGAAGATCGAACGTAGAAGAAAACAGAATATTGACAAATAGGGAATATAGGGTATAGGATATACACTATTGAAGAATATAGAATACAGAATGTAGAAGAATATAGATTACAAAATATAGAGGAAAATAGAATGTAGAATAGAGAATATAGAATACAGAATCTAAGAGAACATTAGATTACAGAAGAATATAGAGATTAGAAGGCAGAATATGCAATAAAAATATAGAATATAGAATTCAGAAAAATTTAGAATACAAAATGTAGAATATAGAATATAGAAGAAAATGGAATATAGAATGGAGAATGGAGAACATAGAACATAGACTATGGAATAGAGAATAGAGAAGAATAAAGAATATTGAAAAATTTAGAGTACAGAATGTAGACTGTAGAATATTGAATATAGAATTTAGAACACAGAATATAGAATATAACAGATAGAAGAATATAGATTAAATGTAGAATATAGTTTACAGAATAAGCAATATGGAATATAGAATACAGAAAATTATAAAAAATATGGACTATAGAAAACGTCATTGAATATAAGATACAGACAATGGAATATAGAAATATATAGAATTTAGAATGTAGAATATAAAATATAGAAAAAATACATGATATAGAGAAGATACATTATAGAATATAGATTATGGAATATAGAATGTAAAATACAGAATATACAATCTAGAAGAATATATGATACAAACTATAGAAGAATATAGTGTATAAAAATAGAATGTAGAATATAATATCGACTACAGAAAATTATATAGAAAAATATAGAACATAGAAAAAGAACACTGAACATAGAACACAGAGTATTGAATATAGAATGTAGAAAATATAGAGCATGGGAAAATATGGAATACAGAACACAGAATGTAGAATACAAAATATAGAATATAAAATAAAGTATAAAGAACACAGAATATAGAAGAATATAGATTATAGAATATAGAAGATAACGGAATATAGAATGTAAAATACAGATTCTACAATAGAGACGAATATAGAATATAGAAGGAAGAATGTAGAGAATGGAATATAGAATACAGAAAAATATAGTATATAGAAAAATATAGAATATAGAAGATTATGGAAGAACATAGCATATAAAATTTAGAATGTAGAATACAGAACATAAATATAGAAGAATGAAAAATATAGAATGTAGAATATGGAATCTAGAATATAGAAGAATATTGTATTTAGAATATAGAATATACAAAAATATAGAATATAGAAGAACATAGATTATAGAATATAGAGAATTTGAAATATAGAATATGGAACATAGAACACTGAGGATAGAATACAGAATACAAAAGAACTTTGAAAATAGAAGAATATAATGTATAGAGGATTTGGAATAAAGACGAATATAAAATATGTATTATAGAGGAATATAGCATAAAGAATACAGAATATAGAAGAAAATAGAATATAAATTTAGAACATAGAATACAGAAGAATATAAAATGTACAAAGTAGAATACAGAATATAGAATGAGGAATTTAGGAGAATATAGATTATAGAATGTAGAAGATTATAAATTACACAATATAGAAGATTATGGAATATAGAATGTCGAATGTAAAATACAGAATATAGAAGAATATAGAATACAGAAAATAGAAGAATATAGAAAGTCGAATACAGTATAAAGAATATGGAAGATAGAATACACAAAATATAGTATATGTATAAATATAGAAAATAGAAGATTGAATATAGAACATAGATATAGAAAAATGCAGAATCTAGAATATAGAATCTAGAAGAATATAAAATGTAAAATATAGAATACAGAATGTAGAATATACAATATGGAATACAAAATACAGAAGAATAGAGTATAGAGAAAAATATAGAATATAGAACATAGAACATCGAATATACTACAGAGAGTATGGAATATAGGATATAGGAAAATATAGAATATAGAAGAACATAGAATTTAGAATATAGAAGAATTTGGAATATAGAATATAGACGGATATAGTATATAGAATATTGAACGTAGAAAACAGAAGATAGAATACAGAATATAAAAGAATATAGAAAATAGTAGAATATAGAATATACCAGAATATGGAATATAGAAGAATATAAACAAGAATATAGATTATAGAATATACATTACAGAGGAATATAGAACACAGAATATAGAAGAATACCTAATATAAATTCAGAATATAGAATTCTAGAAGGCTTTTGAAGAAAATACAAGAAAAAGAAGATAGTAGAATGTAGAATACAGAATATTGAAGAACACAAAATATGGAAGAATAGAGAATATAGAAGAATTAGAATACAGACTACGGAAGACTATAGAATATACATTATAGAAGAATACACACAATAGAAGAATATACAAGACAGAATATAGATTATAGAAGAACATAGAATGCAGAATTTAGAATATAGAAAATTATGGAAGAGAGAATGTAAAATAGAGAAGAACATAGAATACAGAATAGAGAATAATAAACAATGTAGAATATAGAATATGGAACATAGAATATACCATCCGGAAAAACATAGTATACAGAAAAATACAGAATATACAACATTAAACTTTGAATATACAATACAGAGTATGGAATATGGAACCTAGAATATGGAAAAATATAGAAATAGAATATAGAAGAATTTAAAATGTAGAATATAGAATATGGACGGCAGGATATAGAGGAATATAGTATATAGAAGAACATAGAACATAGAAGATCCAATAGAGAATATAAAAGAAAAAAGAATATAGAGTATAGAAGAGTATGGAATGCGGAAAATAGGAGAATGTAGGATATAATTATTGAAGAATATAGAATATTGAAAAAGATAGAATACAGAATATAGGAAAACAGAGCATAAATTTAGAATATAGAAGATATAGGATATAGAATGCAGAATATAGAAGAATAAAGACTATAGATGACAGATTACAGGATATAGAAGACAGAACATAAAAGGAAATAGAGCATTGACAACTAGGGAATGCAGGGTATAGGATATACACTATTGAAGAATATAGAATAAAGTAGAAGTGTATCGATTACAAAATACAGAAGAATATAGAATGTAGATAGAGATATGGAATAGAGAATATTAGATTACAGAAGAATATAGAATAGAGAGATTAGAAGGTAGACTATAAAATATAAAATAGAATATAGAATTCAGAGAAATTTAGAATGTAAAATGTAGGCTATAGAATATAGAAGAAAATGGAATAAAGAACGTAGAATGGAGAACAAAAAATATGGAATAGAAAATAGAGAAGAATAAAGAATATAGAAAAATTTGGAATATAGAATGTAGACTGTAGAATATTGAATATAGAATTTAGAAAGTACAGTATACAAAATAACAGATAGAAGAATATACATTATAGCACAAGAATATAGAATGTAGAATAAGAATGAAAAAGAGTAGAGAATACAGAACAAAGAATATAGAATGCAGAATGCATAATATACAATATGGAATATAGACTGTAGAATGCAGAAGAATATAGGGTATAAAAATACAGATACAGAAGATAGAATATAGAACATCCAATATGGAATATAGAATACAGAGTATGGGTTAGAGAATATAGAAAAATATAGAATAGAGATAAATATAGAATATAAAATAGAGTACGTACAAAGTAGAATACAGAATATAGACTAAAGAACAGAATAGAGAAGTATATAGATTAAGGAATATAGAAGATTCTGGAATAGAGAATGTAGAAATAAATAGAAGATGGAATATAAGAGAATAAAGAATGTAGAATATAGTTTACAGAATATGTGATATGGAATATAGAATACAGAAAATTATAAAAAATATAGAGTATGGAAAAGAACATTGAATATAGAAGACAGACAATGGAGTACAGAAAAATATAGAATTGAGAATGTAGAATACAGAATATAAAATATAAAACAAAAACTACATAATATAGAGATTTTACATTATAGAATATAGAAGATTATGGAATATAGAACGTAGAATGTAAAATACAGAATATACAATATAGAACAATATATGATACAGACTATAGAAGAATATAGAGTAGAGAATGTAGAATATGGAATACAGAAAATTTTATAGAAAAATATAGAATACAAAAAAGAACATTGAATATAAAACACAGAGTATGGAATATAGAATATAGAAAATATTTAAAAAATAGACTATAGAAAAATATAGAATATAGAATGTAGAATACAAAATATAGAATATAAAATAAAGTATAAAGAACACAGAATATAGAAGAATATAGATTATAGAACATAGAAGATAATGGATATAGAATAGAGAATATAAAATCCAGACTATACAATATAGAAGAATAGAGAATAGAGAAAGAATAATGTAGAATATGGAATATAGAATACAGAAAAATATAGTATATAGAAAAATATAGAATATAGAAGAAAATGGAAGAACATAGAATATAGAGCTTAGAAGGTAGAATATAGAATACAGAACACAGAATATAGAAGAAATGAAAATATAGAATGTAGAATATGGAATATGAAATATTCAATACAGAATATAGAAAAATACTGTATGTAGAAAAATATACAATATAGAACATCGAAGGTAGAATACAGAGTCTGGAATATAGAATATACAAAAATATAGAATATAGAAGATCATAAATATAGAGAATTTAAAATATGGAATATGGAACATAGAACAGTGAAGATAGAATACAGAATATAAAAGAACTTCGAAAATAGAAGAATATAGTGTATAGAGGATTTGGAATAGAGAACAATACAGAATATACATTATAGAATATAGCATAAAGAATACAGAATATAGAGGAAAATAGAATATAAAATTTAGAATATAAAACACAGAAGAATATAAAATGCACAATGTAGAATACAGAATATAGAATGCAAAATATAGAATGAAGAATTTAGGAGAATATAGATTATACAATAGAGAAGATTATAAATGATACAATATTAAGGAACATAGAATGTAGAATATAGAATATAGGAGAATATAGAATATGGAATGTAGAAGAATATAGAATGTTGAATATAGTATAAAGAATATACAAAAATATAGTATGTGTAAAATTTAGAAAATAGATTGAATACAGAACATAGAATACAGAAAAATATGGAACCTAGAATACAGAATCCAGAACAAGCTATAATGTAGAATATAGAATAGAGAATGTAGAAAATAGAAGATTTTAGAATATAGAACATAGAGTATACAATATGGAATATGTAATATAGAATACAGAAGAATATAGTCTAGAGAAAAATATAGAACAGAACATCGAATATAGTACAAAGAGTATGGAATATAGGATATAGGAAAATATAGAATATAGAAGAACATAGAATTTAGAATGTGGAATATAGAATATAGAAGAATTTAGAATATGGGATATACAATATAGAAGGATATAGTATATAGAATATTGAACATAGAACACAGAAGATAGAATACAAAATATAAAAGAAGATAGAAAATAGTAGAATATAGAATACGGAACACAGAAGAATACAAACAAGAATATAGATTATAGAATATACATTAGAGAAGAATACAGAATATAGAAAAATATCAAATATAAATTTAGAATATAGAAGAATATAGACTATAGAAGGCTATAGAAAATAAAAGAAAAAGAAGATAGTAGAAGGTAGAATACAGAAAATTGAAGAATGCAGAATATGGAAGAATAGAGAATATAGAAGAATTAGAGTATAGAATACAAGAATATAGAATATACTTTATAGAAGAATATACACAATTGAAGACTAAACAATACAGAATCTCGATTATAGAGGAAAATAAATACAGAATTAGAATAGAGAATGTAGAATACAGAATATAAAATATAGAATAAAGTCTAAAGAATATAGAGAATTATGGAATGTAGAATCTAAAATATATAAGAATATAGAATACAGAACGTAGAATGTAGAATATAGCCTATAGAATATACAATATGGAACGTGGAATCTACAATACAGAAAAATATGGTACCTAGAAAAATAAAGAATATAGAACATAGAACTTTGAATATACAATATAGAATACAGAGCATGGAATACAGAACTTGGAATATGGAAAAATACAGAAATAGAATATAAAAGATTATAGAACATTGAAGAATATACAATTGTCGAATGTAGAATATAAAATACAGGATATAGAATAAAGAAGAATTTAGAGCGTGGAATTGAGAATATAGACTATAAATTATAGAGACATATAGTATAGAAGAACCTAGAACATAGAAGATACAATGCAGAATATAGAGTATAGAAGAATATGGAATATAGAAAATAGGAGAATGTAGAATATAATTATAGAAAAATATAGAATATGGAAAACTACAGAATACAGAGTATAGCAAAACGTAGAGCATAAATTTAGAATATAGAAGATATAGGCTATAGAATACAGAAGATAGAAGAATAAAGAAAGCAGATGACAGACTACAGAATATAGAAGATCGAACGTAGAAGAAAACAGAATATTGACAAATAGGGAATATAGGGTATAGGATATACACTATTGAAGAATATAGAATACAGAATGTAGAAGAATATAGATTACAAAATATAGAGGAAAATAGAATGTAGAATAGAGAATATAGAATACAGAATCTAAGAGAACATTAGATTACAGAAGAATATAGAGATTAGAAGGCAGAATATGCAATAAAAATATAGAATATAGAATTCAGAAAAATTTAGAATACAAAATGTAGGATATAGAAGAAAATGGAATATAGAATGGAGAATGGAGAACATAGACTATGGAATAGAGAATAGAGAAGAATAAAGAATATTGAAAAATTTAGAGTACAGAATGTAGACTGTAGAATATTGAATATAGAATTTAGAACACAGAATATAGAATATAACAGATAGAAGAATATAGATTAAATGTAGAATATAGTTTACAGAATAAGCAATATGGAATATAGAATACAGAAAATTATAAAAAATATGGAATATAGAAAACGTCATTGAATATAAGATACAGACAATGGAATATAGAAATATATAGAATTTAGAATGTAGAATATAAAATATAGAAAAAATACATGATATAGAGAAGATACATTATAGAATATAGATTATGGAATATAGAATGTAAAATACAGAATATACAATCTAGAAGAATATATGATACAAACTATAGAAGAATATAGTGTATAAAAATAGAATGTAGAATATAATATCGACTACAGAAAATTATATAGAAAAATATAGAACATAGAAAAAGAACACTGAACATAGAACACAGAGTATTGAATATAGAATGTAGAAAATATAGAGCATGGGAAAATATGGAATACAGAGCACAGAATGTAGAATACAAAATATAGAATATAAAATAAAGTATAAAGAACACAGAATATAGAAGAATATAGATTATAGAATATAGAAGATAACGGAATATAGAATGTAAAATACAGATTCTACAATAGAGACGAATATAGAATATAGAAGGAAGAATGTAGAGAATGGAATATAGAATACAGAAAAATATAGTATATAGAAAATTATAGAATATAGAAGATTATGGAAGAACATAGCATATAAAATTTAGAATGTAGACTACAGAACATAAATATAGAAGAATGAAAAATATAGAATGTAGAATATGGAATCTAGAATATAGAAGAATATTGTATTTAGAATATAGAATATACAAAAATATAGAATATAGAAGAACATAGATTATAGAATATAGAGAATTTGAAATATAGAATATGGAACATAGAACACTGAGGATAGAATACAGAATACAAAAGAACTTTGAAAATAGAAGAATATAATGTATAGAGGATTTGGAATAAAGACGAATATAAAATATATATTATAGAGGAATATAGCATAAAGAATACAGAATATAGAAGAAAATAGAATATAAATTTAGAACATAGAATACAGAAGAATATAAAATGTACAAAGTAGAATACAGAATATAGAATGAGGAATTTAGGAGAATATAGATTATAGAATGTAGAAGATTATAAATTACACAATATAGAAGATTATGGAATATAGAATGTCGAATGTAAAATACAGAATATAGAAGAATATAGAATACAGAAAATAGAAGAATATAGAAAGTCGAATACAGTATAAAGAATATGGAAGATAGAATACACAAAATATAGTATATGTATAAATATAGAAAATAGAAGATTGAATATAGAACATAGATATAGAAAAATGCAGAATCTAGAATATAGAATCTAGAAGAATATAAAATGTAAAATATAGAATACAGAATGTAGAATATACAATATGGAATACAAAATACAGAAGAATAGAGTATAGAGAAAAATATAGAATATAGAACATAGAACATCGAATATACTACAGAGAGTATGGAATATAGGATATAGGAAAATATAGAATATAGAAGAACATAGAATTTAGAATATAGAAGAATTTGGAATATAGAATATAGACGGATATAGTATATAGAATATTGAACGTAGAAAACAGAAGATAGAATACAGAATATAAAAGAATATAGAAAATAGTAGAATATAGAATATACCAGAATATGGAATATAGAAGAATATAAACAAGAATATAGATTATAGAATATACATTACAGAGGAATATAGAACACAGAATATAGAAGAATACCTAATATAAATTCAGAATATAGAACTCTAGAAGGCTTTTGAAGAAAATACAAGAAAAAGAAGATAGTAGAATGTAGAATACAGAAGATTGAAGAACACAAAATATGGAAGAATAGAGAATATAGAAGAATTAGAATACAGACTACGGAAGACTATGGAATATACATTATAGAAGAATACACACAATAGAAGAATATACAAGACAGAATATAGATTATAGAAGAACATAGAATGCAGAATTTAGAATATAGAAAATTATGGAAGAGAGAATGTAAAATAGAGAAGAACATAGAATACAGAATAGAGAATAATAAACAATGTAGAATATAGAATATGGAACATAGAATATACCATCCGGAAAAACATAGAATACAGAAAAATACAGAATATACAACATTAAACTTTGAATATACAATACAGAGTATGGAATATGGAACCTAGAATATGGAAAAATATAGAAATAGAATATAGAAGAATTTAAAATGTAGAATATAGAATATGGACTGCAGGATATAGAGGAATATAGTATATAGAAGAACATAGAACATAGAAGATCCAATAGAGAATATAAAAGAAAAAAGAATATAGAGTATAGAAGAGTGTGGAATGCGGAAAATAGGAGAATGTAGGATATAATTATTGAAGAATATAGACTATTGAAAAAGATAGAATACAGAATATAGGAAAACAGAGCATAAATTTAGAATATAGAAGATATAGGATATAGAATGCAGAATATAGAAGAATAAGGACTGTAGATGACAGATTACAGGATATAGAAGACAGAACAGAAAAGGAAATAGAGCATTGACAACTAGGGAATGCAGGGTATAGGATATACACTATTGAAGAATATAGAATAAAGTAGAAGTGTATCGATTACAAAATACAGAAGAATATAGAATGTAGATAGAGATATGGAATAGAGAATATTAGATTACAGAAGAATATAGAATAGAGAGATTAGAAGGTAGACTATAAAATATAAAATAGAATATAGAATTCAGAGAAATTTAGAATGTAAAATGTAGGCTATAGAATATAGAAGAAAATGGAATAAAGAACGTAGAATGGAGAACAAAAAATATGGAATAGAAAATAGAGAAGAATAAAGAATATAGAAAAATTTGGAATATAGAATGTAGACTGTAGAATATTGAATATAGAATTTAGAAAGTACAGTATACAAAATAACAGATAGAAGAATATACATTATAGCACAAGAATATAGAATGTAGAATAAGAATGAAAAAGAGTAGAGAATACAGAACAAAGAATATAGAATGCAGAATGCATAATATACAATATGGAATATCGACTGTAGAATGCAGAAGAATATAGGGTATAAAAATACAGATACAGGAGATAGAATATAGAACATCCAATATGGAATATAGAATACAGAGTATGGGTTAGAGAATATAGAAAAATATAGAATAGAGATAAATATAGAATATAAAATAGGGTACGTACAAAGTAGAATACAGAATATAGACTAAAGAACAGAATAGAGAAGTATATAGATTAAGGAATATAGAAGATTCTGGAATAGAGAATGTAGAAATAAATAGAAGATGGAATATAAGAGAATAAAGAATGTAGAATATAGTTTACAGAATATGTGATATGGAATATAGAATACAGAAAATTATAAAAAATATAGAGTATGGAAAAGAACATTGAATATAGAAGACAGACAATGGAGTACAGAAAAATATAGAATTGAGAATGTAGAATACAGAATATAAAATATAAAACAAAAACTACATAATATAGAGATTTTACATTATAGAATATAGAAGATTATGGAATATAGAACGTAGAATGTAAAATACAGAATATACAATATAGAACAATATATGATACAGACTATAGAAGAATATAGAGTAGAGAATGTAGAATATGGAATACAGAAAATTTTATAGAAAAATATAGAATACAAAAAAGAACATTGAATATAAAACACAGAGTATGGAATATAGAATATAGAAAATATTTAAAAAATAGACTATAGAAAAATATAGAATATAGAATGTAGAATACAAAATATAGAATATAAAATAAAGTATAAAGAACACAGAATATAGAAGAATATAGATTATAGAACATAGAAGATAATGGATATAGAATAGAGAATATAAAATCCAGACTATACAATATAGAAGAATAGAGAATAGAGAAAGAATAATGTAGAATATGGAATATAGAATACAGAAAAATATAGTATATAGAAAAATATAGAATATAGAAGAAAATGGAAGAACATAGAATATAGAGCTTAGAAGGTAGAATATAGAATACAGAACACAGAATATAGAAGAAATGAAAATATAGAATGTAGAATATGGAATATGAAATATTCAATACAGAATATAGAAAAATACTGTATGTAGAAAAATATACAATATAGAACATCGAAGGTAGAATACAGAGTCTGGAATATAGAATATACAAAAATATAGAATATAGAAGATCATAAATATAGAGAATTTAAAATATGGAATATGGAACATAGAACAGTGAAGATAGAATACAGAATATAAAAGAACTTCGAAAATAGAAGAATATAGTGTATAGAGGATTTGGAATAGAGAACAATACAGAATATACATTATAGAATATAGCATAAAGAATACAGAATATAGAGGAAAATAGAATATAAAATTTAGAATATAAAACACAGAAGAATATAAAATGCACAATGTAGAATACAGAATATAGAATGCAAAATATAGAATGAAGAATTTAGGAGAATATAGATTATACAATAGAGAAGATTATAAATGATACAATATTAAGGAACATAGAATGTAGAATATAGAATATAGGAGAATATAGAATATGGAATGTAGAAGAATATAGAATGTTGAATATAGTATAAAGAATATACAAAAATATAGTATGTGTAAAATTTAGAAAATAGATTGAATACAGAACATAGAATACAGAAAAATATGGAACCTAGAATACAGAATCCAGAACAAGCTATAATGTAGAATATAGAATAGAGAATGTAGAAAATAGAAGATTTTAGAATATAGAACATAGAGTATACAATATGGAATATGTAATATAGAATACAGAAGAATATAGTCTAGAGAAAAATATAGAACAGAACATCGAATATAGTACAAAGAGTATGGAATATAGGATATAGGAAAATATAGAATATAGAAGAACATAGAATTTAGAATGTGGAATATAGAATATAGAAGAATTTAGAATATGGGATATACAATATAGAAGGATATAGTATATAGAATATTGAACATAGAACACAGAAGATAGAATACAAAATATAAAAGAAGATAGAAAATAGTAGAATATAGAATACGGAACACAGAAGAATACAAACAAGAATATAGATTATAGAATATACATTAGAGAAGAATACAGAATATAGAAAAATATCAAATATAAATTTAGAATATAGAAGAATATAGACTATAGAAGGCTATAGAAAATAAAAGAAAAAGAAGATAGTAGAAGGTAGAATACAGAAAATTGAAGAATGCAGAATATGGAAGAATAGAGAATATAGAAGAATTAGAGTATAGAATACAAGAATATAGAATATACTTTATAGAAGAATATACACAATTGAAGACTAAACAATACAGAATCTCGATTATAGAGGAAAATAAATACAGAATTAGAATAGAGAATGTAGAATACAGAATATAAAATATAGAATAAAGTCTAAAGAATATAGAGAATTATGGAATGTAGAATCTAAAATATATAAGAATATAGAATACAGAACGTAGAATGTAGAATATAGCCTATAGAATATACAATATGGAACGTGGAATCTACAATACAGAAAAATATGGTACCTAGAAAAATAAAGAATATAGAACATAGAACTTTGAATATACAATATAGAATACAGAGCATGGAATACAGAACTTGGAATATGGAAAAATACAGAAATAGAATATAAAAGATTATAGAACATTGAAGAATATACAATTGTCGAATGTAGAATATAAAATACAGGATATAGAATAAAGAAGAATTTAGAGCGTGGAATTGAGAATATAGACTATAAATTATAGAGACATATAGTATAGAAGAACCTAGAACATAGAAGATACAATGCAGAATACAGAGTATAGAAGAATATGGAATATAGAAAATAGGAGAATGTAGAATATAATTATAGAAAAATATAGAATATGGAAAACTACAGAATACAGAGTATAGCAAAACGTAGAGCATAAATTTAGAATATAGAAGATATAGGCTATAGAATACAGAAGATAGAAGAATAAAGAAAGCAGATGACAGACTACAGAATACAGAAGATCGAACGTAGAAGAAAACAGAATATTGACAAATAGGGAATATAGGGTATAGGATATACACTATTGAAGAATATAGAATACAGAATGTAGAAGAATATAGATTACAAAATATAGAGGAAAATAGAATGTAGAATAGAGAATATAGAATACAGAATCTAAGAGAACATTAGATTACAGAAGAATATAGAGATTAGAAGGCAGAATATGCAATAAAAATATAGAATATAGAATTCAGAAAAATTTAGAATACAAAATGTAGGATATAGAAGAAAATGGAATATAGAATGGAGAATGGAGAACATAGACTATGGAATAGAGAATAGAGAAGAATAAAGAATATTGAAAAATTTAGAGTACAGAATGTAGACTGTAGAATATTGAATATAGAATTTAGAACACAGAATATAGAATATAACAGATAGAAGAATATAGATTAAATGTAGAATATAGTTTACAGAATAAGCAATATGGAATATAGAATACAGAAAATTATAAAAAATATGGAATATAGAAAACGTCATTGAATATAAGATACAGACAATGGAATATAGAAATATATAGAATTTAGAATGTAGAATATAAAATATAGAAAAAATACATGATATAGAGAAGATACATTATAGAATATAGATTATGGAATATAGAATGTAAAATACAGAATATACAATCTAGAAGAATATATGATACAAACTATAGAAGAATATAGTGTATAAAAATAGAATGTAGAATATAATATCGACTACAGAAAATTATATAGAAAAATATAGAACATAGAAAAAGAACACTGAACATAGAACACAGAGTATTGAATATAGAATGTAGAAAATATAGAGCATGGGAAAATATGGAATACAGAGCACAGAATGTAGAATACAAAATATAGAATATAAAATAAAGTATAAAGAACACAGAATATAGAAGAATATAGATTATAGAATATAGAAGATAACGGAATATAGAATGTAAAATACAGATTCTACAATAGAGACGAATATAGAATATAGAAGGAAGAATGTAGAGAATGGAATATAGAATACAGAAAAATATAGTATATAGAAAATTATAGAATATAGAAGATTATGGAAGAACATAGCATATAAAATTTAGAATGTAGACTACAGAACATAAATATAGAAGAATGAAAAATATAGAATGTAGAATATGGAATCTAGAATATAGAAGAATATTGTATTTAGAATATAGAATATACAAAAATATAGAATATAGAAGAACATAGATTATAGAATATAGAGAATTTGAAATATAGAATATGGAACATAGAACACTGAGGATAGAATACAGAATACAAAAGAACTTTGAAAATAGAAGAATATAATGTATAGAGGATTTGGAATAAAGACGAATATAAAATATATATTATAGAGGAATATAGCATAAAGAATACAGAATATAGAAGAAAATAGAATATAAATTTAGAACATAGAATACAGAAGAATATAAAATGTACAAAGTAGAATACAGAATATAGAATGAGGAATTTAGGAGAATATAGATTATAGAATGTAGAAGATTATAAATTACACAATATAGAAGATTATGGAATATAGAATGTCGAATGTAAAATACAGAATATAGAAGAATATAGAATACAGAAAATAGAAGAATATAGAAAGTCGAATACAGTATAAAGAATATGGAAGATAGAATACACAAAATATAGTATATGTATAAATATAGAAAATAGAAGATTGAATATAGAACATAGATATAGAAAAATGCAGAATCTAGAATATAGAATCTAGAAGAATATAAAATGTAAAATATAGAATACAGAATGTAGAATATACAATATGGAATACAAAATACAGAAGAATAGAGTATAGAGAAAAATATAGAATATAGAACATAGAACATCGAATATACTACAGAGAGTATGGAATATAGGATATAGGAAAATATAGAATATAGAAGAACATAGAATTTAGAATATAGAAGAATTTGGAATATAGAATATAGACGGATATAGTATATAGAATATTGAACGTAGAAAACAGAAGATAGAATACAGAATATAAAAGAATATAGAAAATAGTAGAATATAGAATATACCAGAATATGGAATATAGAAGAATATAAACAAGAATATAGATTATAGAATATACATTACAGAGGAATATAGAACACAGAATATAGAAGAATACCTAATATAAATTCAGAATATAGAACTCTAGAAGGCTTTTGAAGAAAATACAAGAAAAAGAAGATAGTAGAATGTAGAATACAGAAGATTGAAGAACACAAAATATGGAAGAATAGAGAATATAGAAGAATTAGAATACAGACTACGGAAGACTATGGAATATACATTATAGAAGAATACACACAATAGAAGAATATACAAGACAGAATATAGATTATAGAAGAACATAGAATGCAGAATTTAGAATATAGAAAATTATGGAAGAGAGAATGTAAAATAGAGAAGAACATAGAATACAGAATAGAGAATAATAAACAATGTAGAATATAGAATATGGAACATAGAATATACCATCCGGAAAAACATAGAATACAGAAAAATACAGAATATACAACATTAAACTTTGAATATACAATACAGAGTATGGAATATGGAACCTAGAATATGGAAAAATATAGAAATAGAATATAGAAGAATTTAAAATGTAGAATATAGAATATGGACTGCAGGATATAGAGGAATATAGTATATAGAAGAACATAGAACATAGAAGATCCAATAGAGAATATAAAAGAAAAAAGAATATAGAGTATAGAAGAGTGTGGAATGCGGAAAATAGGAGAATGTAGGATATAATTATTGAAGAATATAGACTATTGAAAAAGATAGAATACAGAATATAGGAAAACAGAGCATAAATTTAGAATATAGAAGATATAGGATATAGAATGCAGAATATAGAAGAATAAGGACTGTAGATGACAGATTACAGGATATAGAAGACAGAACAGAAAAGGAAATAGAGCATTGACAACTAGGGAATGCAGGGTATAGGATATACACTATTGAAGAATATAGAATAAAGTAGAAGTGTATCGATTACAAAATACAGAAGAATATAGAATGTAGATAGAGATATGGAATAGAGAATATTAGATTACAGAAGAATATAGAATAGAGAGATTAGAAGGTAGACTATAAAATATAAAATAGAATATAGAATTCAGAGAAATTTAGAATGTAAAATGTAGGCTATAGAATATAGAAGAAAATGGAATAAAGAACGTAGAATGGAGAACAAAAAATATGGAATAGAAAATAGAGAAGAATAAAGAATATAGAAAAATTTGGAATATAGAATGTAGACTGTAGAATATTGAATATAGAATTTAGAAAGTACAGTATACAAAATAACAGATAGAAGAATATACATTATAGCACAAGAATATAGAATGTAGAATAAGAATGAAAAAGAGTAGAGAATACAGAACAAAGAATATAGAATGCAGAATGCATAATATACAATATGGAATATCGACTGTAGAATGCAGAAGAATATAGGGTATAAAAATACAGATACAGGAGATAGAATATAGAACATCCAATATGGAATATAGAATACAGAGTATGGGTTAGAGAATATAGAAAAATATAGAATAGAGATAAATATAGAATATAAAATAGGGTACGTACAAAGTAGAATACAGAATATAGACTAAAGAACAGAATAGAGAAGTATATAGATTAAGGAATATAGAAGATTCTGGAATAGAGAATGTAGAAATAAATAGAAGATGGAATATAAGAGAATAAAGAATGTAGAATATAGTTTACAGAATATGTGATATGGAATATAGAATACAGAAAATTATAAAAAATATAGAGTATGGAAAAGAACATTGAATATAGAAGACAGACAATGGAGTACAGAAAAATATAGAATTGAGAATGTAGAATACAGAATATAAAATATAAAACAAAAACTACATAATATAGAGATTTTACATTATAGAATATAGAAGATTATGGAATATAGAACGTAGAATGTAAAATACAGAATATACAATATAGAACAATATATGATACAGACTATAGAAGAATATAGAGTAGAGAATGTAGAATATGGAATACAGAAAATTTTATAGAAAAATATAGAATACAAAAAAGAACATTGAATATAAAACACAGAGTATGGAATATAGAATATAGAAAATATTTAAAAAATAGACTATAGAAAAATATAGAATATAGAATGTAGAATACAAAATATAGAATATAAAATAAAGTATAAAGAACACAGAATATAGAAGAATATAGATTATAGAACATAGAAGATAATGGATATAGAATAGAGAATATAAAATCCAGACTATACAATATAGAAGAATAGAGAATAGAGAAAGAATAATGTAGAATATGGAATATAGAATACAGAAAAATATAGTATATAGAAAAATATAGAATATAGAAGAAAATGGAAGAACATAGAATATAGAGCTTAGAAGGTAGAATATAGAATACAGAACACAGAATATAGAAGAAATGAAAATATAGAATGTAGAATATGGAATATGAAATATTCAATACAGAATATAGAAAAATCCTGTATGTAGAAAAATATACAATATAGAACATCGAAGGTAGAATACAGAGTCTGGAATATAGAATATACAAAAATATAGAATATAGAAGATCATAAATATAGAGAATTTAAAATATGGAATATGGAACATAGAACAGTGAAGATAGAATACAGAATATAAAAGAACTTCGAAAATAGAAGAATATAGTGTATAGAGGATTTGGAATAGAGAACAATACAGAATATACATTATAGAATATAGCATAAAGAATACAGAATATAGAGGAAAATAGAATATAAAATTTAGAATATAAAACACAGAAGAATATAAAATGCACAATGTAGAATACAGAATATAGAATGCAAAATATAGAATGAAGAATTTAGGAGAATATAGATTATACAATAGAGAAGATTATAAATGATACAATATTAAGGAACATAGAATGTAGAATATAGAATATAGGAGAATATAGAATATGGAATGTAGAAGAATATAGAATGTTGAATATAGTATAAAGAATATACAAAAATATAGTATGTGTAAAACTTAGAAAATAGATTGAATACAGAACATAGAATACAGAAAAATATGGAACCTAGAATACAGAATCCAGAACAAGCTATAATGTAGAATATAGAATAGAGAATGTAGAAAATAGAAGATTTTAGAATATAGAACATAGAGTATACAATATGGAATATGTAATATAGAATACAGAAGAATATAGTCTAGAGAAAAATATAGAACAGAACATCGAATATAGTACAAAGAGTATGGAATATAGGATATAGGAAAATATAGAATATAGAAGAACATAGAATTTAGAATGTGGAATATAGAATATAGAAGAATTTAGAATATGGGATATACAATATAGAAGGATATAGTATATAGAATATTGAACATAGAACACAGAAGATAGAATACAAAATATAAAAGAAGATAGAAAATAGTAGAATATAGAATACGGAACACAGAAGAATACAAACAAGAATATAGATTATAGAATATACATTAGAGAAGAATACAGAATATAGAAAAATATCAAATATAAATTTAGAATATAGAAGAATATAGACTATAGAAGGCTATAGAAAATAAAAGAAAAAGAAGATAGTAGAAGGTAGAATACAGAAAATTGAAGAATGCAGAATATGGAAGAATAGAGAATATAGAAGAATTAGAGTATAGAATACAAGAATATAGAATATACTTTATAGAAGAATATACACAATTGAAGACTAAACAATACAGAATCTCGATTATAGAGGAAAATAAATACAGAATTAGAATAGAGAATGTAGAATACAGAATATAAAATATAGAATAAAGTCTAAAGAATATAGAGAATTATGGAATGTAGAATCTAAAATATATAAGAATATAGAATACAGAACGTAGAATGTAGAATATAGCCTATAGAATATACAATATGGAACGTGGAATCTACAATACAGAAAAATATGGTACCTAGAAAAATAAAGAATATAGAACATAGAACTTTGAATATACAATATAGAATACAGAGCATGGAATACAGAACTTGGAATATGGAAAAATACAGAAATAGAATATAAAAGATTATAGAACATTGAAGAATATACAATTGTCGAATGTAGAATATAAAATACAGGATATAGAATAAAGAAGAATTTAGAGCGTGGAATTGAGAATATAGACTATAAATTATAGAGACATATAGTATAGAAGAACCTAGAACATAGAAGATACAATGCAGAATACAGAGTATAGAAGAATATGGAATATAGAAAATAGGAGAATGTAGAATATAATTATAGAAAAATATAGAATATGGAAAACTACAGAATACAGAGTATAGCAAAACGTAGAGCATAAATTTAGAATATAGAAGATATAGGCTATAGAATACAGAAGATAGAAGAATAAAGAAAGCAGATGACAGACTACAGAATATAGAAGATCGAACGTAGAAGAAAACAGAATATTGACAAATAGGGAATATAGGGTATAGGATATACACTATTGAAGAATATAGAATACAGAATGTAGAAGAATATAGATTACAAAATATAGAGGAAAATAGAATGTAGAATAGAGAATATAGAATACAGAATCTAAGAGAACATTAGATTACAGAAGAATATAGAGATTAGAAGGCAGAATATGCAATAAAAATATAGAATATAGAATTCAGAAAAATTTAGAATACAAAATGTAGGATATAGAAGAAAATGGAATATAGAATGGAGAATGGAGAACATAGACTATGGAATAGAGAATAGAGAAGAATAAAGAATATTGAAAAATTTAGAGTACAGAATGTAGACTGTAGAATATTGAATATAGAATTTAGAACACAGAATATAGAATATAACAGATAGAAGAATATAGATTAAATGTAGAATATAGTTTACAGAATAAGCAATATGGAATATAGAATACAGAAAATTATAAAAAATATGGAATATAGAAAACGTCATTGAATATAAGATACAGACAATGGAATATAGAAATATATAGAATTTAGAATGTAGAATATAAAATATAGAAAAAATACATGATATAGAGAAGATACATTATAGAATATAGATTATGGAATATAGAATGTAAAATACAGAATATACAATCTAGAAGAATATATGATACAAACTATAGAAGAATATAGTGTATAAAAATAGAATGTAGAATATAATATCGACTACAGAAAATTATATAGAAAAATATAGAACATAGAAAAAGAACACTGAACATAGAACACAGAGTATTGAATATAGAATGTAGAAAATATAGAGCATGGGAAAATATGGAATACAGAGCACAGAATGTAGAATACAAAATATAGAATATAAAATAAAGTATAAAGAACACAGAATATAGAAGAATATAGATTATAGAATATAGAAGATAACGGAATATAGAATGTAAAATACAGATTCTACAATAGAGACGAATATAGAATATAGAAGGAAGAATGTAGAGAATGGAATATAGAATACAGAAAAATATAGTATATAGAAAATTATAGAATATAGAAGATTATGGAAGAACATAGCATATAAAATTTAGAATGTAGACTACAGAACATAAATATAGAAGAATGAAAAATATAGAATGTAGAATATGGAATCTAGAATATAGAAGAATATTGTATTTAGAATATAGAATATACAAAAATATAGAATATAGAAGAACATAGATTATAGAATATAGAGAATTTGAAATATAGAATATGGAACATAGAACACTGAGGATAGAATACAGAATACAAAAGAACTTTGAAAATAGAAGAATATAATGTATAGAGGATTTGGAATAAAGACGAATATAAAATATATATTATAGAGGAATATAGCATAAAGAATACAGAATATAGAAGAAAATAGAATATAAATTTAGAACATAGAATACAGAAGAATATAAAATGTACAAAGTAGAATACAGAATATAGAATGAGGAATTTAGGAGAATATAGATTATAGAATGTAGAAGATTATAAATTACACAATATAGAAGATTATGGAATATAGAATGTCGAATGTAAAATACAGAATATAGAAGAATATAGAATACAGAAAATAGAAGAATATAGAAAGTCGAATACAGTATAAAGAATATGGAAGATAGAATACACAAAATATAGTATATGTATAAATATAGAAAATAGAAGATTGAATATAGAACATAGATATAGAAAAATGCAGAATCTAGAATATAGAATCTAGAAGAATATAAAATGTAAAATATAGAATACAGAATGTAGAATATACAATATGGAATACAAAATACAGAAGAATAGAGTATAGAGAAAAATATAGAATATAGAACATAGAACATCGAATATACTACAGAGAGTATGGAATATAGGATATAGGAAAATATAGAATATAGAAGAACATAGAATTTAGAATATAGAAGAATTTGGAATATAGAATATAGACGGATATAGTATATAGAATATTGAACGTAGAAAACAGAAGATAGAATACAGAATATAAAAGAATATAGAAAATAGTAGAATATAGAATATACCAGAATATGGAATATAGAAGAATATAAACAAGAATATAGATTATAGAATATACATTACAGAGGAATATAGAACACAGAATATAGAAGAATACCTAATATAAATTCAGAATATAGAACTCTAGAAGGCTTTTGAAGAAAATACAAGAAAAAGAAGATAGTAGAATGTAGAATACAGAAGATTGAAGAACACAAAATATGGAAGAATAGAGAATATAGAAGAATTAGAATACAGACTACGGAAGACTATGGAATATACATTATAGAAGAATACACACAATAGAAGAATATACAAGACAGAATATAGATTATAGAAGAACATAGAATGCAGAATTTAGAATATAGAAAATTATGGAAGAGAGAATGTAAAATAGAGAAGAACATAGAATACAGAATAGAGAATAATAAACAATGTAGAATATAGAATATGGAACATAGAATATACCATCCGGAAAAACATAGAATACAGAAAAATACAGAATATACAACATTAAACTTTGAATATACAATACAGAGTATGGAATATGGAACCTAGAATATGGAAAAATATAGAAATAGAATATAGAAGAATTTAAAATGTAGAATATAGAATATGGACTGCAGGATATAGAGGAATATAGTATATAGAAGAACATAGAACATAGAAGATCCAATAGAGAATATAAAAGAAAAAAGAATATAGAGTATAGAAGAGTGTGGAATGCGGAAAATAGGAGAATGTAGGATATAATTATTGAAGAATATAGACTATTGAAAAAGATAGAATACAGAATATAGGAAAACAGAGCATAAATTTAGAATATAGAAGATATAGGATATAGAATGCAGAATATAGAAGAATAAGGACTGTAGATGACAGATTACAGGATATAGAAGACAGAACAGAAAAGGAAATAGAGCATTGACAACTAGGGAATGCAGGGTATAGGATATACACTATTGAAGAATATAGAATAAAGTAGAAGTGTATCGATTACAAAATACAGAAGAATATAGAATGTAGATAGAGATATGGAATAGAGAATATTAGATTACAGAAGAATATAGAATAGAGAGATTAGAAGGTAGACTATAAAATATAAAATAGAATATAGAATTCAGAGAAATTTAGAATGTAAAATGTAGGCTATAGAATATAGAAGAAAATGGAATAAAGAACGTAGAATGGAGAACAAAAAATATGGAATAGAAAATAGAGAAGAATAAAGAATATAGAAAAATTTGGAATATAGAATGTAGACTGTAGAATATTGAATATAGAATTTAGAAAGTACAGTATACAAAATAACAGATAGAAGAATATACATTATAGCACAAGAATATAGAATGTAGAATAAGAATGAAAAAGAGTAGAGAATACAGAACAAAGAATATAGAATGCAGAATGCATAATATACAATATGGAATATCGACTGTAGAATGCAGAAGAATATAGGGTATAAAAATACAGATACAGGAGATAGAATATAGAACATCCAATATGGAATATAGAATACAGAGTATGGGTTAGAGAATATAGAAAAATATAGAATAGAGATAAATATAGAATATAAAATAGGGTACGTACAAAGTAGAATACAGAATATAGACTAAAGAACAGAATAGAGAAGTATATAGATTAAGGAATATAGAAGATTCTGGAATAGAGAATGTAGAAATAAATAGAAGATGGAATATAAGAGAATAAAGAATGTAGAATATAGTTTACAGAATATGTGATATGGAATATAGAATACAGAAAATTATAAAAAATATAGAGTATGGAAAAGAACATTGAATATAGAAGACAGACAATGGAGTACAGAAAAATATAGAATTGAGAATGTAGAATACAGAATATAAAATATAAAACAAAAACTACATAATATAGAGATTTTACATTATAGAATATAGAAGATTATGGAATATAGAACGTAGAATGTAAAATACAGAATATACAATATAGAACAATATATGATACAGACTATAGAAGAATATAGAGTAGAGAATGTAGAATATGGAATACAGAAAATTTTATAGAAAAATATAGAATACAAAAAAGAACATTGAATATAAAACACAGAGTATGGAATATAGAATATAGAAAATATTTAAAAAATAGACTATAGAAAAATATAGAATATAGAATGTAGAATACAAAATATAGAATATAAAATAAAGTATAAAGAACACAGAATATAGAAGAATATAGATTATAGAACATAGAAGATAATGGATATAGAATAGAGAATATAAAATCCAGACTATAGAATATAGAAGAATAGAGAATAGAGAAAGAATAATGTAGAATATGGAATATAGAATACAGAAAAATATAGTATATAGAAAAAATATAGAATATAGAAGAAAATGGAAGAACATAGAATATAGAGCTTAGAAGGTAGAATATAGAATACAGAACACAGAATATAGAAGAAATGAAAATATAGAATGTAGAATATGGAATATGAAATATTCAATACAGAATATAGAAAAATACTGTATGTAGAAAAATATACAATATAGAACATCGAAGGTAGAATACAGAGTCTGGAATATAGAATATACAAAAATATAGAATATAGAAGATCATAAATATAGAGAATTTAAAATATGGAATATGGAACATAGAACAGTGAAGATAGAATACAGAATATAAAAGAACTTCGAAAATAGAAGAATATAGTGTATAGAGGATTTGGAATAGAGAACAATACAGAATATACATTATAGAATATAGCATAAAGAATACAGAATATAGAGGAAAATAGAATATAAAATTTAGAATATAAAACACAGAAGAATATAAAATGCACAATGTAGAATACAGAATATAGAATGCAAAATATAGAATGAAGAATTTAGGAGAATATAGATTATACAATAGAGAAGATTATAAATGATACAATATTAAGGAACATAGAATGTAGAATATAGAATATAGGAGAATATAGAATATGGAATGTAGAAGAATATAGAATGTTGAATATAGTATAAAGAATATACAAAAATATAGTATGTGTAAAATTTAGAAAATAGATTGAATACAGAACATAGAATACAGAAAAATATGGAACCTAGAATACAGAATCCAGAACAAGCTATAATGTAGAATATAGAATAGAGAATGTAGAAAATAGAAGATTTTAGAATATAGAACATAGAGTATACAATATGGAATATGTAATATAGAATACAGAAGAATATAGTCTAGAGAAAAATATAGAACAGAACATCGAATATAGTACAAAGAGTATGGAATATAGGATATAGGAAAATATAGAATATAGAAGAACATAGAATTTAGAATGTGGAATATAGAATATAGAAGAATTTAGAATATGGGATATACAATATAGAAGGATATAGTATATAGAATATTGAACATAGAACACAGAAGATAGAATACAAAATATAAAAGAAGATAGAAAATAGTAGAATATAGAATACGGAACACAGAAGAATACAGACAAGAATATAGATTATAGAATATACATTAGAGAAGAATACAGAATATAGAAAAATATCAAATATAAATTTAGAATATAGAAGAATATAGACTATAGAAGGCTATAGAAAATAAAAGAAAAAGAAGATAGTAGAAGGTAGAATACAGAAAATTGAAGAATGCAGAATATGGAAGAATAGAGAATATAGAAGAATTAGAGTATAGAATACAAGAATATAGAATATACTTTATAGAAGAATATACACAATTGAAGACTAAACAATACAGAATCTCGATTATAGAGGAAAATAAATACAGAATTAGAATAGAGAATGTAGAATACAGAATATAAAATATAGAATAAAGTCTAAAGAATATAGAGAATTATGGAATGTAGAATCTAAAATATATAAGAATATAGAATACAGAACGTAGAATGTAGAATATAGCCTATAGAATATACAATATGGAACGTGGAATCTACAATACAGAAAAATATGGTACCTAGAAAAATAAAGAATATAGAACATAGAACTTTGAATATACAATATAGAATACAGAGCATGGAATACAGAACTTGGAATATGGAAAAATACAGAAATAGAATATAAAAGATTATAGAACATTGAAGAATATACAATTGTCGAATGTAGAATATAAAATACAGGATATAGAATAAAGAAGAATTTAGAGCGTGGAATTGAGAATATAGACTATAAATTATAGAGACATATAGTATAGAAGAACCTAGAACATAGAAGATACAATGCAGAATATAGAGTATAGAAGAATATGGAATATAGAAAATAGGAGAATGTAGAATATAATTATAGAAAAATATAGAATATGGAAAACTACAGAATACAGAGTATAGCAAAACATAGAGCATAAATTTAGAATATAGAAGATATAGGCTATAGAATACAGAAGATAGAAGAATAAAGAAAGCAGATGACAGACTACAGAATATAGAAGATCGAACGTAGAAGAAAACAGAATATTGACAAATAGGGAATATAGGGTATAGGATATACACTATTGAAGAATATAGAATACAGAATGTAGAAGAATATAGATTACAAAATATAGAGGAAAATAGAATGTAGAATAGAGAATATAGAATACAGAATCTAAGAGAACATTAGATTACAGAAGAATATAGAGATTAGAAGGCAGAATATGCAATAAAAATATAGAATATAGAATTCAGAAAAATTTAGAATACAAAATGTAGGATATAGAAGAAAATGGAATATAGAATGGAGAATGGAGAACATAGACTATGGAATAGAGAATAGAGAAGAATAAAGAATATTGAAAAATTTAGAGTACAGAATGTAGACTGTAGAATATTGAATATAGAATTTAGAACACAGAATATAGAATATAACAGATAGAAGAATATAGATTAAATGTAGAATATAGTTTACAGAATAAGCAATATGGAATATAGAATACAGAAAATTATAAAAAATATGGAATATAGAAAACGTCATTGAATATAAGATACAGACAATGGAATATAGAAATATATAGAATTTAGAATGTAGAATATAAAATATAGAAAAAATACATGATATAGAGAAGATACATTATAGAATATAGATTATGGAATATAGAATGTAAAATACAGAATATACAATCTAGAAGAATATATGATACAAACTATAGAAGAATATAGTGTATAAAAATAGAATGTAGAATATAATATCGACTACAGAAAATTATATAGAAAAATATAGAACATAGAAAAAGAACACTGAACATAGAACACAGAGTATTGAATATAGAATGTAGAAAATATAGAGCATGGGAAAATATGGAATACAGAACACAGAATGTAGAATACAAAATATAGAATATAAAATAAAGTATAAAGAACACAGAATATAGAAGAATATAGATTACAGAATATAGAAGATAACGGAATATAGAATGTAAAATACAGATTCTACAATAGAGACGAATATAGAATATAGAAGGAAGAATGTAGAGAATGGAATATAGAATACAGAAAAATATAGTATATAGAAAATTATAGAATATAGAAGATTATGGAAGAACATAGCATATAAAATTTAGAATGTAGACTACAGAACATAAATATAGAAGAATGAAAAATATAGAATGTAGACTATGGAATCTAGAATATAGAAGAATATTGTATTTAGAATATAGAATATACAAAAATATAGAATATAGAAGAACATAGATTATAGAATATAGAGAATTTGAAATATAGAATATGGAACATAGAACACTGAGGATAGAATACAGAATACAAAAGAACTTTGAAAATAGAAGAATATAATGTATAGAGGATTTGGAATAAAGACGAATATAAAATATATATTATAGAGGAATATAGCATAAAGAATACAGAATATAGAAGAAAATAGAATATAAATTTAGAACATAGAATACAGAAGAATATAAAATGTACAAAGTAGAATACAGAATATAGAATGAGGAATTTAGGAGAATATAGATTATAGAATGTAGAAGATTATAAATTACACAATATAGAAGATTATGGAATATAGAATGTCGAATGTAAAATACAGAATATAGAAGAATATAGAATACAGAAAATAGAAGAATATAGAAAGTCGAATACAGTATAAAGAATATGGAAGATAGAATACACAAAATATAGTATATGTATAAATATAGAAAATAGAAGATTGAATATAGAACATAGATACAGAAAAATGCAGAATCTAGAATATAGAATCTAGAAGAATATAAAATGTAAAATATAGAATACAGAATGTAGAATATACAATATGGAATACAAAATACAGAAGAATAGAGTATAGAGAAAAATATAGAATATAGAACATAGAACATCGAATATACTACAGAGAGTATGGAATATAGGATATAGGAAAATATAGAATATAGAAGAACATAGAATTTAGAATATAGAAGAATTTGGAATATAGAATATAGACGGATATAGTATATAGAATATTGAACGTAGAAAACAGAAGATAGAATACAGAATATAAAAGAATATAGAAAATAGTAGAATATAGAATATACCAGAATATGGAATATAGAAGAATATAAACAAGAATATAGATTATAGAATATACATTACAGAGGAATATAGAACACAGAATATAGAAGAATACCTAATATAAATTCAGAATATAGAATTCTAGAAGGCTTTTGAAGAAAATACAAGAAAAAGAAGATAGTAGAATGTAGAATACAGAAGATTGAAGAACACAAAATATGGAAGAATAGAGAATATAGAAGAATTAGAATACAGACTACGGAAGACTATGGAATATACATTATAGAAGAATACACACAATAGAAGAATATACAAGACAGAATATAGATTATAGAAGAACATAGAAGGCAGAATTTAGAATATAGAAAATTATGGAAGAGAGAATGTAAAATAGAGAAGAACATAGAATACAGAATAGAGAATAATAAACAATGTAGAATATAGAATATGGAACATAGAATATACCATCCGGAAAAACATAGTATACAGAAAAATACAGAATATACAACATTAAACTTTGAATATACAATACAGAGTATGGAATATGGAACCTAGAATATGGAAAAATATAGAAATAGAATATAGAAGAATTTAAAATGTAGAATATAGAATATGGACTGCAGGATATAGAGGAATATAGTATATAGAAGAACATAGAACATAGAAGATCCAATAGAGAATATAAAAGAAAAAAGAATATAGAGTATAGAAGAGTGTGGAATGCGGAAAATAGGAGAATGTAGGATATAATTATTGAAGAATATAGACTATTGAAAAAGATAGAATACAGAATATAGGAAAACAGAGCATAAATTTAGAATATAGAAGATATAGGATATAGAATGCAGAATATAGAAGAATAAGGACTGTAGATGACAGATTACAGGATATAGAAGACAGAACAGAAAAGGAAATAGAGCATTGACAACTAGGGAATGCAGGGTATAGGATATACACTATTGAAGAATATAGAATAAAGTAGAAGTGTATCGATTACAAAATACAGAAGAATATAGAATGTAGATAGAGATATGGAATAGAGAATATTAGATTACAGAAGAATATAGAATAGAGAGATTAGAAGGTAGACTATAAAATATAAAATAGAATATAGAATTCAGAGAAATTTAGAATGTAAAATGTAGGCTATAGAATATAGAAGAAAATGGAATAAAGAACGTAGAATGGAGAACAAAAAATATGGAATAGAAAATAGAGAAGAATAAAGAATATAGAAAAATTTGGAATATAGAATGTAGACTGTAGAATATTGAATATAGAATTTAGAAAGTACAGTATACAAAATAACAGATAGAAGAATATACATTATAGCACAAGAATATAGAATGTAGAATAAGAATGAAAAAGAGTAGAGAATACAGAACAAAGAATATAGAATGCAGAATGCATAATATACAATATGGAATATCGACTGTAGAATGCAGAAGAATATAGGGTATAAAAATACAGATACAGGAGATAGAATATAGAACATCCAATATGGAATATAGAATACAGAGTATGGGTTAGAGAATATAGAAAAATATAGAATAGAGATAAATATAGAATATAAAATAGGGTACGTACAAAGTAGAATACAGAATATAGACTAAAGAACAGAATAGAGAAGTATATAGATTAAGGAATATAGAAGATTCTGGAATAGAGAATGTAGAAATAAATAGAAGATGGAATATAAGAGAATAAAGAATGTAGAATATAGTTTACAGAATATGTGATATGGAATATAGAATACAGAAAATTATAAAAAATATAGAGTATGGAAAAGAACATTGAATATAGAAGACAGACAATGGAGTACAGAAAAATATAGAATTGAGAATGTAGAATACAGAATATAAAATATAAAACAAAAACTACATAATATAGAGATTTTACATTATAGAATATAGAAGATTATGGAATATAGAACGTAGAATGTAAAATACAGAATATACAATATAGAACAATATATGATACAGACTATAGAAGAATATAGAGTAGAGAATGTAGAATATGGAATACAGAAAATTTTATAGAAAAATATAGAATACAAAAAAGAACATTGAATATAAAACACAGAGTATGGAATATAGAATATAGAAAATATTTAAAAAATAGACTATAGAAAAATATAGAATATAGAATGTAGAATACAAAATATAGAATATAAAATAAAGTATAAAGAACACAGAATATAGAAGAATATAGATTATAGAACATAGAAGATAATGGATATAGAATAGAGAATATAAAATCCAGACTATACAATATAGAAGAATAGAGAATAGAGAAAGAATAATGTAGAATATGGAATATAGAATACAGAAAAATATAGTATATAGAAAAATATAGAATATAGAAGAAAATGGAAGAACATAGAATATAGAGCTTAGAAGGTAGAATATAGAATACAGAACACAGAATATAGAAGAAATGAAAATATAGAATGTAGAATATGGAATATGAAATATTCAATACAGAATATAGAAAAATACTGTATGTAGAAAAATATACAATATAGAACATCGAAGGTAGAATACAGAGTCTGGAATATAGAATATACAAAAATATAGAATATAGAAGATCATAAATATAGAGAATTTAAAATATGGAATATGGAACATAGAACAGTGAAGATAGAATACAGAATATAAAAGAACTTCGAAAATAGAAGAATATAGTGTATAGAGGATTTGGAATAGAGAACAATACAGAATATACATTATAGAATATAGCATAAAGAATACAGAATATAGAGGAAAATAGAATATAAAATTTAGAATATAAAACACAGAAGAATATAAAATGCACAATGTAGAATACAGAATATAGAATGCAAAATATAGAATGAAGAATTTAGGAGAATATAGATTATACAATAGAGAAGATTATAAATGATACAATATTAAGGAACATAGAATGTAGAATATAGAATATAGGAGAATATAGAATATGGAATGTAGAAGAATATAGAATGTTGAATATAGTATAAAGAATATACAAAAATATAGTATGTGTAAAATTTAGAAAATAGATTGAATACAGAACATAGAATACAGAAAAATATGGAACCTAGAATACAGAATCCAGAACAAGCTATAATGTAGAATATAGAATAGAGAATGTAGAAAATAGAAGATTTTAGAATATAGAACATAGAGTATACAATATGGAATATGTAATATAGAATACAGAAGAATATAGTCTAGAGAAAAATATAGAACAGAACATCGAATATAGTACAAAGAGTATGGAATATAGGATATAGGAAAATATAGAATATAGAAGAACATAGAATTTAGAATGTGGAATATAGAATATAGAAGAATTTAGAATATGGGATATACAATATAGAAGGATATAGTATATAGAATATTGAACATAGAACACAGAAGATAGAATACAAAATATAAAAGAAGATAGAAAATAGTAGAATATAGAATACGGAACACAGAAGAATACAAACAAGAATATAGATTATAGAATATACATTAGAGAAGAATACAGAATATAGAAAAATATCAAATATAAATTTAGAATATAGAAGAATATAGACTATAGAAGGCTATAGAAAATAAAAGAAAAAGAAGATAGTAGAAGGTAGAATACAGAAAATTGAAGAATGCAGAATATGGAAGAATAGAGAATATAGAAGAATTAGAGTATAGAATACAAGAATATAGAATATACTTTATAGAAGAATATACACAATTGAAGACTAAACAATACAGAATCTCGATTATAGAGGAAAATAAATACAGAATTAGAATAGAGAATGTAGAATACAGAATATAAAATATAGAATAAAGTCTAAAGAATATAGAGAATTATGGAATGTAGAATCTAAAATATATAAGAATATAGAATACAGAACGTAGAATGTAGAATATAGCCTATAGAATATACAATATGGAACGTGGAATCTACAATACAGAAAAATATGGTACCTAGAAAAATAAAGAATATAGAACATAGAACTTTGAATATACAATATAGAATACAGAGCATGGAATACAGAACTTGGAATATGGAAAAATACAGAAATAGAATATAAAAGATTATAGAACATTGAAGAATATACAATTGTCGAATGTAGAATATAAAATACAGGATATAGAATAAAGAAGAATTTAGAGCGTGGAATTGAGAATATAGACTATAAATTATAGAGACATATAGTATAGAAGAACCTAGAACATAGAAGATACAATGCAGAATATAGAGTATAGAAGAATATGGAATATAGAAAATAGGAGAATGTAGAATATAATTATAGAAAAATATAGAATATGGAAAACTACAGAATACAGAGTATAGCAAAACGTAGAGCATAAATTTAGAATATAGAAGATATAGGCTATAGAATACAGAAGATAGAAGAATAAAGAAAGCAGATGACAGACTACAGAATATAGAAGATCGAACGTAGAAGAAAACAGAATATTGACAAATAGGGAATATAGGGTATAGGATATACACTATTGAAGAATATAGAATACAGAATGTAGAAGAATATAGATTACAAAATATAGAGGAAAATAGAATGTAGAATAGAGAATATAGAATACAGAATCTAAGAGAACATTAGATTACAGAAGAATATAGAGATTAGAAGGCAGAATATGCAATAAAAATATAGAATATAGAATTCAGAAAAATTTAGAATACAAAATGTAGGATATAGAAGAAAATGGAATATAGAATGGAGAATGGAGAACATAGACTATGGAATAGAGAATAGAGAAGAATAAAGAATATTGAAAAATTTAGAGTACAGAATGTAGACTGTAGAATATTGAATATAGAATTTAGAACACAGAATATAGAATATAACAGATAGAAGAATATAGATTAAATGTAGAATATAGTTTACAGAATAAGCAATATGGAATATAGAATACAGAAAATTATAAAAAATATGGAATATAGAAAACGTCATTGAATATAAGATACAGACAATGGAATATAGAAATATATAGAATTTAGAATGTAGAATATAAAATATAGAAAAAATACATGATATAGAGAAGATACATTATAGAATATAGATTATGGAATATAGAATGTAAAATACAGAATATACAATCTAGAAGAATATATGATACAAACTATAGAAGAATATAGTGTATAAAAATAGAATGTAGAATATAATATCGACTACAGAAAATTATATAGAAAAATATAGAACATAGAAAAAGAACACTGAACATAGAACACAGAGTATTGAATATAGAATGTAGAAAATATAGAGCATGGGAAAATATGGAATACAGAGCACAGAATGTAGAATACAAAATATAGAATATAAAATAAAGTATAAAGAACACAGAATATAGAAGAATATAGATTATAGAATATAGAAGATAACGGAATATAGAATGTAAAATACAGATTCTACAATAGAGACGAATATAGAATATAGAAGGAAGAATGTAGAGAATGGAATATAGAATACAGAAAAATATAGTATATAGAAAATTATAGAATATAGAAGATTATGGAAGAACATAGCATATAAAATTTAGAATGTAGACTACAGAACATAAATATAGAAGAATGAAAAATATAGAATGTAGAATATGGAATCTAGAATATAGAAGAATATTGTATTTAGAATATAGAATATACAAAAATATAGAATATAGAAGAACATAGATTATAGAATATAGAGAATTTGAAATATAGAATATGGAACATAGAACACTGAGGATAGAATACAGAATACAAAAGAACTTTGAAAATAGAAGAATATAATGTATAGAGGATTTGGAATAAAGACGAATATAAAATATATATTATAGAGGAATATAGCATAAAGAATACAGAATATAGAAGAAAATAGAATATAAATTTAGAACATAGAATACAGAAGAATATAAAATGTACAAAGTAGAATACAGAATATAGAATGAGGAATTTAGGAGAATATAGATTATAGAATGTAGAAGATTATAAATTACACAATATAGAAGATTATGGAATATAGAATGTCGAATGTAAAATACAGAATATAGAAGAATATAGAATACAGAAAATAGAAGAATATAGAAAGTCGAATACAGTATAAAGAATATGGAAGATAGAATACACAAAATATAGTATATGTATAAATATAGAAAATAGAAGATTGAATATAGAACATAGATATAGAAAAATGCAGAATCTAGAATATAGAATCTAGAAGAATATAAAATGTAAAATATAGAATACAGAATGTAGAATATACAATATGGAATACAAAATACAGAAGAATAGAGTATAGAGAAAAATATAGAATATAGAACATAGAACATCGAATATACTACAGAGAGTATGGAATATAGGATATAGGAAAATATAGAATATAGAAGAACATAGAATTTAGAATATAGAAGAATTTGGAATATAGAATATAGACGGATATAGTATATAGAATATTGAACGTAGAAAACAGAAGATAGAATACAGAATATAAAAG
This sequence comes from Elephas maximus indicus, assembly GCF_024166365.1. Lineage (NCBI taxonomy): Eukaryota > Metazoa > Chordata > Mammalia > Proboscidea > Elephantidae > Elephas > Elephas maximus. The sequence goes on from NC_064830.1 coordinate 24,069,062, forward strand.
AATATAGAAAATAGTAGAATATAGAATATACCAGAATATGGAATATAGAAGAATATAAACAAGAATATAGATTATAGAATATACATTACAGAGGAATATAGAACACAGAATATAGAAGAATACCTAATATAAATTCAGAATATAGAATTCTAGAAGGCTTTTGAAGAAAATACAAGAAAAAGAAGATAGTAGAATGTAGAATACAGAAGATTGAAGAACACAAAATATGGAAGAATAGAGAATATAGAAGAATTAGAATACAGACTACGGAAGACTATGGAATATACATTATAGAAGAATACACACAATAGAAGAATATACAAGACAGAATATAGATTATAGAAGAACATAGAATGCAGAATTTAGAATATAGAAAATTATGGAAGAGAGAATGTAAAATAGAGAAGAACATAGAATACAGAATAGAGAATAATAAACAATGTAGAATATAGAATATGGAACATAGAATATACCATCCGGAAAAACATAGAATACAGAAAAATACAGAATATACAACATTAAACTTTGAATATACAATACAGAGTATGGAATATGGAACCTAGAATATGGAAAAATATAGAAATAGAATATAGAAGAATTTAAAATGTAGAATATAGAATATGGACTGCAGGATATAGAGGAATATAGTATATAGAAGAACATAGAACATAGAAGATCCAATAGAGAATATAAAAGAAAAAAGAATATAGAGTATAGAAGAGTGTGGAATGCGGAAAATAGGAGAATGTAGGATATAATTATTGAAGAATATAGACTATTGAAAAAGATAGAATACAGAATATAGGAAAACAGAGCATAAATTTAGAATATAGAAGATATAGGATATAGAATGCAGAATATAGAAGAATAAGGACTGTAGATGACAGATTACAGGATATAGAAGACAGAACAGAAAAGGAAATAGAGCATTGACAACTAGGGAATGCAGGGTATAGGATATACACTATTGAAGAATATAGAATAAAGTAGAAGTGTATCGATTACAAAATACAGAAGAATATAGAATGTAGATAGAGATATGGAATAGAGAATATTAGATTACAGAAGAATATAGAATAGAGAGATTAGAAGGTAGACTATAAAATATAAAATAGAATATAGAATTCAGAGAAATTTAGAATGTAAAATGTAGGCTATAGAATATAGAAGAAAATGGAATAAAGAACGTAGAATGGAGAACAAAAAATATGGAATAGAAAATAGAGAAGAATAAAGAATATAGAAAAATTTGGAATATAGAATGTAGACTGTAGAATATTGAATATAGAATTTAGAAAGTACAGTATACAAAATAACAGATAGAAGAATATACATTATAGCACAAGAATATAGAATGTAGAATAAGAATGAAAAAGAGTAGAGAATACAGAACAAAGAATATAGAATGCAGAATGCATAATATACAATATGGAATATCGACTGTAGAATGCAGAAGAATATAGGGTATAAAAATACAGATACAGGAGATAGAATATAGAACATCCAATATGGAATATAGAATACAGAGTATGGGTTAGAGAATATAGAAAAATATAGAATAGAGATAAATATAGAATATAAAATAGGGTACGTACAAAGTAGAATACAGAATATAGACTAAAGAACAGAATAGAGAAGTATATAGATTAAGGAATATAGAAGATTCTGGAATAGAGAATGTAGAAATAAATAGAAGATGGAATATAAGAGAATAAAGAATGTAGAATATAGTTTACAGAATATGTGATATGGAATATAGAATACAGAAAATTATAAAAAATATAGAGTATGGAAAAGAACATTGAATATAGAAGACAGACAATGGAGTACAGAAAAATATAGAATTGAGAATGTAGAATACAGAATATAAAATATAAAACAAAAACTACATAATATAGAGATTTTACATTATAGAATATAGAAGATTATGGAATATAGAACGTAGAATGTAAAATACAGAATATACAATATAGAACAATATATGATACAGACTATAGAAGAATATAGAGTAGAGAATGTAGAATATGGAATACAGAAAATTTTATAGAAAAATATAGAATACAAAAAAGAACATTGAATATAAAACACAGAGTATGGAATATAGAATATAGAAAATATTTAAAAAATAGACTATAGAAAAATATAGAATATAGAATGTAGAATACAAAATATAGAATATAAAATAAAGTATAAAGAACACAGAATATAGAAGAATATAGATTATAGAACATAGAAGATAATGGATATAGAATAGAGAATATAAAATCCAGACTATACAATATAGAAGAATAGAGAATAGAGAAAGAATAATGTAGAATATGGAATATAGAATACAGAAAAATATAGTATATAGAAAAATATAGAATATAGAAGAAAATGGAAGAACATAGAATATAGAGCTTAGAAGGTAGAATATAGAATACAGAACACAGAATATAGAAGAAATGAAAATATAGAATGTAGAATATGGAATATGAAATATTCAATACAGAATATAGAAAAATCCTGTATGTAGAAAAATATACAATATAGAACATCGAAGGTAGAATACAGAGTCTGGAATATAGAATATACAAAAATATAGAATATAGAAGATCATAAATATAGAGAATTTAAAATATGGAATATGGAACATAGAACAGTGAAGATAGAATACAGAATATAAAAGAACTTCGAAAATAGAAGAATATAGTGTATAGAGGATTTGGAATAGAGAACAATACAGAATATACATTATAGAATATAGCATAAAGAATACAGAATATAGAGGAAAATAGAATATAAAATTTAGAATATAAAACACAGAAGAATATAAAATGCACAATGTAGAATACAGAATATAGAATGCAAAATATAGAATGAAGAATTTAGGAGAATATAGATTATACAATAGAGAAGATTATAAATGATACAATATTAAGGAACATAGAATGTAGAATATAGAATATAGGAGAATATAGAATATGGAATGTAGAAGAATATAGAATGTTGAATATAGTATAAAGAATATACAAAAATATAGTATGTGTAAAATTTAGAAAATAGATTGAATACAGAACATAGAATACAGAAAAATATGGAACCTAGAATACAGAATCCAGAACAAGCTATAATGTAGAATATAGAATAGAGAATGTAGAAAATAGAAGATTTTAGAATATAGAACATAGAGTATACAATATGGAATATGTAATATAGAATACAGAAGAATATAGTCTAGAGAAAAATATAGAACAGAACATCGAATATAGTACAAAGAGTATGGAATATAGGATATAGGAAAATATAGAATATAGAAGAACATAGAATTTAGAATGTGGAATATAGAATATAGAAGAATTTAGAATATGGGATATACAATATAGAAGGATATAGTATATAGAATATTGAACATAGAACACAGAAGATAGAATACAAAATATAAAAGAAGATAGAAAATAGTAGAATATAGAATACGGAACACAGAAGAATACAAACAAGAATATAGATTATAGAATATACATTAGAGAAGAATACAGAATATAGAAAAATATCAAATATAAATTTAGAATATAGAAGAATATAGACTATAGAAGGCTATAGAAAATAAAAGAAAAAGAAGATAGTAGAAGGTAGAATACAGAAAATTGAAGAATGCAGAATATGGAAGAATAGAGAATATAGAAGAATTAGAGTATAGAATACAAGAATATAGAATATACTTTATAGAAGAATATACACAATTGAAGACTAAACAATACAGAATCTCGATTATAGAGGAAAATAAATACAGAATTAGAATAGAGAATGTAGAATACAGAATATAAAATATAGAATAAAGTCTAAAGAATATAGAGAATTATGGAATGTAGAATCTAAAATATATAAGAATATAGAATACAGAACGTAGAATGTAGAATATAGCCTATAGAATATACAATATGGAACGTGGAATCTACAATACAGAAAAATATGGTACCTAGAAAAATAAAGAATATAGAACATAGAACTTTGAATATACAATATAGAATACAGAGCATGGAATACAGAACTTGGAATATGGAAAAATACAGAAATAGAATATAAAAGATTATAGAACATTGAAGAATATACAATTGTCGAATGTAGAATATAAAATACAGGATATAGAATAAAGAAGAATTTAGAGCGTGGAATTGAGAATATAGACTATAAATTATAGAGACATATAGTATAGAAGAACCTAGAACATAGAAGATACAATGCAGAATACAGAGTATAGAAGAATATGGAATATAGAAAATAGGAGAATGTAGAATATAATTATAGAAAAATATAGAATATGGAAAACTACAGAATACAGAGTATAGCAAAACGTAGAGCATAAATTTAGAATATAGAAGATATAGGCTATAGAATACAGAAGATAGAAGAATAAAGAAAGCAGATGACAGACTACAGAATATAGAAGATCGAACGTAGAAGAAAACAGAATATTGACAAATAGGGAATATAGGGTATAGGATATACACTATTGAAGAATATAGAATACAGAATGTAGAAGAATATAGATTACAAAATATAGAGGAAAATAGAATGTAGAATAGAGAATATAGAATACAGAATCTAAGAGAACATTAGATTACAGAAGAATATAGAGATTAGAAGGCAGAATATGCAATAAAAATATAGAATATAGAATTCAGAAAAATTTAGAATACAAAATGTAGGATATAGAAGAAAATGGAATATAGAATGGAGAATGGAGAACATAGACTATGGAATAGAGAATAGAGAAGAATAAAGAATATTGAAAAATTTAGAGTACAGAATGTAGACTGTAGAATATTGAATATAGAATTTAGAACACAGAATATAGAATATAACAGATAGAAGAATATAGATTAAATGTAGAATATAGTTTACAGAATAAGCAATATGGAATATAGAATACAGAAAATTATAAAAAATATGGAATATAGAAAACGTCATTGAATATAAGATACAGACAATGGAATATAGAAATATATAGAATTTAGAATGTAGAATATAAAATATAGAAAAAATACATGATATAGAGAAGATACATTATAGAATATAGATTATGGAATATAGAATGTAAAATACAGAATATACAATCTAGAAGAATATATGATACAAACTATAGAAGAATATAGTGTATAAAAATAGAATGTAGAATATAATATCGACTACAGAAAATTATATAGAAAAATATAGAACATAGAAAAAGAACACTGAACATAGAACACAGAGTATTGAATATAGAATGTAGAAAATATAGAGCATGGGAAAATATGGAATACAGAGCACAGAATGTAGAATACAAAATATAGAATATAAAATAAAGTATAAAGAACACAGAATATAGAAGAATATAGATTATAGAATATAGAAGATAACGGAATATAGAATGTAAAATACAGATTCTACAATAGAGACGAATATAGAATATAGAAGGAAGAATGTAGAGAATGGAATATAGAATACAGAAAAATATAGTATATAGAAAATTATAGAATATAGAAGATTATGGAAGAACATAGCATATAAAATTTAGAATGTAGACTACAGAACATAAATATAGAAGAATGAAAAATATAGAATGTAGAATATGGAATCTAGAATATAGAAGAATATTGTATTTAGAATATAGAATATACAAAAATATAGAATATAGAAGAACATAGATTATAGAATATAGAGAATTTGAAATATAGAATATGGAACATAGAACACTGAGGATAGAATACAGAATACAAAAGAACTTTGAAAATAGAAGAATATAATGTATAGAGGATTTGGAATAAAGACGAATATAAAATATATATTATAGAGGAATATAGCATAAAGAATACAGAATATAGAAGAAAATAGAATATAAATTTAGAACATAGAATACAGAAGAATATAAAATGTACAAAGTAGAATACAGAATATAGAATGAGGAATTTAGGAGAATATAGATTATAGAATGTAGAAGATTATAAATTACACAATATAGAAGATTATGGAATATAGAATGTCGAATGTAAAATACAGAATATAGAAGAATATAGAATACAGAAAATAGAAGAATATAGAAAGTCGAATACAGTATAAAGAATATGGAAGATAGAATACACAAAATATAGTATATGTATAAATATAGAAAATAGAAGATTGAATATAGAACATAGATATAGAAAAATGCAGAATCTAGAATATAGAATCTAGAAGAATATAAAATGTAAAATATAGAATACAGAATGTAGAATATACAATATGGAATACAAAATACAGAAGAATAGAGTATAGAGAAAAATATAGAATATAGAACATAGAACATCGAATATACTACAGAGAGTATGGAATATAGGATATAGGAAAATATAGAATATAGAAGAACATAGAATTTAGAATATAGAAGAATTTGGAATATAGAATATAGACGGATATAGTATATAGAATATTGAACGTAGAAAACAGAAGATAGAATACAGAATATAAAAGAATATAGAAAATAGTAGAATATAGAATATACCAGAATATGGAATATAGAAGAATATAAACAAGAATATAGATTATAGAATATACATTACAGAGGAATATAGAACACAGAATATAGAAGAATACCTAATATAAATTCAGAATATAGAATTCTAGAAGGCTTTTGAAGAAAATACAAGAAAAAGAAGATAGTAGAATGTAGAATACAGAAGATTGAAGAACACAAAATATGGAAGAATAGAGAATATAGAAGAATTAGAATACAGACTACGGAAGACTATGGAATATACATTATAGAAGAATACACACAATAGAAGAATATACAAGACAGAATATAGATTATAGAAGAACATAGAAGGCAGAATTTAGAATATAGAAAATTATGGAAGAGAGAATGTAAAATAGAGAAGAACATAGAATACAGAATAGAGAATAATAAACAATGTAGAATATAGAATATGGAACATAGAATATACCATCCGGAAAAACATAGTATACAGAAAAATACAGAACATACAACATTAAACTTTGAATATACAATACAGAGTATGGAATATGGAACCTAGAATATGGAAAAATATAGAAATAGAATATAGAAGAATTTAAAATGTAGAATATAGAATATGGACTGCAGGATATAGAGGAATATAGTATATAGAAGAACATAGAACATAGAAGATCCAATAGAGAATATAAAAGAAAAAAGAATATAGAGTATAGAAGAGTATGGAATGCGGAAAATAGGAGAATGTAGGATATAATTATTGAAGAATATAGACTATTGAAAAAGATAGAATACAGAATATAGGAAAACAGAGCATAAATTTAGAATATAGAAGATATAGGATATAGAATGCAGAATATAGAAGAATAAGGACTGTAGATGACAGATTACAGGATATAGAAGACAGAACAGAAAAGGAAATAGAGCATTGACAACTAGGGAATGCAGGGTATAGGATATACACTATTGAAGAATATAGAATAAAGTAGAAGTGTATCGATTACAAAATACAGAAGAATATAGAATGTAGATAGAGATATGGAATAGAGAATATTAGATTACAGAAGAATATAGAATAGAGAGATTAGAAGGTAGACTATAAAATATAAAATAGAATATAGAATTCAGAGAAATTTAGAATGTAAAATGTAGGCTATAGAATATAGAAGAAAATGGAATAAAGAACGTAGAATGGAGAACAAAAAATATGGAATAGAAAATAGAGAAGAATAAAGAATATAGAAAAATTTGGAATATAGAATGTAGACTGTAGAATATTGAATATAGAATTTAGAAAGTACAGTATACAAAATAACAGATAGAAGAATATACATTATAGCACAAGAATATAGAATGTAGAATAAGAATGAAAAAGAGTAGAGAATACAGAACAAAGAATATAGAATGCAGAATGCATAATATACAATATGGAATATCGACTGTAGAATGCAGAAGAATATAGGGTATAAAAATACAGATACAGGAGATAGAATATAGAACATCCAATATGGAATATAGAATACAGAGTATGGGTTAGAGAATATAGAAAAATATAGAATAGAGATAAATATAGAATATAAAATAGGGTACGTACAAAGTAGAATACAGAATATAGACTAAAGAACAGAATAGAGAAGTATATAGATTAAGGAATATAGAAGATTCTGGAATAGAGAATGTAGAAATAAATAGAAGATGGAATATAAGAGAATAAAGAATGTAGAATATAGTTTACAGAATATGTGATATGGAATATAGAATACAGAAAATTATAAAAAATATAGAGTATGGAAAAGAACATTGAATATAGAAGACAGACAATGGAGTACAGAAAAATATAGAATTGAGAATGTAGAATACAGAATATAAAATATAAAACAAAAACTACATAATATAGAGATTTTACATTATAGAATATAGAAGATTATGGAATATAGAACGTAGAATGTAAAATACAGAATATACAATATAGAACAATATATGATACAGACTATAGAAGAATATAGAGTAGAGAATGTAGAATATGGAATACAGAAAATTTTATAGAAAAATATAGAATACAAAAAAGAACATTGAATATAAAACACAGAGTATGGAATATAGAATATAGAAAATATTTAAAAAATAGACTATAGAAAAATATAGAATATAGAATGTAGAATACAAAATATAGAATATAAAATAAAGTATAAAGAACACAGAATATAGAAGAATATAGATTATAGAACATAGAAGATAATGGATATAGAATAGAGAATATAAAATCCAGACTATACAATATAGAAGAATAGAGAATAGAGAAAGAATAATGTAGAATATGGAATATAGAATACAGAAAAATATAGTATATAGAAAAATATAGAATATAGAAGAAAATGGAAGAACATAGAATATAGAGCTTAGAAGGTAGAATATAGAATACAGAACACAGAATATAGAAGAAATGAAAATATAGAATGTAGAATATGGAATATGAAATATTCAATACAGAATATAGAAAAATACTGTATGTAGAAAAATATACAATATAGAACATCGAAGGTAGAATACAGAGTCTGGAATATAGAATATACAAAAATATAGAATATAGAAGATCATAAATATAGAGAATTTAAAATATGGAATATGGAACATAGAACAGTGAAGATAGAATACAGAATATAAAAGAACTTCGAAAATAGAAGAATATAGTGTATAGAGGATTTGGAATAGAGAACAATACAGAATATACATTATAGAATATAGCATAAAGAATACAGAATATAGAGGAAAATAGAATATAAAATTTAGAATATAAAACACAGAAGAATATAAAATGCACAATGTAGAATACAGAATATAGAATGCAAAATATAGAATGAAGAATTTAGGAGAATATAGATTATACAATAGAGAAGATTATAAATGATACAATATTAAGGAACATAGAATGTAGAATATAGAATATAGGAGAATATAGAATATGGAATGTAGAAGAATATAGAATGTTGAATATAGTATAAAGAATATACAAAAATATAGTATGTGTAAAATTTAGAAAATAGATTGAATACAGAACATAGAATACAGAAAAATATGGAACCTAGAATACAGAATCCAGAACAAGCTATAATGTAGAATATAGAATAGAGAATGTAGAAAATAGAAGATTTTAGAATATAGAACATAGAGTATACAATATGGAATATGTAATATAGAATACAGAAGAATATAGTCTAGAGAAAAATATAGAACAGAACATCGAATATAGTACAAAGAGTATGGAATATAGGATATAGGAAAATATAGAATATAGAAGAACATAGAATTTAGAATGTGGAATATAGAATATAGAAGAATTTAGAATATGGGATATACAATATAGAAGGATATAGTATATAGAATATTGAACATAGAACACAGAAGATAGAATACAAAATATAAAAGAAGATAGAAAATAGTAGAATATAGAATACGGAACACAGAAGAATACAAACAAGAATATAGATTATAGAATATACATTAGAGAAGAATACAGAATATAGAAAAATATCAAATATAAATTTAGAATATAGAAGAATATAGACTATAGAAGGCTATAGAAAATAAAAGAAAAAGAAGATAGTAGAAGGTAGAATACAGAAAATTGAAGAATGCAGAATATGGAAGAATAGAGAATATAGAAGAATTAGAGTATAGAATACAAGAATATAGAATATACTTTATAGAAGAATATACACAATTGAAGACTAAACAATACAGAATCTCGATTATAGAGGAAAATAAATACAGAATTAGAATAGAGAATGTAGAATACAGAATATAAAATATAGAATAAAGTCTAAAGAATATAGAGAATTATGGAATGTAGAATCTAAAATATATAAGAATATAGAATACAGAACGTAGAATGTAGAATATAGCCTATAGAATATACAATATGGAACGTGGAATCTACAATACAGAAAAATATGGTACCTAGAAAAATAAAGAATATAGAACATAGAACTTTGAATATACAATATAGAATACAGAGCATGGAATACAGAACTTGGAATATGGAAAAATACAGAAATAGAATATAAAAGATTATAGAACATTGAAGAATATACAATTGTCGAATGTAGAATATAAAATACAGGATATAGAATAAAGAAGAATTTAGAGCGTGGAATTGAGAATATAGACTATAAATTATAGAGACATATAGTATAGAAGAACCTAGAACATAGAAGATACAATGCAGAATACAGAGTATAGAAGAATATGGAATATAGAAAATAGGAGAATGTAGAATATAATTATAGAAAAATATAGAATATGGAAAACTACAGAATACAGAGTATAGCAAAACATAGAGCATAAATTTAGAATATAGAAGATATAGGCTATAGAATACAGAAGATAGAAGAATAAAGAAAGCAGATGACAGACTACAGAATATAGAAGATCGAACGTAGAAGAAAACAGAATATTGACAAATAGGGAATATAGGGTATAGGATATACACTATTGAAGAATATAGAATACAGAATGTAGAAGAATATAGATTACAAAATATAGAGGAAAATAGAATGTAGAATAGAGAATATAGAATACAGAATCTAAGAGAACATTAGATTACAGAAGAATATAGAGATTAGAAGGCAGAATATGCAATAAAAATATAGAATATAGAATTCAGAAAAATTTAGAATACAAAATGTAGGATATAGAAGAAAATGGAATATAGAATGGAGAATGGAGAACATAGACTATGGAATAGAGAATAGAGAAGAATAAAGAATATTGAAAAATTTAGAGTACAGAATGTAGACTGTAGAATATTGAATATAGAATTTAGAACACAGAATATAGAATATAACAGATAGAAGAATATAGATTAAATGTAGAATATAGTTTACAGAATAAGCAATATGGAATATAGAATACAGAAAATTATAAAAAATATGGAATATAGAAAACGTCATTGAATATAAGATACAGACAATGGAATATAGAAATATATAGAATTTAGAATATAGAATATAAAATATAGAAAAAATACATGATATAGAGAAGATACATTATAGAATATAGATTATGGAATATAGAATGTAAAATACAGAATATACAATCTAGAAGAATATATGATACAAACTATAGAAGAATATAGTGTATAAAAATAGAATGTAGAATATAATATCGACTACAGAAAATTATATAGAAAAATATAGAACATAGAAAAAGAACACTGAACATAGAACACAGAGTATTGAATATAGAATGTAGAAAATATAGAGCATGGGAAAATATGGAATACAGAACACAGAATGTAGAATACAAAATATAGAATATAAAATAAAGTATAAAGAACACAGAATATAGAAGAATATAGATTATAGAATATAGAAGATAACGGAATATAGAATGTAAAATACAGATTCTACAATAGAGACGAATATAGAATATAGAAGGAAGAATGTAGAGAATGGAATATAGAATACAGAAAAATATAGTATATAGAAAAATATAGAATATAGAAGATTATGGAAGAACATAGCATATAAAATTTAGAATGTAGACTACAGAACATAAATATAGAAGAATGAAAAATATAGAATGTAGAATATGGAATCTAGAATATAGAAGAATATTGTATTTAGAATATAGAATATACAAAAATATAGAATATAGAAGAACATAGATTATAGAATATAGAGAATTTGAAATATAGAATATGGAACATAGAACACTGAGGATAGAATACAGAATACAAAAGAACTTTGAAAATAGAAGAATATAATGTATAGAGGATTTGGAATAAAGACGAATATAAAATATGTATTATAGAGGAATATAGCATAAAGAATACAGAATATAGAAGAAAATAGAATATAAATTTAGAACATAGAATACAGAAGAATATAAAATGTACAAAGTAGAATACAGAATATAGAATGAGGAATTTAGGAGAATATAGATTATAGAATGTAGAAGATTATAAATTACACAATATAGAAGATTATGGAATATAGAATGTCGAATGTAAAATACAGAATATAGAAGAATATAGAATACAGAAAATAGAAGAATATAGAAAGTCGAATACAGTATAAAGAATATGGAAGATAGAATACACAAAATATAGTATATGTATAAATATAGAAAATAGAAGATTGAATATAGAACATAGATATAGAAAAATGCAGAATCTAGAATATAGAATCTAGAAGAATATAAAATGTAAAATATAGAATACAGAATGTAGAATATACAATATGGAATACAAAATACAGAAGAATAGAGTATAGAGAAAAATATAGAATATAGAACATAGAACATCGAATATACTACAGAGAGTATGGAATATAGGATATAGGAAAATATAGAATATAGAAGAACATAGAATTTAGAATATAGAAGAATTTGGAATATAGAATATAGACGGATATAGTATATAGAATATTGAACGTAGAAAACAGAAGATAGAATACAGAATATAAAAGAATATAGAAAATAGTAGAATATAGAATATACCAGAATATGGAATATAGAAGAATATAAACAAGAATATAGATTATAGAATATACATTACAGAGGAATATAGAACACAGAATATAGAAGAATACCTAATATAAATTCAGAATATAGAATTCTAGAAGGCTTTTGAAGAAAATACAAGAAAAAGAAGATAGTAGAATGTAGAATACAGAATATTGAAGAACACAAAATATGGAAGAATAGAGAATATAGAAGAATTAGAATACAGACTACGGAAGACTATAGAATATACATTATAGAAGAATACACACAATAGAAGAATATACAAGACAGAATATAGATTATAGAAGAACATAGAATGCAGAATTTAGAATATAGAAAATTATGGAAGAGAGAATGTAAAATAGAGAAGAACATAGAATACAGAATAGAGAATAATAAACAATGTAGAATATAGAATATGGAACATAGAATATACCATCCGGAAAAACATAGTATACAGAAAAATACAGAATATACAACATTAAACTTTGAATATACAATACAGAGTATGGAATATGGAACCTAGAATATGGAAAAATATAGAAATAGAATATAGAAGAATTTAAAATGTAGAATATAGAATATGGACGGCAGGATATAGAGGAATATAGTATATAGAAGAACATAGAACATAGAAGATCCAATAGAGAATATAAAAGAAAAAAGAATATAGAGTATAGAAGAGTATGGAATGCGGAAAATAGGAGAATGTAGGATATAATTATTGAAGAATATAGAATATTGAAAAAGATAGAATACAGAATATAGGAAAACAGAGCATAAATTTAGAATATAGAAGATATAGGATATAGAATGCAGAATATAGAAGAATAAAGACTATAGATGACAGATTACAGGATATAGAAGACAGAACATAAAAGGAAATAGAGCATTGACAACTAGGGAATGCAGGGTATAGGATATACACTATTGAAGAATATAGAATAAAGTAGAAGTGTATCGATTACAAAATACAGAAGAATATAGAATGTAGATAGAGATATGGAATAGAGAATATTAGATTACAGAAGAATATAGAATAGAGAGATTAGAAGGTAGACTATAAAATATAAAATAGAATATAGAATTCAGAGAAATTTAGAATGTAAAATGTAGGCTATAGAATATAGAAGAAAATGGAATAAAGAACGTAGAATGGAGAACAAAAAATATGGAATAGAAAATAGAGAAGAATAAAGAATATAGAAAAATTTGGAATATAGAATGTAGACTGTAGAATATTGAATATAGAATTTAGAAAGTACAGTATACAAAATAACAGATAGAAGAATATACATTATAGCACAAGAATATAGAATGTAGAATAAGAATGAAAAAGAGTAGAGAATACAGAACAAAGAATATAGAATGCAGAATGCATAATATACAATATGGAATATAGACTGTAGAATGCAGAAGAATATAGGGTATAAAAATACAGATACAGAAGATAGAATATAGAACATCCAATATGGAATATAGAATACAGAGTATGGGTTAGAGAATATAGAAAAATATAGAATAGAGATAAATATAGAATATAAAATAGAGTACGTACAAAGTAGAATACAGAATACAGACTAAAGAACAGAATAGAGAAGTATCTAGATTAAGGAATATAGAAGATTCTGGAATAGAGAATGTAGAAATAAATAGAAGATGGAATATAAGAGAATAAAGAATGTAGAATATAGTTTACAGAATATGTGATATGGAATATAGAATACAGAAAATTATAAAAAATATAGAGTATGGAAAAGAACATTGAATATAGAAGACAGACAATGGAGTACAGAAAAATATAGAATTGAGAATGTAGAATACAGAATATAAAATATAAAACAAAAACTACATAATATAGAGATTTTACATTATAGAATATAGAAGATTATGGAATATAGAACGTAGAATGTAAAATACAGAATATACAATATAGAACAATATATGATACAGACTATAGAAGAATATAGAGTAGAGAATGTAGAATATGGAATACAGAAAATTTTACAGAAAAATATAGAATACAAAAAAGAACATTGAATATAAAACACAGAGTATGGAATATAGAATATAGAAAATATTTAAAAAATAGACTATAGAAAAATATAGAATCTAGAATGTAGAATACAAAATATAGAATATAAAATAAAGTATAAAGAACACAGAATATAGAAGAATATAGATTATAGAACATAGAAGATAATGGATATAGAATAGAGAATATAAAATCCAGACTATACAATATAGAAGAATAGAGAATAGAGAAGGAATATTGTAGAATATGGAATACAGAATACAGAAAAATATAGTATATAGAAAAATATAGAATATAGAAGAAAATGGAAGAACATAGAATATAGAGCTTAGAAGGTAGAATATAGAATACAGAACATAGAATATAGAAGAAATGAAAATATAGAATGTAGAATATGGAATATGAAATATTCAATACAGAATATAGAAAAATACTGTATGTAGAAAAAAATACAATATAGAACATCGAAGGTAGAATACAGAGTCTGGAATATAGAATATACAAAAATATAGAATATAGAAGATCATAAATATAGAGAATTTAAAATATGGAATATGGAACATAGAACAGTGAAGATAGAATACAGAATATAAAAGAACTTCGAAAATAGAAGAATATAGTGTATAGAGGATTTGGAATAAAGAACAATACAGAATATACATTATAGAATATAGCATAAAGAATACAGAATATAGAAGAAAATAGAATATAAAATTTAGAATATAAAACACAGAAGAATATAAAATGCACAATGTAGAATACAGAATATAGAATGCAAAATATAGAATGAAGAATTTAGGAGAATATAGATTATACAATAGAGAAGATTATAAATGATACAATATTAAGGAACATAGAATGTAGAATATAGAATATAGGAGAATATAGAATATGGAATGTAGAAGAATATAGAATGTTGAATATAGTATAAAGAATATACAAAAATATAGTATGTGTAAAACTTAGAAAATAGATTGAATACAGAACATAGAATACAGAAAAATATGGAACCTAGAATACAGAATCCAGAACAAGCTATAATGTAGAATATAGAATAGAGAATGTAGAAAATAGAAGATTTTAGAATATAGAACATAGAGTATACAATATGGAATATGTAATATAGAATACAGAAGAATATAGTCTAGAGAAAAATATAGAACAGAACATCGAATATAGTACAAAGAGTATGGAATATAGGATATAGGAAAATATAGAATATAGAAGAACATAGAATTTAGAATGTGGAATATAGAATATAGAAGAATTTAGAATATGGGATATACAATATAGAAGGATATAGTATATAGAATATTGAACATAGAACACAGAAGATAGAATACAAAATATAAAAGAAGATAGAAAATAGTAGAATATAGAATACGGAACACAGAAGAATACAAACAAGAATATAGATTATAGAATATACATTAGAGAAGAATACAGAATATAGAAAAATATCAAATATAAATTTAGAATATAGAAGAATATAGACTATAGAAGGCTATAGAAAATAAAAGAAAAAGAATATAGTAGAAGGTAGAATACAGAAAATTGAAGAATGCAGAATATGGAAGAATAGAGAATATAGAAGAATTAGAGTATAGAATACAAGAATATAGAATATACTTTATAGAAGAATATACACAATTGAAGACTAAACAATACAGAATCTCGATTATAGAGGAAAATAAATACAGAATTAGAATAGAGAATGTAGAATACAGAATATAAAATATAGAATAAAGTCTAAAGAATATAGAGAATTATGGAATGTAGAATCTAAAATATATAAGAATATAGAATACAGAACGTAGAATGTAGAATATAGCCTATAGAATATACAATATGGAACGTGGAATCTACAATACAGAAAAATATGGTACCTAGAAAAATAAAGAATATAGAACATAGAACTTTGAATATACAATATAGAATACAGAGCATGGAATACAGAACTTGGAATATGGAAAAATACAGAAATAGAATATAAAAGATTATAGAACATTGAAGAATATACAATTGTCGAATGTAGAATATAAAATACAGGATATAGAATAAAGAAGAATTTAGAGCGTGGAATTGAGAATATAGACTATAAATTATAGAGACATATAGTATAGAAGAACCTAGAACATAGAAGATACAATGCAGAATATAGAGTATAGAAGAATATGGAATATAGAAAATAGGAGAATGTAGAATATAATTATAGAAAAATATAGAATATGGAAAACTACAGAATACAGAGTATAGCAAAACATAGAGCATAAATTTAGAATATAGAAGATATAGGCTATAGAATACAGAAGATAGAAGAATAAAGAAAGCAGATGACAGACTACAGAATATAGAAGATCGAACGTAGAAGAAAACAGAATATTGACAAATAGGGAATATAGGGTATAGGATATACACTATTGAAGAATATAGAATACAGAATGTAGAAGAATATAGATTACAAAATATAGAGGAAAATAGAATGTAGAATAGAGAATATAGAATACAGAATCTAAGAGAACATTAGATTACAGAAGAATATAGAGATTAGAAGGCAGAATATGCAATAAAAATATAGAATATAGAATTCAGAAAAATTTAGAATACAAAATGTAGGATATAGAAGAAAATGGAATATAGAATGGAGAATGGAGAACATAGACTATGGAATAGAGAATAGAGAAGAATAAAGAATATTGAAAAATTTAGAGTACAGAATGTAGACTGTAGAATATTGAATATAGAATTTAGAACACAGAATATAGAATATAACAGATAGAAGAATATAGATTAAATGTAGAATATAGTTTACAGAATAAGCAATATGGAATATAGAATACAGAAAATTATAAAAAATATGGACTATAGAAAACGTCATTGAATATAAGATACAGACAATGGAATATAGAAATATATAGAATTTAGAATATAGAATATAAAATATAGAAAAAATACATGATATAGAGAAGATACATTATAGAATATAGATTATGGAATATAGAATGTAAAATACAGAATATACAATCTAGAAGAATATATGATACAAACTATAGAAGAATATAGTGTATAAAAATAGAATGTAGAATATAATATCGACTACAGAAAATTATATAGAAAAATATAGAACATAGAAAAAGAACACTGAACATAGAACACAGAGTATTGAATATAGAATGTAGAAAATATAGAGCATGGGAAAATATGGAATACAGAACACAGAATGTAGAATACAAAATATAGAATATAAAATAAAGTATAAAGAACACAGAATATAGAAGAATATAGATTATAGAATATAGAAGATAACGGAATATAGAATGTAAAATACAGATTCTACAATAGAGACGAATATAGAATATAGAAGGAAGAATGTAGAGAATGGAATATAGAATACAGAAAAATATAGTATATAGAAAAATATAGAATATAGAAGATTATGGAAGAACATAGCATATAAAATTTAGAATGTAGACTACAGAACATAAATATAGAAGAATGAAAAATATAGAATGTAGACTATGGAATCTAGAATATAGAAGAATATTGTATTTAGAATATAGAATATACAAAAATATAGAATATAGAAGAACATAGATTATAGAATATAGAGAATTTGAAATATAGAATATGGAACATAGAACACTGAGGATAGAATACAGAATACAAAAGAACTTTGAAAATAGAAGAATATAATGTATAGAGGATTTGGAATAAAGACGAATATAAAATATGTATTATAGAGGAATATAGCATAAAGAATACAGAATATAGAAGAAAATAGAATATAAATTTAGAACATAGAATACAGAAGAATATAAAATGTACAAAGTAGAATACAGAATATAGAATGAGGAATTTAGGAGAATATAGATTATAGAATGTAGAAGATTATAAATTACACAATATAGAAGATTATGGAATATAGAATGTCGAATGTAAAATACAGAATATAGAAGAATATAGAATACAGAAAATAGAAGAATATAGAAAGTCGAATACAGTATAAAGAATATGGAAGATAGAATACACAAAATATAGTATATGTATAAATATAGAAAATAGAAGATTGAATATAGAACATAGATATAGAAAAATGCAGAATCTAGAATATAGAATCTAGAAGAATATAAAATGTAAAATATAGAATACAGAATGTAGAATATACAATATGGAATACAAAATACAGAAGAATAGAGTATAGAGAAAAATATAGAATATAGAACATAGAACATCGAATATACTACAGAGAGTATGGAATATAGGATATAGGAAAATATAGAATATAGAAGAACATAGAATTTAGAATATAGAAGAATTTGGAATATAGAATATAGACGGATATAGTATATAGAATATTGAACGTAGAAAACAGAAGATAGAATACAGAATATAAAAGAATATAGAAAATAGTAGAATATAGAATATACCAGAATATGGAATATAGAAGAATATAAACAAGAATATAGATTATAGAATATACATTACAGAGGAATATAGAACACAGAATATAGAAGAATACCTAATATAAATTCAGAATATAGAATTCTAGAAGGCTTTTGAAGAAAATACAAGAAAAAGAAGATAGTAGAATGTAGAATACAGAATATTGAAGAACACAAAATATGGAAGAATAGAGAATATAGAAGAATTAGAATACAGACTACGGAAGACTATAGAATATACATTATAGAAGAATACACACAATAGAAGAATATACAAGACAGAATATAGATTATAGAAGAACATAGAATGCAGAATTTAGAATATAGAAAATTATGGAAGAGAGAATGTAAAATAGAGAAGAACATAGAATACAGAATAGAGAATAATAAACAATGTAGAATATAGAATATGGAACATAGAATATACCATCCGGAAAAACATAGTATACAGAAAAATACAGAATATACAACATTAAACTTTGAATATACAATACAGAGTATGGAATATGGAACCTAGAATATGGAAAAATATAGAAATAGAATATAGAAGAATTTAAAATGTAGAATATAGAATATGGACGGCAGGATATAGAGGAATATAGTATATAGAAGAACATAGAACATAGAAGATCCAATAGAGAATATAAAAGAAAAAAGAATATAGAGTATAGAAGAGTATGGAATGCGGAAAATAGGAGAATGTAGGATATAATTATTGAAGAATATAGAATATTGAAAAAGATAGAATACAGAATATAGGAAAACAGAGCATAAATTTAGAATATAGAAGATATAGGATATAGAATGCAGAATATAGAAGAATAAAGACTATAGATGACAGATTACAGGATATAGAAGACAGAACATAAAAGGAAATAGAGCATTGACAACTAGGGAATGCAGGGTATAGGATATACACTATTGAAGAATATAGAATAAAGTAGAAGTGTATCGATTACAAAATACAGAAGAATATAGAATGTAGATAGAGATATGGAATAGAGAATATTAGATTACAGAAGAATATAGAATAGAGAGATTAGAAGGTAGACTATAAAATATAAAATAGAATATAGAATTCAGAGAAATTTAGAATGTAAAATGTAGGCTATAGAATATAGAAGAAAATGGAATAAAGAACGTAGAATGGAGAACAAAAAATATGGAATAGAAAATAGAGAAGAATAAAGAATATAGAAAAATTTGGAATATAGAATGTAGACTGTAGAATATTGAATATAGAATTTAGAAAGTACAGTATACAAAATAACAGATAGAAGAATATACATTATAGCACAAGAATATAGAATGTAGAATAAGAATGAAAAAGAGTAGAGAATACAGAACAAAGAATATAGAATGCAGAATGCATAATATACAATATGGAATATAGACTGTAGAATGCAGAAGAATATAGGGTATAAAAATACAGATACAGAAGATAGAATATAGAACATCCAATATGGAATATAGAATACAGAGTATGGGTTAGAGAATATAGAAAAATATAGAATAGAGATAAATATAGAATATAAAATAGAGTACGTACAAAGTAGAATACAGAATACAGACTAAAGAACAGAATAGAGAAGTATCTAGATTAAGGAATATAGAAGATTCTGGAATAGAGAATGTAGAAATAAATAGAAGATGGAATATAAGAGAATAAAGAATGTAGAATATAGTTTACAGAATATGTGATATGGAATATAGAATACAGAAAATTATAAAAAATATAGAGTATGGAAAAGAACATTGAATATAGAAGACAGACAATGGAGTACAGAAAAATATAGAATTGAGAATGTAGAATACAGAATATAAAATATAAAACAAAAACTACATAATATAGAGATTTTACATTATAGAATATAGAAGATTATGGAATATAGAACATAGAATGTAAAATACAGAATATACAATATAGAACAATATATGATACAGACTATAGAAGAATATAGAGTAGAGAATGTAGAATATGGAATACAGAAAATTTTACAGAAAAATATAGAATACAAAAAAGAACATTGAATATAAAACACAGAGTATGGAATATAGAATATAGAAAATATTTAAAAAATAGACTATAGAAAAATATAGAATATAGAATGTAGAATACAAAATATAGAATATAAAATAAAGTATAAAGAACACAGAATATAGAAGAATATAGATTATAGAACATAGAAGATAATGGATATAGAATAGAGAATATAAAATCCAGACTATACAATATAGAAGAATAGAGAATAGAGAAGGAATATTGTAGAATATGGAATACAGAATACAGAAAAATATAGTATATAGAAAAATATAGAATATAGAAGAAAATGGAAGAACATAGAATATAGAGCTTAGAAGGTAGAATATAGAATACAGAACATAGAATATAGAAGAAATGAAAATATAGAATGTAGAATATGGAATATGAAATATTCAATACAGAATATAGAAAAATACTGTATGTAGAAAAAAATACAATATAGAACATCGAAGGTAGAATACAGAGTCTGGAATATAGAATATACAAAAATATAGAATATAGAAGATCATAAATATAGAGAATTTAAAATATGGAATATGGAACATAGAACAGTGAAGATAGAATACAGAATATAAAAGAACTTCGAAAATAGAAGAATATAGTGTATAGAGGATTTGGAATAAAGAACAATACAGAATATACATTATAGAATATAGCATAAAGAATACAGAATATAGAAGAAAATAGAATATAAAATTTAGAATATAAAACACAGAAGAATATAAAATGCACAATGTAGAATACAGAATATAGAATGCAAAATATAGAATGAAGAATTTAGGAGAATATAGATTATACAATAGAGAAGATTATAAATGATACAATATTAAGGAACACAGAATGTAGAATATAGAATATAGGAGAATATAGAATATGGAATGTAGAAGAATATAGAATGTTGAATATAGTATAAAGAATATACAAAATTATAGTATGTGTAAAACTTAGAAAATAGATTGAATACAGAACATAGAATACAGAAAAATATGGAACCTAGAATACAGAATCCAGAACAAGCTATAATGTAGAATATAGAATAGAGAATGTAGAAAATAGAAGATTTTAGAATATAGAACATAGAGTATACAATATGGAATATGTAATATAGAATACAGAAGAATATAGTCTAGAGAAAAATATAGAACAGAACATCGAATATAGTACAAAGAGTATGGAATATAGGATATAGGAAAATATAGAATATAGAAGAACATAGAATTTAGAATGTGGAATATAGAATATAGAAGAATTTAGAATATGGGATATACAATATAGAAGGATATAGTATATAGAATATTGAACATAGAACACAGAAGATAGAATACAAAATATAAAAGAAGATAGAAAATAGTAGAATATAGAATACGGAACACAGAAGAATACAAACAAGAATATAGATTATAGAATATACATTAGAGAAGAATACAGAATATAGAAAAATATCAAATATAAATTTAGAATATAGAAGAATATAGACTATAGAAGGCTATAGAAAATAAAAGAAAAAGAATATAGTAGAAGGTAGAATACAGAAAATTGAAGAATGCAGAATATGGAAGAATAGAGAATATAGAAGAATTAGAGTATAGAATACAAGAATATAGAATATACTTTATAGAAGAATATACACAATTGAAGACTAAACAATACAGAATCTCGATTATAGAGGAAAATAAATACAGAATTAGAATAGAGAATGTAGAATACAGAATATAAAATATAGAATAAAGTCTAAAGAATATAGAGAATTATGGAATGTAGAATCTAAAATATATAAGAATATAGAATACAGAACGTAGAATGTAGAATATAGCCTATAGAATATACAATATGGAACGTGGAATCTACAATACAGAAAAATATGGTACCTAGAAAAATAAAGAATATAGAACATAGAACTTTGAATATACAATATAGAATACAGAGCATGGAATACAGAACTTGGAATATGGAAAAATACAGAAATAGAATATAAAAGATTATAGAACATTGAAGAATATACAATTGTCGAATGTAGAATATAAAATACAGGATATAGAATAAAGAAGAATTTAGAGCGTGGAATTGAGAATATAGACTATAAATTATAGAGACATATAGTATAGAAGAACCTAGAACATAGACGATACAATGCAGAATATAGAGTATAGAAGAATATGGAATATAGAAAATAGGAGAATGTAGAATATAATTATAGAAAAATATAGAATATGGAAAACTACAGAATACAGAGTATAGCAAAACATAGAGCATAAATTTAGAATATAGAAGATATAGGCTATAGAATACAGAAGATAGAAGAATAAAGAAAGCAGATGACAGACTACAGAATATAGAAGATCGAACGTAGAAGAAAACAGAATATTGACAAATAGGGAATATAGGGTATAGGATATACACTATTGAAGAATATAGAATACAGAATGTAGAAGAATATAGATTACAAAATATAGAGGAAAATAGAATGTAGAATAGAGAATATAGAATACAGAATCTAAGAGAACATTAGATTACAGAAGAATATAGAGATTAGAAGGCAGAATATGCAATAAAAATATAGAATATAGAATTCAGAAAAATTTAGAATACAAAATGTAGGATATAGAAGAAAATGGAATATAGAATGGAGAATGGAGAACATAGACTATGGAATAGAGAATAGAGAAGAATAAAGAATATTGAAAAATTTAGAGTACAGAATGTAGACTGTAGAATATTGAATATAGAATTTAGAACACAGAATATAGAATATAACAGATAGAAGAATATAGATTAAATGTAGAATATAGTTTACAGAATAAGCAATATGGAATATAGAATACAGAAAATTATAAAAAATATGGACTATAGAAAACGTCATTGAATATAAGATACAGACAATGGAATATAGAAATATATAGAATTTAGAATATAGAATATAAAATATAGAAAAAATACATGATATAGAGAAGATACATTATAGAATATAGATTATGGAATATAGAATGTAAAATACAGAATATACAATCTAGAAGAATATATGATACAAACTATAGAAGAATATAGTGTATAAAAATAGAATGTAGAATATAATATCGACTACAGAAAATTATATAGAAAAATATAGAACATAGAAAAAGAACACTGAACATAGAACACAGAGTATTGAATATAGAATGTAGAAAATATAGAGCATGGGAAAATATGGAATACAGAACACAGAATGTAGAATACAAAATATAGAATATAAAATAAAGTATAAAGAACACAGAATATAGAAGAATATAGATTATAGAATATAGAAGATAACGGAATATAGAATGTAAAATACAGATTCTACAATAGAGACGAATATAGAATATAGAAGGAAGAATGTAGAGAATGGAATATAGAATACAGAAAAATATAGTATATAGAAAAATATAGAATATAGAAGATTATGGAAGAACATAGCATATAAAATTTAGAATGTAGACTACAGAACATAAATATAGAAGAATGAAAAATATAGAATGTAGACTATGGAATCTAGAATATAGAAGAATATTGTATTTAGAATATAGAATATACAAAAATATAGAATATAGAAGAACATAGATTATAGAATATAGAGAATTTGAAATATAGAATATGGAACATAGAACACTGAGGATAGAATACAGAATACAAAAGAACTTTGAAAATAGAAGAATATAATGTATAGAGGATTTGGAATAAAGACGAATATAAAATATGTATTATAGAGGAATATAGCATAAAGAATACAGAATATAGAAGAAAATAGAATATAAATTTAGAACATAGAATACAGAAGAATATAAAATGTACAAAGTAGAATACAGAATATAGAATGAGGAATTTAGGAGAATATAGATTATAGAATGTAGAAGATTATAAATTACACAATATAGAAGATTATGGAATATAGAATGTCGAATGTAAAATACAGAATATAGAAGAATATAGAATACAGAAAATAGAAGAATATAGAAAGTCGAATACAGTATAAAGAATATGGAAGATAGAATACACAAAATATAGTATATGTATAAATATAGAAAATAGAAGATTGAATATAGAACATAGATATAGAAAAATGCAGAATCTAGAATATAGAATCTAGAAGAATATAAAATGTAAAATATAGAATACAGAATGTAGAATATACAATATGGAATACAAAATACAGAAGAATAGAGTATAGAGAAAAATATAGAATATAGAACATAGAACATCGAATATACTACAGAGAGTATGGAATATAGGATATAGGAAAATATAGAATATAGAAGAACATAGAATTTAGAATATAGAAGAATTTGGAATATAGAATATAGACGGATATAGTATATAGAATATTGAACGTAGAAAACAGAAGATAGAATACAGAATATAAAAGAATATAGAAAATAGTAGAATATAGAATATACCAGAATATGGAATATAGAAGAATATAAACAAGAATATAGATTATAGAATATACATTACAGAGGAATATAGAACACAGAATATAGAAGAATACCTAATATAAATTCAGAATATAGAATTCTAGAAGGCTTTTGAAGAAAATACAAGAAAAAGAAGATAGTAGAATGTAGAATACAGAATATTGAAGAACACAAAATATGGAAGAATAGAGAATATAGAAGAATTAGAATACAGACTACGGAAGACTATAGAATATACATTATAGAAGAATACACACAATAGAAGAATATACAAGACAGAATATAGATTATAGAAGAACATAGAATGCAGAATTTAGAATATAGAAAATTATGGAAGAGAGAATGTAAAATAGAGAAGAACATAGAATACAGAATAGAGAATAATAAACAATGTAGAATATAGAATATGGAACATAGAATATACCATCCGGAAAAACATAGTATACAGAAAAATACAGAATATACAACATTAAACTTTGAATATACAATACAGAGTATGGAATATGGAACCTAGAATATGGAAAAATATAGAAATAGAATATAGAAGAATTTAAAATGTAGAATATAGAATATGGACGGCAGGATATAGAGGAATATAGTATATAGAAGAACATAGAACATAGAAGATCCAATAGAGAATATAAAAGAAAAAAGAATATAGAGTATAGAAGAGTATGGAATGCGGAAAATAGGAGAATGTAGGATATAATTATTGAAGAATATAGAATATTGAAAAAGATAGAATACAGAATATAGGAAAACAGAGCATAAATTTAGAATATAGAAGATATAGGATATAGAATGCAGAATATAGAAGAATAAAGACTATAGATGACAGATTACAGGATATAGAAGACAGAACAGAAAAGGAAATAGAGCATTGACAACTAGGGAATGCAGGGTATAGGATATACACTATTGAAGAATATAGAATAAAGTAGAAGTGTATCGATTACAAAATACAGAAGAATATAGAATGTAGATAGAGATATGGAATAGAGAATATTAGATTACAGAAGAATATAGAATAGAGAGATTAGAAGGTAGACTATAAAATATAAAATAGAATATAGAATTCAGAGAAATTTAGAATGTAAAATGTAGGCTATAGAATATAGAAGAAAATGGAATAAAGAACGTAGAATGGAGAACAAAAAATATGGAATAGAAAATAGAGAAGAATAAAGAATATAGAAAAATTTGGAATATAGAATGTAGACTGTAGAATATTGAATATAGAATTTAGAAAGTACAGTATACAAAATAACAGATAGAAGAATATACATTATAGCACAAGAATATAGAATGTAGAATAAGAATGAAAAAGAGTAGAGAATACAGAACAAAGAATATAGAATGCAGAATGCATAATATACAATATGGAATATAGACTGTAGAATGCAGAAGAATATAGGGTATAAAAATACAGATACAGAAGATAGAATATAGAACATCCAATATGGAATATAGAATACAGAGTATGGGTTAGAGAATATAGAAAAATATAGAATAGAGATAAATATAGAATATAAAATAGAGTACGTACAAAGTAGAATACAGAATATAGACTAAAGAACAGAATAGAGAAGTATATAGATTAAGGAATATAGAAGATTCTGGAATAGAGAATGTAGAAATAAATAGAAGATGGAATATAAGAGAATAAAGAATGTAGAATATAGTTTACAGAATATGTGATATGGAATATAGAATACAGAAAATTATAAAAAATATAGAGTATGGAAAAGAACATTGAATATAGAAGACAGACAATGGAGTACAGAAAAATATAGAATTGAGAATGTAGAATACAGAATATAAAATATAAAACAAAAACTACATAATATAGAGATTTTACATTATAGAATATAGAAGATTATGGAATATAGAACGTAGAATGTAAAATACAGAATATACAATATAGAACAATATATGATACAGACTATAGAAGAATATAGAGTAGAGAATGTAGAATATGGAATACAGAAAATTTTACAGAAAAATATAGAATACAAAAAAGAACATTGAATATAAAACACAGAGTATGGAATATAGAATATAGAAAATATTTAAAAAATAGACTATAGAAAAATATAGAATATAGAATGTAGAATACAAAATATAGAATATAAAATAAAGTATAAAGAACACAGAATATAGAAGAATATAGATTATAGAACATAGAAGATAATGGATATAGAATAGAGAATATAAAATCCAGACTATACAATATAGAAGAATAGAGAATAGAGAAGGAATATTGTAGAATATGGAATACAGAATACAGAAAAATATAGTATATAGAAAAATATAGAATATAGAAGAAAATGGAAGAACATAGAATATAGAGCTTAGAAGGTAGAATATAGAATACAGAACATAGAATATAGAAGAAATGAAAATATAGAATGTAGAATATGGAATATGAAATATTCAATACAGAATATAGAAAAATACTGTATGTAGAAAAAAATACAATATAGAACATCGAAGGTAGAATACAGAGTCTGGAATATAGAATATACAAAAATATAGAATATAGAAGATCATAAATATAGAGAATTTAAAATATGGAATATGGAACATAGAACAGTGAAGATAGAATACAGAATATAAAAGAACTTCGAAAATAGAAGAATATAGTGTATAGAGGATTTGGAATAAAGAACAATACAGAATATACATTATAGAATATAGCATAAAGAATACAGAATATAGAAGAAAATAGAATATAAAATTTAGAATATAAAACACAGAAGAATATAAAATGCACAATGTAGAATACAGAATATAGAATGCAAAATATAGAATGAAGAATTTAGGAGAATATAGATTATACAATAGAGAAGATTATAAATGATACAATATTAAGGAACATAGAATGTAGAATATAGAATATAGGAGAATATAGAATATGGAATGTAGAAGAATATAGAATGTTGAATATAGTATAAAGAATATACAAAAATATAGTATGTGTAAAACTTAGAAAATAGATTGAATACAGAACATAGAATACAGAAAAATATGGAACCTAGAATACAGAATCCAGAACAAGCTATAATGTAGAATATAGAATAGAGAATGTAGAAAATAGAAGATTTTAGAATATAGAACATAGAGTATACAATATGGAATATGTAATATAGAATACAGAAGAATATAGTCTAGAGAAAAATATAGAACAGAACATCGAATATAGTACAAAGAGTATGGAATATAGGATATAGGAAAATATAGAATATAGAAGAACATAGAATTTAGAATGTGGAATATAGAATATAGAAGAATTTAGAATATGGGATATACAATATAGAAGGATATAGTATATAGAATATTGAACATAGAACACAGAAGATAGAATACAAAATATAAAAGAAGATAGAAAATAGTAGAATATAGAATACGGAACACAGAAGAATACAAACAAGAATATAGATTATAGAATATACATTAGAGAAGAATACAGAATATAGAAAAATATCAAATATAAATTTAGAATATAGAAGAATATAGACTATAGAAGGCTATAGAAAATAAAAGAAAAAGAATATAGTAGAAGGTAGAATACAGAAAATTGAAGAATGCAGAATATGGAAGAATAGAGAATATAGAAGAATTAGAGTATAGAATACAAGAATATAGAATATACTTTATAGAAGAATATACACAATTGAAGACTAAACAATACAGAATCTCGATTATAGAGGAAAATAAATACAGAATTAGAATAGAGAATGTAGAATACAGAATATAAAATATAGAATAAAGTCTAAAGAATATAGAGAATTATGGAATGTAGAATCTAAAATATATAAGAATATAGAATACAGAACGTAGAATGTAGAATATAGCCTATAGAATATACAATATGGAACGTGGAATCTACAATACAGAAAAATATGGTACCTAGAAAAATAAAGAATATAGAACATAGAACTTTGAATATACAATATAGAATACAGAGCATGGAATACAGAACTTGGAATATGGAAAAATACAGAAATAGAATATAAAAGATTATAGAACATTGAAGAATATACAATTGTCGAATGTAGAATATAAAATACAGGATATAGAATAAAGAAGAATTTAGAGCATGGAATTGAGAATATAGACTATAAATTATAGAGACATATAGTATAGAAGAACCTAGAACATAGAAGATACAATGCAGAATATAGAGTATAGAAGAATATGGAATATAGAAAATAGGAGAATGTAGAATATAATTATAGAAAAATATAGAATATGGAAAACTACAGAATACAGAGTATAGCAAAACATAGAGCATAAATTTAGAATATAGAAGATATAGGCTATAGAATACAGAAGATAGAAGAATAAAGAAAGCAGATGACAGACTACAGAATATAGAAGATCGAACGTAGAAGAAAACAGAATATTGACAAATAGGGAATATAGGGTATAGGATATACACTATTGAAGAATATAGAATACAGAATGTAGAAGAATATAGATTACAAAATATAGAGGAAAATAGAATGTAGAATAGAGAATATAGAATACAGAATCTAAGAGAACATTAGATTACAGAAGAATATAGAGATTAGAAGGCAGAATATGCAATAAAAATATAGAATATAGAATTCAGAAAAATTTAGAATACAAAATGTAGGATATAGAAGAAAATGGAATATAGAATGGAGAATGGAGAACATAGACTATGGAATAGAGAATAGAGAAGAATAAAGAATATTGAAAAATTTAGAGTACAGAATGTAGACTGTAGAATATTGAATATAGAATTTAGAACACAGAATATAGAATATAACAGATAGAAGAATATAGATTAAATGTAGAATATAGTTTACAGAATAAGCAATATGGAATATAGAATACAGAAAATTATAAAAAATATGGACTATAGAAAACGTCATTGAATATAAGATACAGACAATGGAATATAGAAATATATAGAATTTAGAATATAGAATATAAAATATAGAAAAAATACATGATATAGAGAAGATACATTATAGAATATAGATTATGGAATATAGAATGTAAAATACAGAATATACAATCTAGAAGAATATATGATACAAACTATAGAAGAATATAGTGTATAAAAATAGAATGTAGAATATAATATCGACTACAGAAAATTATATAGAAAAATATAGAACATAGAAAAAGAACACTGAACATAGAACACAGAGTATTGAATATAGAATGTAGAAAATATAGAGCATGGGAAAATATGGAATACAGAACACAGAATGTAGAATACAAAATATAGAATATAAAATAAAGTATAAAGAACACAGAATATAGAAGAATATAGATTATAGAATATAGAAGATAACGGAATATAGAATGTAAAATACAGATTCTACAATAGAGACGAATATAGAATATAGAAGGAAGAATGTAGAGAATGGAATATAGAATACAGAAAAATATAGTATATAGAAAAATATAGAATATAGAAGATTATGGAAGAACATAGCATATAAAATTTAGAATGTAGACTACAGAACATAAATATAGAAGAATGAAAAATATAGAATGTAGAATATGGAATCTAGAATATAGAAGAATATTGTATTTAGAATATAGAATATACAAAAATATAGAATATAGAAGAACATAGATTATAGAATATAGAGAATTTGAAATATAGAATATGGAACATAGAACACTGAGGATAGAATACAGAATACAAAAGAACTTTGAAAATAGAAGAATATAATGTATAGAGGATTTGGAATAAAGACGAATATAAAATATGTATTATAGAGGAATATAGCATAAAGAATACAGAATATAGAAGAAAATAGAATATAAATTTAGAACATAGAATACAGAAGAATATAAAATGTACAAAGTAGAATACAGAATATAGAATGAGGAATTTAGGAGAATATAGATTATAGAATGTAGAAGATTATAAATTACACAATATAGAAGATTATGGAATATAGAATGTCGAATGTAAAATACAGAATATAGAAGAATATAGAATACAGAAAATAGAAGAATATAGAAAGTCGAATACAGTATAAAGAATATGGAAGATAGAATACACAAAATATAGTATATGTATAAATATAGAAAATAGAAGATTGAATATAGAACATAGATATAGAAAAATGCAGAATCTAGAATATAGAATCTAGAAGAATATAAAATGTAAAATATAGAATACAGAATGTAGAATATACAATATGGAATACAAAATACAGAAGAATAGAGTATAGAGAAAAATATAGAATATAGAACATAGAACATCGAATATACTACAGAGAGTATGGAATATAGGATATAGGAAAATATAGAATATAGAAGAACATAGAATTTAGAATATAGAAGAATTTGGAATATAGAATATAGACGGATATAGTATATAGAATATTGAACGTAGAAAACAGAAGATAGAATACAGAATATAAAAGAATATAGAAAATAGTAGAATATAGAATATACCAGAATATGGAATATAGAAGAATATAAACAAGAATATAGATTATAGAATATACATTACAGAGGAATATAGAACACAGAATATAGAAGAATACCTAATATAAATTCAGAATATAGAATTCTAGAAGGCTTTTGAAGAAAATACAAGAAAAAGAAGATAGTAGAATGTAGAATACAGAATATTGAAGAACACAAAATATGGAAGAATAGAGAATATAGAAGAATTAGAATACAGACTACGGAAGACTATAGAATATACATTATAGAAGAATACACACAATAGAAGAATATACAAGACAGAATATAGATTATAGAAGAACATAGAATGCAGAATTTAGAATATAGAAAATTATGGAAGAGAGAATGTAAAATAGAGAAGAACATAGAATACAGAATAGAGAATAATAAACAATGTAGAATATAGAATATGGAACATAGAATATACCATCCGGAAAAACATAGTATACAGAAAAATACAGAATATACAACATTAAACTTTGAATATACAATACAGAGTATGGAATATGGAACCTAGAATATGGAAAAATATAGAAATAGAATATAGAAGAATTTAAAATGTAGAATATAGAATATGGACGGCAGGATATAGAGGAATATAGTATATAGAAGAACATAGAACATAGAAGATCCAATAGAGAATATAAAAGAAAAAAGAATATAGAGTATAGAAGAGTATGGAATGCGGAAAATAGGAGAATGTAGGATATAATTATTGAAGAATATAGAATATTGAAAAAGATAGAATACAGAATATAGGAAAACAGAGCATAAATTTAGAATATAGAAGATATAGGATATAGAATGCAGAATATAGAAGAATAAAGACTATAGATGACAGATTACAGGATATAGAAGACAGAACAGAAAAGGAAATAGAGCATTGACAACTAGGGAATGCAGGGTATAGGATATACACTATTGAAGAATATAGAATAAAGTAGAAGTGTATCGATTACAAAATACAGAAGAATATAGAATGTAGATAGAGATATGGAATAGAGAATATTAGATTACAGAAGAATATAGAATAGAGAGATTAGAAGGTAGACTATAAAATATAAAATAGAATATAGAATTCAGAGAAATTTAGAATGTAAAATGTAGGCTATAGAATATAGAAGAAAATGGAATAAAGAACGTAGAATGGAGAACAAAAAATATGGAATAGAAAATAGAGAAGAATAAAGAATATAGAAAAATTTGGAATATAGAATGTAGACTGTAGAATATTGAATATAGAATTTAGAAAGTACAGTATACAAAATAACAGATAGAAGAATATACATTATAGCACAAGAATATAGAATGTAGAATAAGAATGAAAAAGAGTAGAGAATACAGAACAAAGAATATAGAATGCAGAATGCATAATATACAATATGGAATATAGACTGTAGAATGCAGAAGAATATAGGGTATAAAAATACAGATACAGAAGATAGAATATAGAACATCCAATATGGAATATAGAATACAGAGTATGGGTTAGAGAATATAGAAAAATATAGAATAGAGATAAATATAGAATATAAAATAGAGTACGTACAAAGTAGAATACAGAATACAGACTAAAGAACAGAATAGAGAAGTATATAGATTAAGGAATATAGAAGATTCTGGAATAGAGAATGTAGAAATAAATAGAAGATGGAATATAAGAGAATAAAGAATGTAGAATATAGTTTACAGAATATGTGATATGGAATATAGAATACAGAAAATTATAAAAAATATAGAGTATGGAAAAGAACATTGAATATAGAAGACAGACAATGGAGTACAGAAAAATATAGAATTGAGAATGTAGAATACAGAATATAAAATATAAAACAAAAACTACATAATATAGAGATTTTACATTATAGAATATAGAAGATTATGGAATATAGAACGTAGAATGTAAAATACAGAATATACAATATAGAACAATATATGATACAGACTATAGAAGAATATAGAGTAGAGAATGTAGAATATGGAATACAGAAAATTTTACAGAAAAATATAGAATACAAAAAAGAACATTGAATATAAAACACAGAGTATGGAATATAGAATATAGAAAATATTTAAAAAATAGACTATAGAAAAATATAGAATATAGAATGTAGAATACAAAATATAGAATATAAAATAAAGTATAAAGAACACAGAATATAGAAGAATATAGATTATAGAACATAGAAGATAATGGATATAGAATAGAGAATATAAAATCCAGACTATACAATATAGAAGAATAGAGAATAGAGAAGGAATATTGTAGAATATGGAATACAGAATACAGAAAAATATAGTATATAGAAAAATATAGAATATAGAAGAAAATGGAAGAACATAGAATATAGAGCTTAGAAGGTAGAATATAGAATACAGAACATAGAATATAGAAGAAATGAAAATATAGAATGTAGAATATGGAATATGAAATATTCAATACAGAATATAGAAAAATACTGTATGTAGAAAAAAATACAATATAGAACATCGAAGGTAGAATACAGAGTCTGGAATATAGAATATACAAAAATATAGAATATAGAAGATCATAAATATAGAGAATTTAAAATATGGAATATGGAACATAGAACAGTGAAGATAGAATACAGAATATAAAAGAACTTCGAAAATAGAAGAATATAGTGTATAGAGGATTTGGAATAAAGAACAATACAGAATATACATTATAGAATATAGCATAAAGAATACAGAATATAGAAGAAAATAGAATATAAAATTTAGAATATAAAACACAGAAGAATATAAAATGCACAATGTAGAATACAGAATATAGAATGCAAAATATAGAATGAAGAATTTAGGAGAATATAGATTATACAATAGAGAAGATTATAAATGATACAATATTAAGGAACATAGAATGTAGAATATAGAATATAGGAGAATATAGAATATGGAATGTAGAAGAATATAGAATGTTGAATATAGTATAAAGAATATACAAAAATATAGTATGTGTAAAACTTAGAAAATAGATTGAATACAGAACATAGAATACAGAAAAATATGGAACCTAGAATACAGAATCCAGAACAAGCTATAATGTAGAATATAGAATAGAGAATGTAGAAAATAGAAGATTTTAGAATATAGAACATAGAGTATACAATATGGAATATGTAATATAGAATACAGAAGAATATAGTCTAGAGAAAAATATAGAACAGAACATCGAATATAGTACAAAGAGTATGGAATATAGGATATAGGAAAATATAGAATATAGAAGAACATAGAATTTAGAATGTGGAATATAGAATATAGAAGAATTTAGAATATGGGATATACAATATAGAAGGATATAGTATATAGAATATTGAACATAGAACACAGAAGATAGAATACAAAATATAAAAGAAGATAGAAAATAGTAGAATATAGAATACGGAACACAGAAGAATACAAACAAGAATATAGATTATAGAATATACATTAGAGAAGAATACAGAATATAGAAAAATATCAAATATAAATTTAGAATATAGAAGAATATAGACTATAGAAGGCTATAGAAAATAAAAGAAAAAGAATATAGTAGAAGGTAGAATACAGAAAATTGAAGAATGCAGAATATGGAAGAATAGAGAATATAGAAGAATTAGAGTATAGAATACAAGAATATAGAATATACTTTATAGAAGAATATACACAATTGAAGACTAAACAATACAGAATCTCGATTATAGAGGAAAATAAATACAGAATTAGAATAGAGAATGTAGAATACAGAATATAAAATATAGAATAAAGTCTAAAGAATATAGAGAATTATGGAATGTAGAATCTAAAATATATAAGAATATAGAATACAGAACGTAGAATGTAGAATATAGCCTATAGAATATACAATATGGAACGTGGAATCTACAATACAGAAAAATATGGTACCTAGAAAAATAAAGAATATAGAACATAGAACTTTGAATATACAATATAGAATACAGAGCATGGAATACAGAACTTGGAATATGGAAAAATACAGAAATAGAATATAAAAGATTATAGAACATTGAAGAATATACAATTGTCGAATGTAGAATATAAAATACAGGATATAGAATAAAGAAGAATTTAGAGCGTGGAATTGAGAATATAGACTATAAATTATAGAGACATATAGTATAGAAGAACCTAGAACATAGAAGATACAATGCAGAATATAGAGTATAGAAGAATATGGAATATAGAAAATAGGAGAATGTAGAATATAATTATAGAAAAATATAGAATATGGAAAACTACAGAATACAGAGTATAGCAAAACATAGAGCATAAATTTAGAATATAGAAGATATAGGCTATAGAATACAGAAGATAGAAGAATAAAGAAAGCAGATGACAGACTACAGAATATAGAAGATCGAACGTAGAAGAAAACAGAATATTGACAAATAGGGAATATAGGGTATAGGATATACACTATTGAAGAATATAGAATACAGAATGTAGAAGAATATAGATTACAAAATATAGAGGAAAATAGAATGTAGAATAGAGAATATAGAATACAGAATCTAAGAGAACATTAGATTACAGAAGAATATAGAGATTAGAAGGCAGAATATGCAATAAAAATATAGAATATAGAATTCAGAAAAATTTAGAATACAAAATGTAGGATATAGAAGAAAATGGAATATAGAATGGAGAATGGAGAACATAGACTATGGAATAGAGAATAGAGAAGAATAAAGAATATTGAAAAATTTAGAGTACAGAATGTAGACTGTAGAATATTGAATATAGAATTTAGAACACAGAATATAGAATATAACAGAT
The DNA here is from genome assembly GCF_024166365.1 of Elephas maximus indicus. Taxonomy (NCBI): domain Eukaryota; kingdom Metazoa; phylum Chordata; class Mammalia; order Proboscidea; family Elephantidae; genus Elephas; species Elephas maximus. The sequence goes on from NC_064830.1 coordinate 24,106,251, forward strand.
AGAAGAATATAGATTAAATGTAGAATATAGTTTACAGAATAAGCAATATGGAATATAGAATACAGAAAATTATAAAAAATATGGAATATAGAAAACGTCATTGAATATAAGATACAGACAATGGAATATAGAAATATATAGAATTTAGAATATAGAATATAAAATATAGAAAAAATACATGATATAGAGAAGATACATTATAGAATATAGATTATGGAATATAGAATGTAAAATACAGAATATACAATCTAGAAGAATATATGATACAAACTATAGAAGAATATAGTGTATAAAAATAGAATGTAGAATATAATATCGACTACAGAAAATTATATAGAAAAATATAGAACATAGAAAAAGAACACTGAACATAGAACACAGAGTATTGAATATAGAATGTAGAAAATATAGAGCATGGGAAAATATGGAATACAGAACACAGAATGTAGAATACAAAATATAGAATATAAAATAAAGTATAAAGAACACAGAATATAGAAGAATATAGATTATAGAATATAGAAGATAACGGAATATAGAATGTAAAATACAGATTCTACAATAGAGACGAATATAGAATAAAGAAGGAAGAATGTAGAGAATGGAATATAGAATACAGAAAAATATAGTATATAGAAAATTATAGAATATAGAAGATTATGGAAGAACATAGCATATAAAATTTAGAATGTAGACTACAGAACATAAATATAGAAGAATGAAAAATATAGAATGAAGAATATGGAATCTAGAATATAGAAGAATATTGTATTTAGAATATAGAATATACAAAAATATAGAATATAGAAGAACATAGATTATAGAATATAGAGAATTTGAAATATAGAATATGGAACATAGAACACTGAGGATAGAATACAGAATACAAAAGAACTTTGAAAATAGAAGAATATAATGTATAGAGGATTTGGAATAAAGACGAATATAAAATATATATTATAGAGGAATATAGCATAAAGAATACAGAATATAGAAGAAAATAGAATATAAATTTAGAACATAGAATACAGAAGAATATAAAATGTACAAAGTAGAATACAGAATATAGAATGAGGAATTTAGGAGAATATAGATTATAGAATGTAGAAGATTATAAATTACACAATATAGAAGATTATGGAATATAGAATGTCGAATGTAAAATACAGAATATAGAAGAATATAGAATACAGAAAATAGAAGAATATAGAAAGTCGAATACAGTATAAAGAATATGGAAGATAGAATACACAAAATATAGTATATGTATAAATATAGAAAATAGAAGATTGAATATAGAACATAGATATAGAAAAATGCAGAATCTAGAATATAGAATCTAGAAGAATATAAAATGTAAAATATAGAATACAGAATGTAGAATATACAATATGGAATACAAAATACAGAAGAATAGAGTATAGAGAAAAATATAGAATATAGAACATAGAACATCGAATATACTACAGAGAGTATGGAATATAGGATATAGGAAAATATAGAATATAGAAGAACATAGAATTTAGAATATAGAAGAATTTGGAATATAGAATATAGACGGAAATAGTATATAGAATATTGAACGTAGAAAACAGAAGATAGAATACAGAATATAAAAGAATATAGAAAATAGTAGAATATAGAATATACCAGAATATGGAATATGGAAGAATATAAACAAGAATATAGATTATAGAATATACATTACAGAGGAATATAGAACACAGAATATAGAAGAATACCTAATATAAATTCAGAATATAGAATTCTAGAAGGCTTTTGAAGAAAATACAAGAAAAAGAAGATAGTAGAATGTAGAATACAGAAGATTGAAGAACACAAAATATGGAAGAATAGAGAATATAGAAGAATTAGAATACAGACTACGGAAGACTATAGAATATACATTATAGAAGAATACACACAATAGAAGAATATACAAGACAGAATATAGATTATAGAAGAACATAGAATGCAGAATTTAGAATATAGAAAATTATGGAAGAGAGAATGTAAAATAGAGAAGAACATAGAATACAGAATAGAGAATAATAAACAATGTAGAATATAGAATATGGAACATAGAATATACCATCCGGAAAAACATAGTATACAGAAAAATACAGAATATACAACATTAAACTTTGAATATACAATACAGAGTATGGAATATGGAACCTAGAATATGCAAAAATATAGAAATAGAATATAGAAGAATTTAAAATGTAGAATATAGAATATGGACGGCAGGATATAGAGGAATATAGTATATAGAAGAACATAGAACATAGAAGATCCAATAGAGAATATAAAAGAAAAAAGAATATAGAGTATAGAAGAGTATGGAATGCGGAAAATAGGAGAATGTAGGATATAATTATTGAAGAATATAGAATATTGAAAAAGATAGAATACAGAATATAGGAAAACAGAGCATAAATTTAGAATATAGAAGATATAGGATATAGAATGCAGAATATAGAAGAATAAGGACTGTAGATGACAGATTACAGGATATAGAAGACAGAACAGAAAAGGAAATAGAGCATTGACAACTAGGGAATGCAGGGTATAGGATATACACTATTGAAGAATATAGAATAAAGTAGAAGTGTATCGATTACAAAATACAGAAGAATATAGAATGTAGATAGAGATATGGAATAGAGAATATTAGATTACAGAAGAATATAGAATAGAGAGATTAGAAGGTAGACTATAAAATATAAAATAGAATATAGAATTCAGAGAAATTTAGAATGTAAAATGTAGGCTATAGAATATAGAAGAAAATGGAATAAAGAACGTAGAATGGAGAACAAAAAATATGGACTAGAAAATAGAGAAGAATAAAGAATATAGAAAAATTTGGAATATAGAATGTAGACTGTAGAATATTGAATATAGAATTTAGAAAGTACAGTATACAAAATAACAGATAGAAGAATATACATTATAGCACAAGAATATAGAATGTAGAATAAGAATGAAAAAGAGTAGAGAATACAGAACAAAGAATATAGAATGCAGAATGCATAATATACAATATGGAATATAGACTGTAGAATGCAGAAGAATATAGGGTATAAAAATACAGATACAGAAGATAGAATATAGAACATCCAATATGGAATATAGAATACAGAGTATGGGTTAGAGAATATAGAAAAATATAGAATAGAGATAAATATAGAATATAAAATAGAGTACGTACAAAGTAGAATACAGAATATAGACTAAAGAACAGAATAGAGAAGTATATAGATTAAGGAATATAGAAGATTCTGGAATAGAGAATGTAGAAATAAATAGAAGATGGAATATAAGAGAATAAAGAATGTAGAATATAGTTTACAGAATATGTGATATGGAATATAGAATACAGAAAATTATAAAAAATATAGAGTATGGAAAAGAACATTGAATATAGAAGACAGACAATGGAGTACAGAAAAATATAGAATTGAGAATGTAGAATACAGAATATAAAATATAAAACAAAAACTACATAATATAGAGATTTTACATTATAGAATATAGAAGATTATGGAATATAGAACGTAGAATGTAAAATACAGAATATACAATATAGAACAATATATGATACAGACTATAGAAGAATATAGAGTAGAGAATGTAGAATATGGAATACAGAAAATTTTACAGAAAAATATAGAATACAAAAAAGAACATTGAATATAAAACACAGAGTATGGAATATAGAATATAGAAAATATTTAAAAAATAGACTATAGAAAAATATAGAATATAGAATGTAGAATACAAAATATAGAATATAAAATAAAGTATAAAGAACACAGAATATAGAAGAATATAGATTATAGAACATAGAAGATAATGGATATAGAATAGAGAATATAAAATCCAGACTATACAATATAGAAGAATAGAGAATAGAGAAAGAATAATGTAGAATATGGAATATAGAATACAGAAAAATATAGAATATAGAAGAAAATGGAAGAACATAGAATATAGAGCTTAGAAGGTAGAATATAGAATACAGAACATAGAATATAGAAGAAATGAAAATATAGAATGTAGAATATGGAATATGAAATATTCAATACAGAATATAGAAAAATACTGTATGTAGAAAAATATACAATATAGAACATCGAAGGTAGAATACAGAGTCTGGAATATAGAATATACAAAAATATAGAATATAGAAGATCATAAATATAGAGAATTTAAAATATGGAATATGGAACATAGAACAGTGAAGATAGAATACAGAATATAAAAGAACTTCGAAAATAGAAGAATATAGTGTATAGAGGATTTGGAATAAAGAACAATACAGAATATACATTATAGAATATAGCATAAAGAATACAGAATATAGAAGAAAATAGAATATAAAATTTAGAATATAAAACACAGAAGAATATAAAATGCACAATGTAGAATACAGAATATAGAATGCAAAATATAGAATGAAGAATTTAGGAGAATATAGATTATACAATAGAGAAGATTATAAATGATACAATATTAAGGAACATAGAATGTAGAATATAGAATATAGGAGAATATAGAATATGGAATGTAGAAGAATATAGAATGTTGAATATAGTATAAAGAATATACAAAAATATAGTATGTGTAAAACTTAGAAAATAGATTGAATACAGAACATAGAATACAGAAAAATATGGAACCTAGAATACAGAATCCAGAACAAGCTATAATGTAGAATATAGAATAGAGAATGTAGAAAATAGAAGATTTTAGAATATAGAACATAGAGTATACAATATGGAATATGTAATATAGAATACAGAAGAATATAGTCTAGAGAAAAATATAGAACAGAACATCGAATATAGTACAAAGAGTATGGAATATAGGATATAGGAAAATATAGAATATAGAAGAACATAGAATTTAGAATGTGGAATATAGAATATAGAAGAATTTAGAATATGGGATATACAATATAGAAGGATATAGTATATAGAATATTGAACATAGAACACAGAAGATAGAATACAAAATATAAAAGAAGATAGAAAATAGTAGAATATAGAATACGGAACACAGAAGAATACAAACAAGAATATAGATTATAGAATATACATTAGAGAAGAATACAGAATATAGAAAAATATCAAATATAAATTTAGAATATAGAAGAATATAGACTATAGAAGGCTATAGAAAATAAAAGAAAAAGAAGATAGTAGAAGGTAGAATACAGAAAATTGAAGAATGCAGAATATGGAAGAATAGAGAATATAGAAGAATTAGAGTATAGAATACAAGAATATAGAATATACTTTATAGAAGAATATACACAATTGAAGACTAAACAATACAGAATCTCGATTATAGAGGAAAATAAATACAGAATTAGAATAGAGAATGTAGAATACAGAATATAAAATATAGAATAAAGTCTAAAGAATATAGAGAATTATGGAATGTAGAATCTAAAATATATAAGAATATAGAATACAGAACGTAGAATGTAGAATATAGCCTATAGAATATACAATATGGAACGTGGAATCTACAATACAGAAAAATATGGTACCTAGAAAAATAAAGAATATAGAACATAGAACTTTGAATATACAATATAGAATACAGAGCATGGAATACAGAACTTGGAATATGGAAAAATACAGAAATAGAATATAAAAGATTATAGAACATTGAAGAATATACAATTGTCGAATGTAGAATATAAAATACAGGATATAGAATAAAGAAGAATTTAGAGCGTGGAATTGAGAATATAGACTATAAATTATAGAGACATATAGTATAGAAGAACCTAGAACATAGAAGATACAATGCAGAATATAGAGTATAGAAGAATATGGAATATAGAAAATAGGAGAATGTAGAATATAATTATAGAAAAATATAGAATATGGAAAACTACAGAATACAGAGTATAGCAAAACATAGAGCATAAATTTAGAATATAGAAGATATAGGCTATAGAATACAGAAGATAGAAGAATAAAGAAAGCAGATGACAGACTACAGAATATAGAAGATCGAACGTAGAAGAAAACAGAATATTGACAAATAGGGAATATAGGGTATAGGATATACACTATTGAAGAATATAGAATACAGAATGTAGAAGAATATAGATTACAAAATATAGAGGAAAATAGAATGTAGAATAGAGAATATAGAATACAGAATCTAAGAGAACATTAGATTACAGAAGAATATAGAGATTAGAAGGCAGAATATGCAATAAAAATATAGAATATAGAATTCAGAAAAATTTAGAATACAAAATGTAGGATATAGAAGAAAATGGAATATAGAATGGAGAATGGAGAACATAGACTATGGAATAGAGAATAGAGAAGAATAAAGAATATTGAAAAATTTAGAGTACAGAATGTAGACTGTAGAATATTGAATATAGAATTTAGAACACAGAATATAGAATATAACAGATAGAAGAATATAGATTAAATGTAGAATATAGTTTACAGAATAAGCAATATGGAATATAGAATACAGAAAATTATAAAAAATATGGACTATAGAAAACGTCATTGAATATAAGATACAGACAATGGAATATAGAAATATATAGAATTTAGAATATAGAATATAAAATATAGAAAAAATACATGATATAGAGAAGATACATTATAGAATATAGATTATGGAATATAGAATGTAAAATACAGAATATACAATCTAGAAGAATATATGATACAAACTATAGAAGAATATAGTGTATAAAAATAGAATGTAGAATATAATATCGACTACAGAAAATTATATAGAAAAATATAGAACATAGAAAAAGAACACTGAACATAGAACACAGAGTATTGAATATAGAATGTAGAAAATATAGAGCATGGGAAAATATGGAATACAGAACACAGAATGTAGAATACAAAATATAGAATATAAAATAAAGTATAAAGAACACAGAATATAGAAGAATATAGATTATAGAATATAGAAGATAACGGAATATAGAATGTAAAATACAGATTCTACAATAGAGACGAATATAGAATAAAGAAGGAAGAATGTAGAGAATGGAATATAGAATACAGAAAAATATAGTATATAGAAAATTATAGAATATAGAAGATTATGGAAGAACATAGCATATAAAATTTAGAATGTAGACTACAGAACATAAATATAGAAGAATGAAAAATATAGAATGAAGAATATGGAATCTAGAATATAGAAGAATATTGTATTTAGAATATAGAATATACAAAAATATAGAATATAGAAGAACATAGATTATAGAATATAGAGAATTTGAAATATAGAATATGGAACATAGAACACTGAGGATAGAATACAGAATACAAAAGAACTTTGAAAATAGAAGAATATAATGTATAGAGGATTTGGAATAAAGACGAATATAAAATATATATTATAGAGGAATATAGCATAAAGAATACAGAATATAGAAGAAAATAGAATATAAATTTAGAACATAGAATACAGAAGAATATAAAATGTACAAAGTAGAATACAGAATATAGAATGAGGAATTTAGGAGAATATAGATTATAGAATGTAGAAGATTATAAATTACACAATATAGAAGATTATGGAATATAGAATGTCGAATGTAAAATACAGAATATAGAAGAATATAGAATACAGAAAATAGAAGAATATAGAAAGTCGAATACAGTATAAAGAATATGGAAGATAGAATACACAAAATATAGTATATGTATAAATATAGAAAATAGAAGATTGAATATAGAACATAGATATAGAAAAATGCAGAATCTAGAATATAGAATCTAGAAGAATATAAAATGTAAAATATAGAATACAGAATGTAGAATATACAATATGGAATACAAAATACAGAAGAATAGAGTATAGAGAAAAATATAGAATATAGAACATAGAACATCGAATATACTACAGAGAGTATGGAATATAGGATATAGGAAAATATAGAATATAGAAGAACATAGAATTTAGAATATAGAAGAATTTGGAATATAGAATATAGACGGAAATAGTATATAGAATATTGAACGTAGAAAACAGAAGATAGAATACAGAATATAAAAGAATATAGAAAATAGTAGAATATAGAATATACCAGAATATGGAATATGGAAGAATATAAACAAGAATATAGATTATAGAATATACATTACAGAGGAATATAGAACACAGAATATAGAAGAATACCTAATATAAATTCAGAATATAGAATTCTAGAAGGCTTTTGAAGAAAATACAAGAAAAAGAAGATAGTAGAATGTAGAATACAGAAGATTGAAGAACACAAAATATGGAAGAATAGAGAATATAGAAGAATTAGAATACAGACTACGGAAGACTATAGAATATACATTATAGAAGAATACACACAATAGAAGAATATACAAGACAGAATATAGATTATAGAAGAACATAGAATGCAGAATTTAGAATATAGAAAATTATGGAAGAGAGAATGTAAAATAGAGAAGAACATAGAATACAGAATAGAGAATAATAAACAATGTAGAATATAGAATATGGAACATAGAGTACACCACACGGAAAAACATAGTATACAGAAAAATACAGAATATACAACATTAAACTTTGAATATACAATACAGAGTATGGAATATGGAACCTAGAATATGCAAAAATATAGAAATAGAATATAGAAGAATTTAAAATGTAGAATATAGAATATGGACGGCAGGATATAGAGGAATATAGTATATAGAAGAACATAGAACATAGAAGATCCAATAGAGAATATAAAAGAAAAAAGAATATAGAGTATAGAAGAGTATGGAATGCGGAAAGTAGGAGAATGTAGGATATAATTATTGAAGAATATAGAATATTGAAAAAGATAGAATACAGAATATAGGAAAACAGAGCATAAATTTAGAATATAGAAGATATAGGATATAGAATGCAGAATATAGAAGAATAAGGACTGTAGATGACAGATTACAGGATATAGAAGACAGAACAGAAAAGGAAATAGAGCATTGACAACTAGGGAATGCAGGGTATAGGATATACACTATTGAAGAATATAGAATAAAGTAGAAGTGTATCGATTACAAAATACAGAAGAATATAGAATGTAGATAGAGATATGGAATAGAGAATATTAGATTACAGAAGAATATAGAATAGAGAGATTAGAAGGTAGACTATAAAATATAAAATAGAATATAGAATTCAGAGAAATTTAGAATGTAAAATGTAGGCTATAGAATATAGAAGAAAATGGAATAAAGAACGTAGAATGGAGAACAAAAAATATGGACTAGAAAATAGAGAAGAATAAAGAATATAGAAAAATTTGGAATATAGAATGTAGACTGTAGAATATTGAATATAGAATTTAGAAAGTACAGTATACAAAATAACAGATAGAAGAATATACATTATAGCACAAGAATATAGAATGTAGAATAAGAATGAAAAAGAGTAGAGAATACAGAACAAAGAATATAGAATGCAGAATGCATAATATACAATATGGAATATAGACTGTAGAATGCAGAAGAATATAGGGTATAAAAATACAGATACAGAAGATAGAATATAGAACATCCAATATGGAATATAGAATACAGAGTATGGGTTAGAGAATATAGAAAAATATAGAATAGAGATAAATATAGAATATAAAATAGAGTACGTACAAAGTAGAATACAGAATACAGACTAAAGAACAGAATAGAGAAGTATATAGATTAAGGAATATAGAAGATTCTGGAATAGAGAATGTAGAAATAAATAGAAGATGGAATATAAGAGAATAAAGAATGTAGAATATAGTTTACAGAATATGTGATATGGAATATAGAATACAGAAAATTATAAAAAATATAGAGTATGGAAAAGAACATTGAATATAGAAGACAGACAATGGAGTACAGAAAAATATAGAATTGAGAATGTAGAATACAGAATATAAAATATAAAACAAAAACTACATAATATAGAGATTTTACATTATAGAATATAGAAGATTATGGAATATAGAACGTAGAATGTAAAATACAGAATATACAATATAGAACAATATATGATACAGACTATAGAAGAATATAGAGTAGAGAATGTAGAATATGGAATACAGAAAATTTTACAGAAAAATATAGAATACAAAAAAGAACATTGAATATAAAACACAGAGTATGGAATATAGAATATAGAAAATATTTAAAAAATAGACTATAGAAAAATATAGAATATAGAATGTAGAATACAAAATATAGAATATAAAATAAAGTATAAAGAACACAGAATATAGAAGAATATAGATTATAGAACATAGAAGATAATGGATATAGAATAGAGAATATAAAATCCAGACTATACAATATAGAAGAATAGAGAATAGAGAAAGAATAATGTAGAATATGGAATATAGAATACAGAAAAATATAGAATATAGAAGAAAATGGAAGAACATAGAATATAGAGCTTAGAAGGTAGAATATAGAATACAGAACATAGAATATAGAAGAAATGAAAATATAGAATGTAGAATATGGAATATGAAATATTCAATACAGAATATAGAAAAATACTGTATGTAGAAAAAAATACAATATAGAACATCGAAGGTAGAATACAGAGTCTGGAATATAGAATATACAAAAATATAGAATATAGAAGATCATAAATATAGAGAATTTAAAATATGGAATATGGAACATAGAACAGTGAAGATAGAATACAGAATATAAAAGAACTTCGAAAATAGAAGAATATAGTGTATAGAGGATTTGGAATAAAGAACAATACAGAATATACATTATAGAATATAGCATAAAGAATACAGAGTATAGAAGAAAATAGAATATAAAATTTAGAATATAAAACACAGAAGAATATAAAATGCACAATGTAGAATACAGAATATAGAATGCAAAATATAGAATGAAGAATTTAGGAGAATATAGATTATACAATAGAGAAGATTATAAATGATACAATATTAAGGAACATAGAATGTAGAATATAGAATATAGGAGAATATAGAATATGGAATGTAGAAGAATATAGAATGTTGAATATAGTATAAAGAATATACAAAAATATAGTATGTGTAAAACTTAGAAAATAGATTGAATACAGAACATAGAATACAGAAAAATATGGAACCTAGAATACAGAATCCAGAACAAGCTATAATGTAGAATATAGAATAGAGAATGTAGAAAATAGAAGATTTTAGAATATAGAACATAGAGTATACAATATGGAATATGTAATATAGAATACAGAAGAATATAGTCTAGAGAAAAATATAGAACAGAACATCGAATATAGTACAAAGAGTATGGAATATAGGATATAGGAAAATATAGAATATAGAAGAACATAGAATTTAGAATGTGGAATATAGAATATAGAAGAATTTAGAATATGGGATATACAATATAGAAGGATATAGTATATAGAATATTGAACATAGAACACAGAAGATAGAATACAAAATATAAAAGAAGATAGAAAATAGTAGAATATAGAATACGGAACACAGAAGAATACAAACAAGAATATAGATTATAGAATATACATTAGAGAAGAATACAGAATATAGAAAAATATCAAATATAAATTTAGAATATAGAAGAATATAGACTATAGAAGGCTATAGAAAATAAAAGAAAAAGAATATAGTAGAAGGTAGAATACAGAAAATTGAAGAATGCAGAATATGGAAGAATAGAGAATATAGAAGAATTAGAGTATAGAATACAAGAATATAGAATATACTTTATAGAAGAATATACACAATTGAAGACTAAACAATACAGAATCTCGATTATAGAGGAAAATAAATACAGAATTAGAATAGAGAATGTAGAATACAGAATATAAAATATAGAATAAAGTCTAAAGAATATAGAGAATTATGGAATGTAGAATCTAAAATATATAAGAATATAGAATACAGAACGTAGAATGTAGAATATAGCCTATAGAATATACAATATGGAACGTGGAATCTACAATACAGAAAAATATGGTACCTAGAAAAATAAAGAATATAGAACATAGAACTTTGAATATACAATATAGAATACAGAGCATGGAATACAGAACTTGGAATATGGAAAAATACAGAAATAGAATATAAAAGATTATAGAACATTGAAGAATATACAATTGTCGAATGTAGAATATAAAATACAGGATATAGAATAAAGAAGAATTTAGAGCGTGGAATTGAGAATATAGACTATAAATTATAGAGACATATAGTATAGAAGAACCTAGAACATAGAAGATACAATGCAGAATATAGAGTATAGAAGAATATGGAATATAGAAAATAGGAGAATGTAGAATATAATTATAGAAAAATATAGAATATGGAAAACTACAGAATACAGAGTATAGCAAAACATAGAGCATAAATTTAGAATATAGAAGATATAGGCTATAGAATACAGAAGATAGAAGAATAAAGAAAGCAGATGACAGACTACAGAATATAGAAGATCGAACGTAGAAGAAAACAGAATATTGACAAATAGGGAATATAGGGTATAGGATATACACTATTGAAGAATATAGAATACAGAATGTAGAAGAATATAGATTACAAAATATAGAGGAAAATAGAATGTAGAATAGAGAATATAGAATACAGAATCTAAGAGAACATTAGATTACAGAAGAATATAGAGATTAGAAGGCAGAATATGCAATAAAAATATAGAATATAGAATTCAGAAAAATTTAGAATACAAAATGTAGGATATAGAAGAAAATGGAATATAGAATGGAGAATGGAGAACATAGACTATGGAATAGAGAATAGAGAAGAATAAAGAATATTGAAAAATTTAGAGTACAGAATGTAGACTGTAGAATATTGAATATAGAATTTAGAACACAGAATATAGAATATAACAGATAGAAGAATATAGATTAAATGTAGAATATAGTTTACAGAATAAGCAATATGGAATATAGAATACAGAAAATTATAAAAAATATGGACTATAGAAAACGTCATTGAATATAAGATACAGACAATGGAATATAGAAATATATAGAATTTAGAATATAGAATATAAAATATAGAAAAAATACATGATATAGAGAAGATACATTATAGAATATAGATTATGGAATATAGAATGTAAAATACAGAATATACAATCTAGAAGAATATATGATACAAACTATAGAAGAATATAGTGTATAAAAATAGAATGTAGAATATAATATCGACTACAGAAAATTATATAGAAAAATATAGAACATAGAAAAAGAACACTGAACATAGAACACAGAGTATTGAATATAGAATGTAGAAAATATAGAGCATGGGAAAATATGGAATACAGAACACAGAATGTAGAATACAAAATATAGAATATAAAATAAAGTATAAAGAACACAGAATATAGAAGAATATAGATTATAGAATATAGAAGATAACGGAATATAGAATGTAAAATACAGATTCTACAATAGAGACGAATATAGAATATAGAAGGAAGAATGTAGAGAATGGAATATAGAATACAGAAAAATATAGTATATAGAAAAATATAGAATATAGAAGATTATGGAAGAACATAGCATATAAAATTTAGAATGTAGACTACAGAACATAAATATAGAAGAATGAAAAATATAGAATGAAGAATATGGAATCTAGAATATAGAAGAATATTGTATTTAGAATATAGAATATACAAAAATATAGAATATAGAAGAACATAGATTATAGAATATAGAGAATTTGAAATATAGAATATGGAACATAGAACACTGAGGATAGAATACAGAATACAAAAGAACTTTGAAAATAGAAGAATATAATGTATAGAGGATTTGGAATAAAGACGAATATAAAATATGTATTATAGAGGAATATAGCATAAAGAATACAGAATATAGAAGAAAATAGAATATAAATTTAGAACATAGAATACAGAAGAATATAAAATGTACAAAGTAGAATACAGAATATAGAATGAGGAATTTAGGAGAATATAGATTATAGAATGTAGAAGATTATAAATTACACAATATAGAAGATTATGGAATATAGAATGTCGAATGTAAAATACAGAATATAGAAGAATATAGAATACAGAAAATAGAAGAATATAGAAAGTCGAATACAGTATAAAGAATATGGAAGATAGAATACACAAAATATAGTATATGTATAAATATAGAAAATAGAAGATTGAATATAGAACATAGATATAGAAAAATGCAGAATCTAGAATATAGAATCTAGAAGAATATAAAATGTAAAATATAGAATACAGAATGTAGAATATACAATATGGAATACAAAATACAGAAGAATAGAGTATAGAGAAAAATATAGAATATAGAACATAGAACATCGAATATACTACAGAGAGTATGGAATATAGGATATAGGAAAATATAGAATATAGAAGAACATAGAATTTAGAATATAGAAGAATTTGGAATATAGAATATAGACGGATATAGTATATAGAATATTGAACGTAGAAAACAGAAGATAGAATACAGAATATAAAAGAATATAGAAAATAGTAGAATATAGAATATACCAGAATATGGAATATAGAAGAATATAAACAAGAATATAGATTATAGAATATACATTACAGAGGAATATAGAACACAGAATATAGAAGAATACCTAATATAAATTCAGAATATAGAATTCTAGAAGGCTTTTGAAGAAAATACAAGAAAAAGAAGATAGTAGAATGTAGAATACAGAATATTGAAGAACACAAAATATGGAAGAATAGAGAATATAGAAGAATTAGAATACAGACTACGGAAGACTATAGAATATACATTATAGAAGAATACACACAATAGAAGAATATACAAGACAGAATATAGATTATAGAAGAACATAGAATGCAGAATTTAGAATATAGAAAATTATGGAAGAGAGAATGTAAAATAGAGAAGAACATAGAATACAGAATAGAGAATAATAAACAATGTAGAATATAGAATATGGAACATAGAATATACCATCCGGAAAAACATAGTATACAGAAAAATACAGAATATACAACATTAAACTTTGAATATACAATACAGAGTATGGAATATGGAACCTAGAATATGGAAAAATATAGAAATAGAATATAGAAGAATTTAAAATGTAGAATATAGAATATGGACGGCAGGATATAGAGGAATATAGTATATAGAAGAACATAGAACATAGAAGATCCAATAGAGAATATAAAAGAAAAAAGAATATAGAGTATAGAAGAGTATGGAATGCGGAAAATAGGAGAATGTAGGATATAATTATTGAAGAATATAGAATATTGAAAAAGATAGAATACAGAATATAGGAAAACAGAGCATAAATTTAGAATATAGAAGATATAGGATATAGAATGCAGAATATAGAAGAATAAAGACTATAGATGACAGATTACAGGATATAGAAGACAGAACATAAAAGGAAATAGAGCATTGACAACTAGGGAATGCAGGGTATAGGATATACACTATTGAAGAATATAGAATAAAGTAGAAGTGTATCGATTACAAAATACAGAAGAATATAGAATGTAGATAGAGATATGGAATAGAGAATATTAGATTACAGAAGAATATAGAATAGAGAGATTAGAAGGTAGACTATAAAATATAAAATAGAATATAGAATTCAGAGAAATTTAGAATGTAAAATGTAGGCTATAGAATATAGAAGAAAATGGAATAAAGAACGTAGAATGGAGAACAAAAAATATGGAATAGAAAATAGAGAAGAATAAAGAATATAGAAAAATTTGGAATATAGAATGTAGACTGTAGAATATTGAATATAGAATTTAGAAAGTACAGTATACAAAATAACAGATAGAAGAATATACATTATAGCACAAGAATATAGAATGTAGAATAAGAATGAAAAAGAGTAGAGAATACAGAACAAAGAATATAGAATGCAGAATGCATAATATACAATATGGAATATAGACTGTAGAATGCAGAAGAATATAGGGTATAAAAATACAGATACAGAAGATAGAATATAGAACATCCAATATGGAATATAGAATACAGAGTATGGGTTAGAGAATATAGAAAAATATAGAATAGAGATAAATATAGAATATAAAATAGAGTACGTACAAAGTAGAATACAGAATACAGACTAAAGAACAGAATAGAGAAGTATCTAGATTAAGGAATATAGAAGATTCTGGAATAGAGAATGTAGAAATAAATAGAAGATGGAATATAAGAGAATAAAGAATGTAGAATATAGTTTACAGAATATGTGATATGGAATATAGAATACAGAAAATTATAAAAAATATAGAGTATGGAAAAGAACATTGAATATAGAAGACAGACAATGGAGTACAGAAAAATATAGAATTGAGAATGTAGAATACAGAATATAAAATATAAAACAAAAACTACATAATATAGAGATTTTACATTATAGAATATAGAAGATTATGGAATATAGAACGTAGAATGTAAAATACAGAATATACAATATAGAACAATATATGATACAGACTATAGAAGAATATAGAGTAGAGAATGTAGAATATGGAATACAGAAAATTTTACAGAAAAATATAGAATACAAAAAAGAACATTGAATATAAAACACAGAGTATGGAATATAGAATATAGAAAATATTTAAAAAATAGACTATAGAAAAATATAGAATATAGAATGTAGAATACAAAATATAGAATATAAAATAAAGTATAAAGAACACAGAATATAGAAGAATATAGATTATAGAACATAGAAGATAATGGATATAGAATAGAGAATATAAAATCCAGACTATACAATATAGAAGAATAGAGAATAGAGAAGGAATATTGTAGAATATGGAATACAGAATACAGAAAAATATAGTATATAGAAAAATATAGAATATAGAAGAAAATGGAAGAACATAGAATATAGAGCTTAGAAGGTAGAATATAGAATACAGAACATAGAATATAGAAGAAATGAAAATATAGAATGTAGAATATGGAATATGAAATATTCAATACAGAATATAGAAAAATACTGTATGTAGAAAAAAATACAATATAGAACATCGAAGGTAGAATACAGAGTCTGGAATATAGAATATACAAAAATATAGAATATAGAAGATCATAAATATAGAGAATTTAAAATATGGAATATGGAACATAGAACAGTGAAGATAGAATACAGAATATAAAAGAACTTCGAAAATAGAAGAATATAGTGTATAGAGGATTTGGAATAAAGAACAATACAGAATATACATTATAGAATATAGCATAAAGAATACAGAATATAGAAGAAAATAGAATATAAAATTTAGAATATAAAACACAGAAGAATATAAAATGCACAATGTAGAATACAGAATATAGAATGCAAAATATAGAATGAAGAATTTAGGAGAATATAGATTATACAATAGAGAAGATTATAAATGATACAATATTAAGGAACACAGAATGTAGAATATAGAATATAGGAGAATATAGAATATGGAATGTAGAAGAATATAGAATGTTGAATATAGTATAAAGAATATACAAAATTATAGTATGTGTAAAACTTAGAAAATAGATTGAATACAGAACATAGAATACAGAAAAATATGGAACCTAGAATACAGAATCCAGAACAAGCTATAATGTAGAATATAGAATAGAGAATGTAGAAAATAGAAGATTTTAGAATATAGAACATAGAGTATACAATATGGAATATGTAATATAGAATACAGAAGAATATAGTCTAGAGAAAAATATAGAACAGAACATCGAATATAGTACAAAGAGTATGGAATATAGGATATAGGAAAATATAGAATATAGAAGAACATAGAATTTAGAATGTGGAATATAGAATATAGAAGAATTTAGAATATGGGATATACAATATAGAAGGATATAGTATATAGAATATTGAACATAGAACACAGAAGATAGAATACAAAATATAAAAGAAGATAGAAAATAGTAGAATATAGAATACGGAACACAGAAGAATACAAACAAGAATATAGATTATAGAATATACATTAGAGAAGAATACAGAATATAGAAAAATATCAAATATAAATTTAGAATATAGAAGAATATAGACTAGAGAAGGCTATAGAAAATAAAAGAAAAAGAATATAGTAGAAGGTAGAATACAGAAAATTGAAGAATGCAGAATATGGAAGAATAGAGAATATAGAAGAATTAGAGTATAGAATACAAGAATATAGAATATACTTTATAGAAGAATATACACAATTGAAGACTAAACAATACAGAATCTCGATTATAGAGGAAAATAAATACAGAATTAGAATAGAGAATGTAGAATACAGAATATAAAATATAGAATAAAGTCTAAAGAATATAGAGAATTATGGAATGTAGAATCTAAAATATATAAGAATATAGAATACAGAACGTAGAATGTAGAATATAGCCTATAGAATATACAATATGGAACGTGGAATATACAATACAGAAAAATATGGTACCTAGAAAAATAAAGAATATAGAACATAGAACTTTGAATATACAATATAGAATACAGAGCATGGAATACAGAACTTGGAATATGGAAAAATACAGAAATAGAATATAAAAGATTATAGAACATTGAAGAATATACAATTGTCGAATGTAGAATATAAAACACAGGATATAGAATAAAGAAGAATTTAGAGCGTGGAATTGAGAATATAGACTATAAATTATAGAGACATATAGTATAGAAGAACCTAGAACATAGACGATACAATGCAGAATATAGAGTATAGAAGAATATGGAATATAGAAAATAGGAGAATGTAGAATATAATTATAGAAAAATATAGAATATGGAAAACTACAGAATACAGAGTATAGCAAAACATAGAGCATAAATTTAGAATATAGAAGATATAGGCTATAGAATACAGAAGATAGAAGAATAAAGAAAGCAGATGACAGACTACAGAATATAGAAGATCGAACGTAGAAGAAAACAGAATATTGACAAATAGGGAATATAGGGTATAGGATATACACTATTGAAGAATATAGAATACAGAATGTAGAAGAATATAGATTACAAAATATAGAGGAAAATAGAATGTAGAATAGAGAATATAGAATACAGAATCTAAGAGAACATTAGATTACAGAAGAATATAGAGATTAGAAGGCAGAATATGCAATAAAAATATAGAATATAGAATTCAGAAAAATTTAGAATACAAAATGTAGGATATAGAAGAAAATGGAATATAGAATGGAGAATGGAGAACATAGACTATGGAATAGAGAATAGAGAAGAAAAAAGAATATTGAAAAATTTAGAGTACAGAATGTAGACTGTAGAATATTGAATATAGAATTTAGAACACAGAATATAGAATATAACAGATAGAAGAATATAGATTAAATGTAGAATATAGTTTACAGAATAAGCAATATGGAATATAGAATACAGAAAATTATAAAAAATATGGACTATAGAAAACGTCATTGAATATAAGATACAGACAATGGAATATAGAAATATATAGAATTTAGAATATAGAATATAAAATATAGAAAAAATACATGATATAGAGAAGATACATTATAGAATATAGATTATGGAATATAGAATGTAAAATACAGAATATACAATCTAGAAGAATATATGATACAAACTATAGAAGAATATAGTGTATAAAAATAGAATGTAGAATATAATATCGACTACAGAAAATTATATAGAAAAATATAGAACATAGAAAAAGAACACTGAACATAGAACACAGAGTATTGAATATAGAATGTAGAAAATATAGAGCATGGGAAAATATGGAATACAGAACACAGAATGTAGAATACAAATATTAGAATATAAAATAAAGTATAAAGAACACAGAATATAGAAGAATATAGATTATAGAATATAGAAGATAACGGAATATAGAATGTAAAATACAGATTCTACAATAGAGACGAATATAGAATATAGAAGGAAGAATGTAGAGAATGGAATATAGAATACAGAAAAATATAGTATATAGAAAAATATAGAATATAGAAGATTATGGAAGAACATAGCATATAAAATTTAGAATGTAGACTACAGAACATAAATATAGAAGAATGAAAAATATAGAATGTAGAATATGGAATCTAGAATATAGAAGAATATTGTATTTAGAATATAGAATATACAAAAATATAGAATATAGAAGAACATAGATTATAGAATATAGAGAATTTGAAATATAGAATATGGAACATAGAACACTGAGGATAGAATACAGAATACAAAAGAACTTTGAAAATAGAAGAATATAATGTATAGAGGATTTGGAATAAAGACGAATATAAAATATATATTATAGAGGAATATAGCATAAAGAATACAGAATATAGAAGAAAATAGAATATAAATTTAGAACATAGAATACAGAAGAATATAAAATGTACAAAGTAGAATACAGAATATAGAATGAGGAATTTAGGAGAATATAGATTATAGAATGTAGAAGATTATAAATTACACAATATAGAAGATTATGGAATATAGAATGTCGAATGTAAAATACAGAATATAGAAGAATATAGAATACAGAAAATAGAAGAATATAGAAAGTCGAATACAGTATAAAGAATATGGAAGATAGAATACACAAAATATAGTATATGTATAAATATAGAAAATAGAAGATTGAATATAGAACATAGATATAGAAAAATGCAGAATCTAGAATATAGAATCTAGAAGAATATAAAATGTAAAATATAGAATACAGAATGTAGAATATACAATATGGAATACAAAATACAGAAGAATAGAGTATAGAGAAAAATATAGAATATAGAACATAGAACATCGAATATACTACAGAGAGTATGGAATATAGGATATAGGAAAATATAGAATATAGAAGAACATAGAATTTAGAATATAGAAGAATTTGGAATATAGAATATAGACGGATATAGTATATAGAATATTGAACGTAGAAAACAGAAGATAGAATACAGAATATAAAAGAATATAGAAAATAGTAGAATATAGAATATACCAGAATATGGAATATGGAAGAATATAAACAAGAATATAGATTATAGAATATACATTACAGAGGAATATAGAACACAGAATATAGAAGAATACCTAATATAAATTCAGAATATAGAATTCTAGAAGGCTTTTGAAGAAAATACAAGAAAAAGAAGATAGTAGAATGTAGAATACAGAAGATTGAAGAACACAAAATATGGAAGAATAGAGAATATAGAAGAATTAGAATACAGACTACGGAAGACTATAGAATATACATTATAGAAGAATACACACAATAGAAGAATATACAAGACAGAATATAGATTATAGAAGAACATAGAATGCAGAATTTAGAATATAGAAAATTATGGAAGAGAGAATGTAAAATAGAGAAGAACATAGAATACAGAATAGAGAATAATAAACAATGTAGAATATAGAATATGGAACATAGAATATACCATCCGGAAAAACATAGTATACAGAAAAATACAGAATATACAACATTAAACTTTGAATATACAATACAGAGTATGGAATATGGAACCTAGAATATGGAAAAATATAGAAATAGAATATAGAAGAATTTAAAATGTAGAATATAGAATATGGACGGCAGGATATAGAGGAATATAGTATATAGAAGAACATAGAACATAGAAGATCCAATAGAGAATATAAAA
Source organism: Elephas maximus indicus (assembly GCF_024166365.1). Lineage (NCBI taxonomy): Eukaryota > Metazoa > Chordata > Mammalia > Proboscidea > Elephantidae > Elephas > Elephas maximus. The sequence continues at coordinate 24,127,935 of NC_064830.1, forward strand.
GAAAAAAGAATATAGAGTATAGAAGAGTATGGAATGCGGAAAATAGGAGAATGTAGGATATAATTATTGAAGAATATAGAATATTGAAAAAGATAGAATACAGAATATAGGAAAACAGAGCATAAATTTAGAATATAGAAGATATAGGATATAGAATGCAGAATATAGAAGAATAAGGACTATAGATGACAGATTACAGGATATAGAAGACAGAACATAAAAGGAAATAGAGCATTGACAACTAGGGAATGCAGGGTATAGGATATACACTATTGAAGAATATAGAATAAAGTAGAAGTGTATCGATTACAAAATACAGAAGAATATAGAATGTAGATAGAGATATGGAATAGAGAATATTAGATTACAGAAGAATATAGAATAGAGAGATTAGAAGGTAGACTATAAAATATAAAATAGAATATAGAATTCAGAGAAATTTAGAATGTAAAATGTAGGCTATAGAATATAGAAGAAAATGGAATAAAGAACGTAGAATGGAGAACAAAAAATATGGAATAGAAAATAGAGAAGAATAAAGAATATAGAAAAATTTGGAATATAGAATGTAGACTGTAGAATATTGAATATAGAATTTAGAAAGTACAGTATACAAAATAACAGATAGAAGAATATACATTATAGCACAAGAATATAGAATGTAGAATGAGAATGAAAAAGAGTAGAGAATACAGAACAAAGAATATAGAATGCAGAATGCATAATATACAATATGGAATATAGACTGTAGAATGCAGAAGAATATAGGGTATAAAAATACAGATACAGAAGATAGAATATAGAACATCCAATATGGAATATAGAATACAGAGTATGGGTTAGAGAATATAGAAAAATATAGAATAGAGATAAATATAGAATATAAAATAGAGTACGTACAAAGTAGAATACAGAATACAGACTAAAGAACAGAATAGAGAAGTATATAGATTAAGGAATATAGAAGATTCTGGAATAGAGAATGTAGAAATAAATAGAAGATGGAATATAAGAGAATAAAGAATGTAGAATATAGTTTACAGAATATGTGATATGGAATATAGAATACAGAAAATTATAAAAAATATAGAGTATGGAAAACAACATTGAATATAGAAGACAGACAATGGAGTACAGAAAAATATAGAATTGAGAATGTAGAATACAGAATATAAAATATAAAACAAAAACTACATAATATAGAGATTTTACATTATAGAATATAGAAGATTATGGAATATAGAACGTAGAATGTAAAATACAGAATATACAATATAGAACAATATATGATACAGACTATAGAAGAATATAGAGTAGAGAATGTAGAATATGGAATACAGAAAATTTTATAGAAAAATATAGAATACAAAAAAGAACATTGAATATAAAACACAGAGTATGGAATATAGAATATAGAAAATATTTAAAAAATAGACTATAGAAAAATATAGAATATAGAATGTAGAATACAAAATATAGAATATAAAATAAAGTATAAAGAACACAGAATATAGAAGAATATAGATTATAGAACATAGAAGATAATGGATATAGAATAGAGAATATAAAATCCAGACTATACAATATAGAAGAATAGAGAATAGAGAAAGAATAATGTAGAATATGGAATATAGAATACAGAAAAATATAGTATATAGAAAAATATAGAATATAGAAGAAAATGGAAGAACATAGAATATAGAGCTTAGAAGGTAGAATATAGAATACAGAACATAGAATATAGAAGAAATGAAAATATAGAATGTAGAATATGGAATATGAAATATTCAATACAGAATATAGAAAAATACTGTATGTAGAAAAATATACAATATAGAACATCGAAGGTAGAATACAGAGTCTGGAATATAGAATATACAAAAATATAGAATATAGAAGATCATAAATATAGAGAATTTAAAATATGGAATATGGAACATAGAACAGTGAAGATAGAATACAGAATATAAAAGAACTTCGAAAATAGAAGAATATAGTGTATAGAGGATTTGGAATAAAGAACAATACAGAATATACATTATAGAATATAGCATAAAGAATACAGAATATAGAGGAAAATAGAATATAAAATTTCGAATATAAAACACAGAAGAATATAAAATGCACAATGTAGAATACAGAATATAGAATGCAAAATATAGAATGAAGAATTTAGGCGAATATAGATTATACAATAGAGAAGATTATAAATGATACAATATTACGGAACATAGAATGTAGAATATAGAATATAGGAGAATATAGAATATGGAATGTAGAAGAATATAGAATGTTGAATATAGTATAAAGAATATACAAAAATATAGTATGTGTAAAATTTAGAAAATAGATTGAATACAGAACATAGAATACAGAAAAATATGGAACCTAGAATACAGAATCCAGAACAAGCTATAATGTAGAATATAGAATAGAGAATGTAGAAAATAGAAGATTTTAGAATATAGAACATAGAGTATACAATATGGAATATGTAATATAGAATACAGAAGAATATAGTCTAGAGAAAAATATAGAACAGAACATCGAATATAGTACAAAGAGTATGGAATATAGGATATAGGAAAATATAGAATATAGAAGAACATAGAATTTAGAATGTGGAATATAGAATATAGAAGAATTTAGAATATGGGATATACAATATAGAAGGATATAGTATATAGAATATTGAACATAGAACACAGAAGATAGAATACAAAATATAAAAGAAGATAGAAAATAGTAGAATATAGAATACGGAACACAGAAGAATACAAACAAGAATATAGATTATAGAATATACATTAGAGAAGAATACAGAATATAGAAAAATATCAAATATAAATTTAGAATATAGAAGAATATAGACTAGAGAAGGCTATAGAAAATAAAAGAAAAAGAATATAGTAGAAGGTAGAATACAGAAAATTGAAGAATGCAGAATATGGAAGAATAGAGAATATAGAAGAATTAGAGTATAGAATACAAGAATATAGAATATACTTTATAGAAGAATATACACAATTGAAGACTAAACAATACAGAATCTCGATTATAGAGGAAAATAAATACAGAATTAGAATAGAGAATGTAGAATACAGAATATAAAATATAGAATAAAGTCTAAAGAATATAGAGAATTATGGAATGTAGAATCTAAAATATATAAGAATATAGAATACAGAACGTAGAATGTAGAATATAGCCTATAGAATATACAATATGGAACGTGGAATATACAATACAGAAAAATATGGTACCTAGAAAAATAAAGAATATAGAACATAGAACTTTGAATATACAATATAGAATACAGAGCATGGAATACAGAACTTGGAATATGGAAAAATACAGAAATAGAATATAAAAGATTATAGAACATTGAAGAATATACAATTGTCGAATGTAGAATATAAAACACAGGATATAGAATAAAGAAGAATTTAGAGCGTGGAATTGAGAATATAGACTATAAATTATAGAGACATATAGTATAGAAGAACCTAGAACATAGACGATACAATGCAGAATATAGAGTATAGAAGAATATGGAATATAGAAAATAGGAGAATGTAGAATATAATTATAGAAAAATATAGAATATGGAAAACTACAGAATACAGAGTATAGCAAAACATAGAGCATAAATTTAGAATATAGAAGATATAGGCTATAGAATACAGAAGATAGAAGAATAAAGAAAGCAGATGACAGACTACAGAATATAGAAGATCGAACGTAGAAGAAAACAGAATATTGACAAATAGGGAATATAGGGTATAGGATATACACTATTGAAGAATATAGAATACAGAATGTAGAAGAATATAGATTACAAAATATAGAGGAAAATAGAATGTAGAATAGAGAATATAGAATACAGAATCTAAGAGAACATTAGATTACAGAAGAATATAGAGATTAGAAGGCAGAATATGCAATAAAAATATAGAATATAGAATTCAGAAAAATTTAGAATACAAAATGTAGGATATAGAAGAAAATGGAATATAGAATGGAGAATGGAGAACATAGACTATGGAATAGAGAATAGAGAAGAAAAAAGAATATTGAAAAATTTAGAGTACAGAATGTAGACTGTAGAATATTGAATATAGAATTTAGAACACAGAATATAGAATATAACAGATAGAAGAATATAGATTAAATGTAGAATATAGTTTACAGAATAAGCAATATGGAATATAGAATACAGAAAATTATAAAAAATATGGACTATAGAAAACGTCATTGAATATAAGATACAGACAATGGAATATAGAAATATATAGAATTTAGAATATAGAATATAAAATATAGAAAAAATACATGATATAGAGAAGATACATTATAGAATATAGATTATGGAGTATAGAATGTAAAATACAGAATATACAATCTAGAAGAATATATGATACAAACTATAGAAGAATATAGTGTATAAAAATAGAATGTAGAATATAATATCGACTACAGAAAATTATATAGAAAAATATAGAACATAGAAAAAGAACACTGAACATAGAACACAGAGTATTGAATATAGAATGTAGAAAATATAGAGCATGGGAAAATATGGAATACAGAACACAGAATGTAGAATACAAAATATAGAATATAAAATAAAGTATAAAGAACACAGAATATAGAAGAATATAGATTATAGAATATAGAAGATAACGGAATATAGAATGTAAAATACAGATTCTACAATAGAGACGAATATAGAATATAGAAGGAAGAATGTAGAGAATGGAATATAGAATACAGAAAAATATAGTATATAGAAAAATATAGAATATAGAAGATTATGGAAGAACATAGCATATAAAATTTAGAATGTAGACTACAGAACATAAATATAGAAGAATGAAAAATATAGAATGTAGAATATGGAATCTAGAATATAGAAGAATATTGTATTTAGAATATAGAATATACAAAAATATAGAATATAGAAGAACATAGATTATAGAATATAGAGAATTTGAAATATAGAATATGGAACATAGAACACTGAGGATAGAATACAGAATACAAAAGAACTTTGAAAATAGAAGAATATAATGTATAGAGGATTTGGAATAAAGACGAATATAAAATATATATTATAGAGGAATATAGCATAAAGAATACAGAATATAGAAGAAAATAGAATATAAATTTAGAACATAGAATACAGAAGAATATAAAATGTACAAAGTAGAATACAGAATATAGAATGAGGAATTTAGGAGAATATAGATTATAGAATGTAGAAGATTATAAATTACACAATATAGAAGATTATGGAATATAGAATGTCGAATGTAAAATACAGAATATAGAAGAATATAGAATACAGAAAATAGAAGAATATAGAAAGTCGAATACAGTATAAAGAATATGGAAGATAGAATACACAAAATATAGTATATGTATAAATATAGAAAATAGAAGATTGAATATAGAACATAGATATAGAAAAATGCAGAATCTAGAATATAGAATCTAGAAGAATATAAAATGTAAAATATAGAATACAGAATGTAGAATATACAATATGGAATACAAAATACAGAAGAATAGAGTATAGAGAAAAATATAGAATATAGAACATAGAACATCGAATATACTACAGAGAGTATGGAATATAGGATATAGGAAAATATAGAATATAGAAGAACATAGAATTTAGAATATAGAAGAATTTGGAATATAGAATATAGACGGATATAGTATATAGAATATTGAACGTAGAAAACAGAAGATAGAATACAGAATATAAAAGAATATAGAAAATAGTAGAATATAGAATATACCAGAATATGGAATATGGAAGAATATAAACAAGAATATAGATTATAGAATATACATTACAGAGGAATATAGAACACAGAATATAGAAGAATACCTAATATAAATTCAGAATATAGAATTCTAGAAGGCTTTTGAAGAAAATACAAGAAAAAGAAGATAGTAGAATGTAGAATACAGAAGATTGAAGAACACAAAATATGGAAGAATAGAGAATATAGAAGAATTAGAATACAGACTACGGAAGACTATAGAATATACATTATAGAAGAATACACACAATAGAAGAATATACAAGACAGAATATAGATTATAGAAGAACATAGAATGCAGAATTTAGAATATAGAAAATTATGGAAGAGAGAATGTAAAATAGAGAAGAACATAGAATACAGAATAGAGAATAATAAACAATGTAGAATATAGAATATGGAACATAGAATATACCATCCGGAAAAACATAGTATACAGAAAAATACAGAATATACAACATTAAACTTTGAATATACAATACAGAGTATGGAATATGGAACCTAGAATATGGAAAAATATAGAAATAGAATATAGAAGAATTTAAAATGTAGAATATAGAATATGGACGGCAGGATATAGAGGAATATAGTATATAGAAGAACATAGAACATAGAAGATCCAATAGAGAATATAAAAGAAAAAAGAATATAGAGTATAGAAGAGTATGGAATGCGGAAAATAGGAGAATGTAGGATATAATTATTGAAGAATATAGAATATTGAAAAAGATAGAATACAGAATATAGGAAAACAGAGCATAAATTTAGAATATAGAAGATATAGGATATAGAATGCAGAATATAGAAGAATAAGGACTATAGATGACAGATTACAGGATATAGAAGACAGAACATAAAAGGAAATAGAGCATTGACAACTAGGGAATGCAGGGTATAGGATATACACTATTGAAGAATATAGAATAAAGTAGAAGTGTATCGATTACAAAATACAGAAGAATATAGAATGTAGATAGAGATATGGAATAGAGAATATTAGATTACAGAAGAATATAGAATAGAGAGATTAGAAGGTAGACTATAAAATATAAAATAGAATATAGAATTCAGAGAAATTTAGAATGTAAAATGTAGGCTATAGAATATAGAAGAAAATGGAATAAAGAACGTAGAATGGAGAACAAAAAATATGGAATAGAAAATAGAGAAGAATAAAGAATATAGAAAAATTTGGAATATAGAATGTAGACTGTAGAATATTGAATATAGAATTTAGAAAGTACAGTATACAAAATAACAGATAGAAGAATATACATTATAGCACAAGAATATAGAATGTAGAATGAGAATGAAAAAGAGTAGAGAATACAGAACAAAGAATATAGAATGCAGAATGCATAATATACAATATGGAATATAGACTGTAGAATGCAGAAGAATATAGGGTATAAAAATACAGATACAGAAGATAGAATATAGAACATCCAATATGGAATATAGAATACAGAGTATGGGTTAGAGAATATAGAAAAATATAGAATAGAGATAAATATAGAATATAAAATAGAGTACGTACAAAGTAGAATACAGAATACAGACTAAAGAACAGAATAGAGAAGTATATAGATTAAGGAATATAGAAGATTCTGGAATAGAGAATGTAGAAATAAATAGAAGATGGAATATAAGAGAATAAAGAATGTAGAATATAGTTTACAGAATATGTGATATGGAATATAGAATACAGAAAATTATAAAAAATATAGAGTATGGAAAACAACATTGAATATAGAAGACAGACAATGGAGTACAGAAAAATATAGAATTGAGAATGTAGAATACAGAATATAAAATATAAAACAAAAACTACATAATATAGAGATTTTACATTATAGAATATAGAAGATTATGGAATATAGAACGTAGAATGTAAAATACAGAATATACAATATAGAACAATATATGATACAGACTATAGAAGAATATAGAGTAGAGAATGTAGAATATGGAATACAGAAAATTTTATAGAAAAATATAGAATACAAAAAAGAACATTGAATATAAAACACAGAGTATGGAATATAGAATATAGAAAATATTTAAAAAATAGACTATAGAAAAATATAGAATATAGAATGTAGAATACAAAATATAGAATATAAAATAAAGTATAAAGAACACAGAATATAGAAGAATATAGATTATAGAACATAGAAGATAATGGATATAGAATAGAGAATATAAAATCCAGACTATACAATATAGAAGAATAGAGAATAGAGAAAGAATAATGTAGAATATGGAATATAGAATACAGAAAAATATAGTATATAGAAAAATATAGAATATAGAAGAAAATGGAAGAACATAGAATATAGAGCTTAGAAGGTAGAATATAGAATACAGAACATAGAATATAGAAGAAATGAAAATATAGAATGTAGAATATGGAATATGAAATATTCAATACAGAATATAGAAAAATACTGTATGTAGAAAAATATACAATATAGAACATCGAAGGTAGAATACAGAGTCTGGAATATAGAATATACAAAAATATAGAATATAGAAGATCATAAATATAGAGAATTTAAAATATGGAATATGGAACATAGAACAGTGAAGATAGAATACAGAATATAAAAGAACTTCGAAAATAGAAGAATATAGTGTATAGAGGATTTGGAATAAAGAACAATACAGAATATACATTATAGAATATAGCATAAAGAATACAGAATATAGAGGAAAATAGAATATAAAATTTCGAATATAAAACACAGAAGAATATAAAATGCACAATGTAGAATACAGAATATAGAATGCAAAATATAGAATGAAGAATTTAGGCGAATATAGATTATACAATAGAGAAGATTATAAATGATACAATATTACGGAACATAGAATGTAGAATATAGAATATAGGAGAATATAGAATATGGAATGTAGAAGAATATAGAATGTTGAATATAGTATAAAGAATATACAAAAATATAGTATGTGTAAAATTTAGAAAATAGATTGAATACAGAACATAGAATACAGAAAAATATGGAACCTAGAATACAGAATCCAGAACAAGCTATAATGTAGAATATAGAATAGAGAATGTAGAAAATAGAAGATTTTAGAATATAGAACATAGAGTATACAATATGGAATATGTAATATAGAATACAGAAGAATATAGTCTAGAGAAAAATATAGAACAGAACATCGAATATAGTACAAAGAGTATGGAATATAGGATATAGGAAAATATAGAATATAGAAGAACATAGAATTTAGAATGTGGAATATAGAATATAGAAGAATTTAGAATATGGGATATACAATATAGAAGGATATAGTATATAGAATATTGAACATAGAACACAGAAGATAGAATACAAAATATAAAAGAAGATAGAAAATAGTAGAATATAGAATACGGAACACAGAAGAATACAAACAAGAATATAGATTATAGAATATACATTAGAGAAGAATACAGAATATAGAAAAATATCAAATATAAATTTAGAATATAGAAGAATATAGACTAGAGAAGGCTATAGAAAATAAAAGAAAAAGAATATAGTAGAAGGTAGAATACAGAAAATTGAAGAATGCAGAATATGGAAGAATAGAGAATATAGAAGAATTAGAGTATAGAATACAAGAATATAGAATATACTTTATAGAAGAATATACACAATTGAAGACTAAACAATACAGAATCTCGATTATAGAGGAAAATAAATACAGAATTAGAATAGAGAATGTAGAATACAGAATATAAAATATAGAATAAAGTCTAAAGAATATAGAGAATTATGGAATGTAGAATCTAAAATATATAAGAATATAGAATACAGAACGTAGAATGTAGAATATAGCCTATAGAATATACAATATGGAACGTGGAATATACAATACAGAAAAATATGGTACCTAGAAAAATAAAGAATATAGAACATAGAACTTTGAATATACAATATAGAATACAGAGCATGGAATACAGAACTTGGAATATGGAAAAATACAGAAATAGAATATAAAAGATTATAGAACATTGAAGAATATACAATTGTCGAATGTAGAATATAAAACACAGGATATAGAATAAAGAAGAATTTAGAGCGTGGAATTGAGAATATAGACTATAAATTATAGAGACATATAGTATAGAAGAACCTAGAACATAGACGATACAATGCAGAATATAGAGTATAGAAGAATATGGAATATAGAAAATAGGAGAATGTAGAATATAATTATAGAAAAATATAGAATATGGAAAACTACAGAATACAGAGTATAGCAAAACATAGAGCATAAATTTAGAATATAGAAGATATAGGCTATAGAATACAGAAGATAGAAGAATAAAGAAAGCAGATGACAGACTACAGAATATAGAAGATCGAACGTAGAAGAAAACAGAATATTGACAAATAGGGAATATAGGGTATAGGATATACACTATTGAAGAATATAGAATACAGAATGTAGAAGAATATAGATTACAAAATATAGAGGAAAATAGAATGTAGAATAGAGAATATAGAATACAGAATCTAAGAGAACATTAGATTACAGAAGAATATAGAGATTAGAAGGCAGAATATGTAATAAAAATATAGAATATAGAATTCAGAAAAATTTAGAATACAAAATGTAGGATATAGAAGAAAATGGAATATAGAATGGAGAATGGAGAACATAGACTATGGAATAGAGAATAGAGAAGAATAAAGAATATTGAAAAATTTAGAGTACAGAATGTAGACTGTAGAATATTGAATATAGAATTTAGAACACAGAATATAGAATATAACAGATAGAAGAATATAGATTAAATGTAGAATATAGTTTACAGAATAAGCAATATGGAATATAGAATACAGAAAATTATAAAAAATATGGACTATAGAAAACGTCATTGAATATAAGATACAGACAATGGAATATAGAAATATATAGAATTTAGAATATAGAATATAAAATATAGAAAAAATACATGATATAGAGAAGATACATTATAGAATATAGATTATGGAATATAGAATGTAAAATACAGAATATACAATCTAGAAGAATATATGATACAAACTATAGAAGAATATAGTGTATAAAAATAGAATGTAGAATATAATATCGACTACAGAAAATTATATAGAAAAATATAGAACATAGAAAAAGAACACTGAACATAGAACACAGAGTATTGAATATAGAATGTAGAAAATATAGAGCATGGGAAAATATGGAATACAGAACACAGAATGTAGAATACAAAATATAGAATATAAAATAAAGTATAAAGAACACAGAATATAGAAGAATATAGATTACAGAATATAGAAGATAACGGAATATAGAATGTAAAATACAGATTCTACAATAGAGACGAATATAGAATAAAGAAGGAAGAATGTAGAGAATGGAATATAGAATACAGAAAAATATAGTATATAGAAAAATATAGAATATAGAAGATTATGGAAGAACATAGCATATAAAATTTAGAATGTAGACTACAGAACATAAATATAGAAGAATGAAAAATATAGAATGAAGAATATGGAATCTAGAATATAGAAGAATATTGTATTTAGAATATAGAATATACAAAAATATAGAATATAGAAGAACATAGATTATAGAATATAGAGAATTTGAAATATAGAATATGGAACATAGAACACTGAGGATAGAATACAGAATACAAAAGAACTTTGAAAATAGAAGAATATAATGTATAGAGGATTTGGAATAAAGACGAATATAAAATATATATTATAGAGGAATATAGCATAAAGAATACAGAATATAGAAGAAAATAGAATATAAATTTAGAACATAGAATACAGAAGAATATAAAATGTACAAAGTAGAATACAGAATATAGAATGAGGAATTTAGGAGAATATAGATTATAGAATGTAGAAGATTATAAATTACACAATATAGAAGATTATGGAATATAGAATGTCGAATGTAAAATACAGAATATAGAAGAATATAGAATACAGAAAATAGAAGAATATAGAAAGTCGAATACAGTATAAAGAATATGGAAGATAGAATACACAAAATATAGTATATGTATAAATATAGAAAATAGAAGATTGAATATAGAACATAGATATAGAAAAATGCAGAATCTAGAATATAGAATCTAGAAGAATATAAAATGTAAAATATAGAATACAGAATGTAGAATATACAATATGGAATACAAAATACAGAAGAATAGAGTATAGAGAAAAATATAGAATATAGAACATAGAACATCGAATATACTACAGAGAGTATGGAATATAGGATATAGGAAAATATAGAATATAGAAGAACATAGAATTTAGAATATAGAAGAATTTGGAATATAGAATATAGACGGATATAGTATATAGAATATTGAACGTAGAAAACAGAAGATAGAATACAGAATATAAAAGAATATAGAAAATAGTAGAATATAGAATATACCAGAATATGGAATATGGAAGAATATAAACAAGAATATAGATTATAGAATATACATTACAGAGGAATATAGAACACAGAATATAGAAGAATACCTAATATAAGTTCAGAATATAGAATTCTAGAAGGCTTTTGAAGAAAATACAAGAAAAAGAAGATAGTAGAATGTAGAATACAGAAGATTGAAGAACACAAAATATGGAAGAATAGAGAATATAGAAGAATTAGAATACAGACTACGGAAGACTATAGAATATACATTATAGAAGAATACACACAATAGAAGAATATACAAGACAGAATATAGATTATAGAAGAACATAGAATGCAGAATTTAGAATATAGAAAATTATGGAAGAGAGAATGTAAAATAGAGAAGAACATAGAATACAGAATAGAGAATAATAAACAATGTAGAATATAGAATATGGAACATAGAATATACCATCCGGAAAAACATAGTATACAGAAAAATACAGAATATACAACATTAAACTTTGAATATACAATACAGAGTATGGAATATGGAACCTAGAATATGGAAAAATATAGAAATAGAATATAGAAGAATTTAAAATGTAGAATATAGAATATGGACGGCAGGATATAGAGGAATATAGTATATAGAAGAACATAGAACATAGAAGATCCAATAGAGAATATAAAAGAAAAAAGAATATAGAGTATAGAAGAGTATGGAATGCGGAAAATAGGAGAATGTAGGATATAATTATTGAAGAATATAGAATATTGAAAAAGATAGAATACAGAATATAGGAAAACAGAGCATAAATTTAGAATATAGAAGATATAGGATATAGAATGCAGAATATAGAAGAATAAGGACTATAGATGACAGATTACAGGATATAGAAGACAGAACATAAAAGGAAATAGAGCATTGACAACTAGGGAATGCAGGGTATAGGATATACACTATTGAAGAATATAGAATAAAGTAGAAGTGTATCGATTACAAAATACAGAAGAATATAGAATGTAGATAGAGATATGGAATAGAGAATATTAGATTACAGAAGAATATAGAATAGAGAGATTAGAAGGTAGACTATAAAATATAAAATAGAATATAGAATTCAGAGAAATTTAGAATGTAAAATGTAGGCTATAGAATATAGAAGAAAATGGAATAAAGAACGTAGAATGGAGAACAAAAAATATGGAATAGAAAATAGAGAAGAATAAAGAATATAGAAAAATTTGGAATATAGAATGTAGACTGTAGAATATTGAATATAGAATTTAGAAAGTACAGTATACAAAATAACAGATAGAAGAATATACATTATAGCACAAGAATATAGAATGTAGAATGAGAATGAAAAAGAGTAGAGAATACAGAACAAAGAATATAGAATGCAGAATGCATAATATACAATATGGAATATAGACTGTAGAATGCAGAAGAATATAGGGTATAAAAATACAGATACAGAAGATAGAATATAGAACATCCAATATGGAATATAGAATACAGAGTATGGGTTAGAGAATATAGAAAAATATAGAATAGAGATAAATATAGAATATAAAATAGAGTACGTACAAAGTAGAATACAGAATACAGACTAAAGAACAGAATAGAGAAGTATATAGATTAAGGAATATAGAAGATTCTGGAATAGAGAATGTAGAAATAAATAGAAGATGGAATATAAGAGAATAAAGAATGTAGAATATAGTTTACAGAATATGTGATATGGAATATAGAATACAGAAAATTATAAAAAATATAGAGTATGGAAAACAACATTGAATATAGAAGACAGACAATGGAGTACAGAAAAATATAGAATTGAGAATGTAGAATACAGAATATAAAATATAAAACAAAAACTACATAATATAGAGATTTTACATTATAGAATATAGAAGATTATGGAATATAGAACGTAGAATGTAAAATACAGAATATACAATATAGAACAATATATGATACAGACTATAGAAGAATATAGAGTAGAGAATGTAGAATATGGAATACAGAAAATTTTATAGAAAAATATAGAATACAAAAAAGAACATTGAATATAAAACACAGAGTATGGAATATAGAATATAGAAAATATTTAAAAAATAGACTATAGAAAAATATAGAATATAGAATGTAGAATACAAAATATAGAATATAAAATAAAGTATAAAGAACACAGAATATAGAAGAATATAGATTATAGAACATAGAAGATAATGGATATAGAATAGAGAATATAAAATCCAGACTATACAATATAGAAGAATAGAGAATAGAGAAAGAATAATGTAGAATATGGAATATAGAATACAGAAAAATATAGTATATAGAAAAATATAGAATATAGAAGAAAATGGAAGAACATAGAATATAGAGCTTAGAAGGTAGAATATAGAATACAGAACATAGAATATAGAAGAAATGAAAATATAGAATGTAGAATATGGAATAGGAAATATTCAATACAGAATATAGAAAAATACTGTATGTAGAAAAATATACAATATAGAACATCGAAGGTAGAATACAGAGTCTGGAATATAGAATATACAAAAATATAGAATATAGAAGATCATAAATATAGAGAATTTAAAATATGGAATATGGAACATAGAACAGTGAAGATAGAATACAGAATATAAAAGAACTTCGAAAATAGAAGAATATAGTGTATAGAGGATTTGGAATAGAGAACAATACAGAATATACATTATAGAATATAGCATAAAGAATACAGAATATAGAGGAAAATAGAATATAAAATTTCGAATATAAAACACAGAAGAATATAAAATGCACAATGTAGAATACAGAATGTAGAATGCAAAATATAGAATGAAGAATTTAGGCGAATATAGATTATACAATAGAGAAGATTATAAATGATACAATATTACGGAACATAGAATGTAGAATATAGAATATAGGAGAATATAGAATATGGAATGTAGAAGAATATAGAATGTTGAATATAGTATAAAGAATATACAAAAATATAGTATGTGTAAAATTTAGAAAATAGATTGAATACAGAACATAGAATACAGAAAAATATGGAACCTAGAATACAGAATCCAGAACAAGCTATAATGTAGAATATAGAATAGAGAATGTAGAAAATAGAAGATTTTAGAATATAGAACATAGAGTATACAATATGGAATATGGAATATAGAATACAGAAGAATATAGTCTAGAGAAAAATATAGAACAGAACATCGAATATAGTACAAAGAGTATGGAATATAGGATATAGGAAAATATAGAATATAGAAGAACATAGAATTTAGAATGTGGAATATAGAATATAGAAGAATTTAGAATATGGGATATACAATATAGAAGGATATAGTATATAGAATATTGAACATAGAACACAGAAGATAGAATACAAAATATAAAAGAAGATAGAAAATAGTAGAATATAGAATACGGAACACAGAAGAATACAAACAAGAATATAGATTATAGAATATACATTAGAGAAGAATACAGAATATAGAAAAATATCAAATATAAATTTAGAATATAGAAGAATATAGACTATAGAAGGCTATAGAAAATAAAAGAAAAAGAATATAGTAGAAGGTAGAATACAGAAAATTGAAGAATGCAGAATATGGAAGAATAGAGAATATAGAAGAATTAGAGTATAGAATACAAGAATATAGAATATACTTTATAGAAGAATATACACAATTGAAGACTAAACAATACAGAATCTCGATTATAGAGGAAAATAAATACAGAATTAGAATAGAGAATGTAGAATACAGAATATAAAATATAGAATAAAGTCTAAAGAATATAGAGAATTATGGAATGTAGAATCTAAAATATATAAGAATATAGAATACAGAACGTAGAATGTAGAATATAGCCTATAGAATATACAATATGGAACGTGGAATATACAATACAGAAAAATATGGTACCTAGAAAAATAAAGAATATAGAACATAGAACTTTGAATATACAATATAGAATACAGAGCATGGAATACAGAACTTGGAATATGGAAAAATACAGAAATAGAATATAAAAGATTATAGAACATTGAAGAATATACAATTGTCGAATGTAGAATATAAAATACAGGATATAGAATAAAGAAGAATTTAGAGCGTGGAATTGAGAATATAGACTATAAATTATAGAGACATATAGTATAGAAGAACCTAGAACATAGAAGATACAATGCAGAATATAGAGTATAGAAGAATATGGAATATAGAAAATAGGAGAATGTAGAATATAATTATAGAAAAATATAGAATATGGAAAACTACAGAATACAGAGTATAGCAAAACATAGAGCATAAATTTAGAATATAGAAGATATAGGCTATAGAATACAGAAGATAGAAGAATAAAGAAAGCAGATGACAGACTACAGAATATAGAAGATCGAACGTAGAAGAAAACAGAATATTGACAAATAGGGAATATAGGGTATAGGATATACACTATTGAAGAATATAGAATACAGAATGTAGAAGAATATAGATTACAAAATATAGAGGAAAATAGAATGTAGAATAGAGAATATAGAATACAGAATCTAAGAGAACATTAGATTACAGAAGAATATAGAGATTAGAAGGCAGAATATGCAATAAAAATATAGAATATAGAATTCAGAAAAATTTAGAATACAAAATGTAGGATATAGAAGAAAATGGAATATAGAATGGAGAATGGAGAACATAGACTATGGAATAGAGAATAGAGAAGAATAAAGAATATTGAAAAATTTAGAGTACAGAATGTAGACTGTAGAATATTGAATATAGAATTTAGAACACAGAATATAGAATATAACAGATAGAAGAATATAGATTAAATGTAGAATATAGTTTACAGAATAAGCAATATGGAATATAGAATACAGAAAATTATAAAAAATATGGAATATAGAAAACGTCATTGAATATAAGATACAGACAATGGAATATAGAAATATATAGAATTTAGAATGTAGAATATAAAATATAGAAAAAATACATGATATAGAGAAGATACATTATAGAATATAGATTATGGAATATAGAATGTAAAATACAGAATATACAATCTAGAAGAATATATGATACAAACTATAGAAGAATATAGTGTATAAAAATAGAATGTAGAATATAATATCGACTACAGAAAATTATATAGAAAAATATAGAACATAGAAAAAGAACACTGAACATAGAACACAGAGTATTGAATATAGAATGTAGAAAATATAGAGCATGGGAAAATATGGAATACAGAACACAGAATGTAGAATACAAAATATAGAATATAAAATAAAGTATAAAGAACACAGAATATAGAAGAATATAGATTACAGAATATAGAAGATAACGGAATATAGAATGTAAAATACAGATTCTACAATAGAGACGAATATAGAATAAAGAAGGAAGAATGTAGAGAATGGAATATAGAATACAGAAAAATATAGTATATAGAAAAATATAGAATATAGAAGATTATGGAAGAACATAGCATATAAAATTTAGAATGTAGACTACAGAACATAAATATAGAAGAATGAAAAATATAGAATGAAGAATATGGAATCTAGAATATAGAAGAATATTGTATTTAGAATATAGAATATACAAAAATATAGAATATAGAAGAACATAGATTATAGAATATAGAGAATTTGAAATATAGAATATGGAACATAGAACACTGAGGATAGAATACAGAATACAAAAGAACTTTGAAAATAGAAGAATATAATGTATAGAGGATTTGGAATAAAGACGAATATAAAATATATATTATAGAGGAATATAGCATAAAGAATACAGAATATAGAAGAAAATAGAATATAAATTTAGAACATAGAATACAGAAGAATATAAAATGTACAAAGTAGAATACAGAATATAGAATGAGGAATTTAGGAGAATATAGATTATAGAATGTAGAAGATTATAAATTACACAATATAGAAGATTATGGAATATAGAATGTCGAATGTAAAATACAGAATATAGAAGAATATAGAATACAGAAAATAGAAGAATATAGAAAGTCGAATACAGTATAAAGAATATGGAAGATAGAATACACAAAATATAGTATATGTATAAATATAGAAAATAGAAGATTGAATATAGAACATAGATATAGAAAAATGCAGAATCTAGAATATAGAATCTAGAAGAATATAAAATGTAAAATATAGAATACAGAATGTAGAATATACAATATGGAATACAAAATACAGAAGAATAGAGTATAGAGAAAAATATAGAATATAGAACATAGAACATCGAATATACTACAGAGAGTATGGAATATAGGATATAGGAAAATATAGAATATAGAAGAACATAGAATTTAGAATATAGAAGAATTTGGAATATAGAATATAGACGGATATAGTATATAGAATATTGAACGTAGAAAACAGAAGATAGAATACAGAATATAAAAGAATATAGAAAATAGTAGAATATAGAATATACCAGAATATGGAATATGGAAGAATATAAACAAGAATATAGATTATAGAATATACATTACAGAGGAATATAGAACACAGAATATAGAAGAATACCTAATATAAGTTCAGAATATAGAATTCTAGAAGGCTTTTGAAGAAAATACAAGAAAAAGAAGATAGTAGAATGTAGAATACAGAAGATTGAAGAACACAAAATATGGAAGAATAGAGAATATAGAAGAATTAGAATACAGACTACGGAAGACTATAGAATATACATTATAGAAGAATACACACAATAGAAGAATATACAAGACAGAATATAGATTATAGAAGAACATAGAATGCAGAATTTAGAATATAGAAAATTATGGAAGAGAGAATGTAAAATAGAGAAGAACATAGAATACAGAATAGAGAATAATAAACAATGTAGAATATAGAATATGGAACATAGAATATACCATCCGGAAAAACATAGTATACAGAAAAATACAGAATATACAACATTAAACTTTGAATATACAATACAGAGTATGGAATATGGAACCTAGAATATGGAAAAATATAGAAATAGAATATAGAAGAATTTAAAATGTAGAATATAGAATATGGACGGCAGGATATAGAGGAATATAGTATATAGAAGAACATAGAACATAGAAGATCCAATAGAGAATATAAAAGAAAAAAGAATATAGAGTATAGAAGAGTATGGAATGCGGAAAATAGGAGAATGTAGGATATAATTATTGAAGAATATAGAATATTGAAAAAGATAGAATACAGAATATAGGAAAACAGAGCATAAATTTAGAATATAGAAGATATAGGATATAGAATGCAGAATATAGAAGAATAAGGACTATAGATGACAGATTACAGGATATAGAAGACAGAACAGAAAAGGAAATAGAGCATTGACAACTAGGGAATGCAGGGTATAGGATATACACTATTGAAGAATATAGAATAAAGTAGAAGTGTATCGATTACAAAATACAGAAGAATATAGAATGTAGATAGAGATATGGAATAGAGAATATTAGATTACAGAAGAATATAGAATAGAGAGATTAGAAGGTAGACTATAAAATATAAAATAGAATATAGAATTCAGAGAAATTTAGAATGTAAAATGTAGGCTATAGAATATAGAAGAAAATGGAATAAAGAACGTAGAATGGAGAACAAAAAATATGGAATAGAAAATAGAGAAGAATAAAGAATATAGAAAAATTTGGAATATAGAATGTAGACTGTAGAATATTGAATATAGAATTTAGAAAGTACAGTATACAAAATAACAGATAGAAGAATATACATTATAGCACAAGAATATAGAATGTAGAATGAGAATGAAAAAGAGTAGAGAATACAGAACAAAGAATATAGAATGCAGAATGCATAATATACAATATGGAATATAGACTGTAGAATGCAGAAGAATATAGGGTATAAAAATACAGATACAGAAGATAGAATATAGAACATCCAATATGGAATATAGAATACAGAGTATGGGTTAGAGAATATAGAAAAATATAGAATAGAGATAAATATAGAATATAAAATAGAGTACGTACAAAGTAGAATACAGAATACAGACTAAAGAACAGAATAGAGAAGTATATAGATTAAGGAATATAGAAGATTCTGGAATAGAGAATGTAGAAATAAATAGAAGATGGAATATAAGAGAATAAAGAATGTAGAATATAGTTTACAGAATATGTGATATGGAATATAGAATACAGAAAATTATAAAAAATATAGAGTATGGAAAACAACATTGAATATAGAAGACAGACAATGGAGTACAGAAAAATATAGAATTGAGAATGTAGAATACAGAATATAAAATATAAAACAAAAACTACATAATATAGAGATTTTACATTATAGAATATAGAAGATTATGGAATATAGAACGTAGAATGTAAAATACAGAATATACAATATAGAACAATATATGATACAGACTATAGAAGAATATAGAGTAGAGAATGTAGAATATGGAATACAGAAAATTTTATAGAAAAATATAGAATACAAAAAAGAACATTGAATATAAAACACAGAGTATGGAATATAGAATATAGAAAATATTTAAAAAATAGACTATAGAAAAATATAGAATATAGAATGTAGAATACAAAATATAGAATATAAAATAAAGTATAAAGAACACAGAATATAGAAGAATATAGATTATAGAACATAGAAGATAATGGATATAGAATAGAGAATATAAAATCCAGACTATACAATATAGAAGAATAGAGAATAGAGAAAGAATAATGTAGAATATGGAATATAGAATACAGAAAAATATAGTATATAGAAAAATATAGAATATAGAAGAAAATGGAAGAACATAGAATATAGAGCTTAGAAGGTAGAATATAGAATACAGAACATAGAATATAGAAGAAATGAAAATATAGAATGTAGAATATGGAATAGGAAATATTCAATACAGAATATAGAAAAATACTGTATGTAGAAAAATATACAATATAGAACATCGAAGGTAGAATACAGAGTCTGGAATATAGAATATACAAAAATATAGAATATAGAAGATCATAAATATAGAGAATTTAAAATATGGAATATGGAACATAGAACAGTGAAGATAGAATACAGAATATAAAAGAACTTCGAAAATAGAAGAATATAGTGTATAGAGGATTTGGAATAGAGAACAATACAGAATATACATTATAGAATATAGCATAAAGAATACAGAATATAGAGGAAAATAGAATATAAAATTTCGAATATAAAACACAGAAGAATATAAAATGCACAATGTAGAATACAGAATGTAGAATGCAAAATATAGAATGAAGAATTTAGGCGAATATAGATTATACAATAGAGAAGATTATAAATGATACAATATTACGGAACATAGAATGTAGAATATAGAATATAGGAGAATATAGAATATGGAATGTAGAAGAATATAGAATGTTGAATATAGTATAAAGAATATACAAAAATATAGTATGTGTAAAATTTAGAAAATAGATTGAATACAGAACATAGAATACAGAAAAATATGGAACCTAGAATACAGAATCCAGAACAAGCTATAATGTAGAATATAGAATAGAGAATGTAGAAAATAGAAGATTTTAGAATATAGAACATAGAGTATACAATATGGAATATGGAATATAGAATACAGAAGAATATAGTCTAGAGAAAAATATAGAACAGAACATCGAATATAGTACAAAGAGTATGGAATATAGGATATAGGAAAATATAGAATATAGAAGAACATAGAATTTAGAATGTGGAATATAGAATATAGAAGAATTTAGAATATGGGATATACAATATAGAAGGATATAGTATATAGAATATTGAACATAGAACACAGAAGATAGAATACAAAATATAAAAGAAGATAGAAAATAGTAGAATATAGAATACGGAACACAGAAGAATACAAACAAGAATATAGATTATAGAATATACATTAGAGAAGAATACAGAATATAGAAAAATATCAAATATAAATTTAGAATATAGAAGAATATAGACTATAGAAGGCTATAGAAAATAAAAGAAAAAGAATATAGTAGAAGGTAGAATACAGAAAATTGAAGAATGCAGAATATGGAAGAATAGAGAATATAGAAGAATTAGAGTATAGAATACAAGAATATAGAATATACTTTATAGAAGAATATACACAATTGAAGACTAAACAATACAGAATCTCGATTATAGAGGAAAATAAATACAGAATTAGAATAGAGAATGTAGAATACAGAATATAAAATATAGAATAAAGTCTAAAGAATATAGAGAATTATGGAATGTAGAATCTAAAATATATAAGAATATAGAATACAGAACGTAGAATGTAGAATATAGCCTATAGAATATACAATATGGAACGTGGAATATACAATACAGAAAAATATGGTACCTAGAAAAATAAAGAATATAGAACATAGAACTTTGAATATACAATATAGAATACAGAGCATGGAATACAGAACTTGGAATATGGAAAAATACAGAAATAGAATATAAAAGATTATAGAACATTGAAGAATATACAATTGTCGAATGTAGAATATAAAATACAGGATATAGAATAAAGAAGAATTTAGAGCGTGGAATTGAGAATATAGACTATAAATTATAGAGACATATAGTATAGAAGAACCTAGAACATAGAAGATACAATGCAGAATATAGAGTATAGAAGAATATGGAATATAGAAAATAGGAGAATGTAGAATATAATTATAGAAAAATATAGAATATGGAAAACTACAGAATACAGAGTATAGCAAAACATAGAGCATAAATTTAGAATATAGAAGATATAGGCTATAGAATACAGAAGATAGAAGAATAAAGAAAGCAGATGACAGACTACAGAATATAGAAGATCGAACGTAGAAGAAAACAGAATATTGACAAATAGGGAATATAGGGTATAGGATATACACTATTGAAGAATATAGAATACAGAATGTAGAAGAATATAGATTACAAAATATAGAGGAAAATAGAATGTAGAATAGAGAATATAGAATACAGAATCTAAGAGAACATTAGATTACAGAAGAATATAGAGATTAGAAGGCAGAATATGCAATAAAAATATAGAATATAGAATTCAGAAAAATTTAGAATACAAAATGTAGGATATAGAAGAAAATGGAATATAGAATGGAGAATGGAGAACATAGACTATGGAATAGAGAATAGAGAAGAATAAAGAATATTGAAAAATTTAGAGTACAGAATGTAGACTGTAGAATATTGAATATAGAATTTAGAACACAGAATATAGAATATAACAGATAGAAGAATATAGATTAAATGTAGAATATAGTTTACAGAATAAGCAATATGGAATATAGAATACAGAAAATTATAAAAAATATGGAATATAGAAAACGTCATTGAATATAAGATACAGACAATGGAATATAGAAATATATAGAATTTAGAATGTAGAATATAAAATATAGAAAAAATACATGATATAGAGAAGATACATTATAGAATATAGATTATGGAATATAGAATGTAAAATACAGAATATACAATCTAGAAGAATATATGATACAAACTATAGAAGAATATAGTGTATAAAAATAGAATGTAGAATATAATATCGACTACAGAAAATTATATAGAAAAATATAGAACATAGAAAAAGAACACTGAACATAGAACACAGAGTATTGAATATAGAATGTAGAAAATATAGAGCATGGGAAAATATGGAATACAGAACACAGAATGTAGAATACAAAATATAGAATATAAAATAAAGTATAAAGAACACAGAATATAGAAGAATATAGATTACAGAATATAGAAGATAACGGAATATAGAATGTAAAATACAGATTCTACAATAGAGACGAATATAGAATAAAGAAGGAAGAATGTAGAGAATGGAATATAGAATACAGAAAAATATAGTATATAGAAAATTATAGAATATAGAAGATTATGGAAGAACATAGCATATAAAATTTAGAATGTAGACTACAGAACATAAATATAGAAGAATGAAAAATATAGAATGAAGAATATGGAATCTAGAATATAGAAGAATATTGTATTTAGAATATAGAATATACAAAAATATAGAATATAGAAGAACATAGATTATAGAATATAGAGAATTTGAAATATAGAATATGGAACATAGAACACTGAGGATAGAATACAGAATACAAAAGAACTTTGAAAATAGAAGAATATAATGTATAGAGGATTTGGAATAAAGACGAATATAAAATATATATTATAGAGGAATATAGCATAAAGAATACAGAATATAGAAGAAAATAGAATATAAATTTAGAACATAGAATACAGAAGAATATAAAATGTACAAAGTAGAATACAGAATATAGAATGAGGAATTTAGGAGAATATAGATTATAGAATGTAGAAGATTATAAATTACACAATATAGAAGATTATGGAATATAGAATGTCGAATGTAAAATACAGAATATAGAAGAATATAGAATACAGAAAATAGAAGAATATAGAAAGTCGAATACAGTATAAAGAATATGGAAGATAGAATACACAAAATATAGTATATGTATAAATATAGAAAATAGAAGATTGAATATAGAACATAGATATAGAAAAATGCAGAATCTAGAATATAGAATCTAGAAGAATATAAAATGTAAAATATAGAATACAGAATGTAGAATATACAATATGGAATACAAAATACAGAAGAATAGAGTATAGAGAAAAATATAGAATATAGAACATAGAACATCGAATATACTACAGAGAGTATGGAATATAGGATATAGGAAAATATAGAATATAGAAGAACATAGAATTTAGAATATAGAAGAATTTGGAATATAGAATATAGACGGATATAGTATATAGAATATTGAACGTAGAAAACAGAAGATAGAATACAGAATATAAAAGAATATAGAAAATAGTAGAATATAGAATATACCAGAATATGGAATATGGAAGAATATAAACAAGAATATAGATTATAGAATATACATTACAGAGGAATATAGAACACAGAATATAGAAGAATACCTAATATAAGTTCAGAATATAGAATTCTAGAAGGCTTTTGAAGAAAATACAAGAAAAAGAAGATAGTAGAATGTAGAATACAGAAGATTGAAGAACACAAAATATGGAAGAATAGAGAATATAGAAGAATTAGAATACAGACTACGGAAGACTATAGAATATACATTATAGAAGAATACACACAATAGAAGAATATACAAGACAGAATATAGATTATAGAAGAACATAGAATGCAGAATTTAGAATATAGAAAATTATGGAAGAGAGAATGTAAAATAGAGAAGAACATAGAATACAGAATAGAGAATAATAAACAATGTAGAATATAGAATATGGAACATAGAATATACCATCCGGAAAAACATAGTATACAGAAAAATACAGAATATACAACATTAAACTTTGAATATACAATACAGAGTATGGAATATGGAACCTAGAATATGCAAAAATATAGAAATAGAATATAGAAGAATTTAAAATGTAGAATATAGAATATGGACGGCAGGATATAGAGGAATATAGTATATAGAAGAACATAGAACATAGAAGATCCAATAGAGAATATAAAAGAAAAAAGAATATAGAGTATAGAAGAGTATGGAATGCGGAAAATAGGAGAATGTAGGATATAATTATTGAAGAATATAGAATATTGAAAAAGATAGAATACAGAATATAGGAAAACAGAGCATAAATTTAGAATATAGAAGATATAGGATATAGAATGCAGAATATAGAAGAATAAGGACTATAGATGACAGATTACAGGATATAGAAGACAGAACAGAAAAGGAAATAGAGCATTGACAACTAGGGAATGCAGGGTATAGGATATACACTATTGAAGAATATAGAATAAAGTAGAAGTGTATCGATTACAAAATACAGAAGAATATAGAATGTAGATAGAGATATGGAATAGAGAATATTAGATTACAGAAGAATATAGAATAGAGAGATTAGAAGGTAGACTATAAAATATAAAATAGAATATAGAATTCAGAGAAATTTAGAATGTAAAATGTAGGCTATAGAATATAGAAGAAAATGGAATAAAGAACGTAGAATGGAGAACAAAAAATATGGAATAGAAAATAGAGAAGAATAAAGAATATAGAAAAATTTGGAATATAGAATGTAGACTGTAGAATATTGAATATAGAATTTAGAAAGTACAGTATACAAAATAACAGATAGAAGAATATACATTATAGCACAAGAATATAGAATGTAGAATGAGAATGAAAAAGAGTAGAGAATACAGAACAAAGAATATAGAATGCAGAATGCATAATATACAATATGGAATATAGACTGTAGAATGCAGAAGAATATAGGGTATAAAAATACAGATACAGAAGATAGAATATAGAACATCCAATATGGAATATAGAATACAGAGTATGGGTTAGAGAATATAGAAAAATATAGAATAGAGATAAATATAGAATATAAAATAGAGTACGTACAAAGTAGAATACAGAATACAGACTAAAGAACAGAATAGAGAAGTATATAGATTAAGGAATATAGAAGATTCTGGAATAGAGAATGTAGAAATAAATAGAAGATGGAATATAAGAGAATAAAGAATGTAGAATATAGTTTACAGAATATGTGATATGGAATATAGAATACAGAAAATTATAAAAAATATAGAGTATGGAAAACAACATTGAATATAGAAGACAGACAATGGAGTACAGAAAAATATAGAATTGAGAATGTAGAATACAGAATATAAAATATAAAACAAAAACTACATAATATAGAGATTTTACATTATAGAATATAGAAGATTATGGAATATAGAACGTAGAATGTAAAATACAGAATATACAATATAGAACAATATATGATACAGACTATAGAAGAATATAGAGTAGAGAATGTAGAATATGGAATACAGAAAATTTTATAGAAAAATATAGAATACAAAAAAGAACATTGAATATAAAACACAGAGTATGGAATATAGAATATAGAAAATATTTAAAAAATAGACTATAGAAAAATATAGAATATAGAATGTAGAATACAAAATATAGAATATAAAATAAAGTATAAAGAACACAGAATATAGAAGAATATAGATTATAGAACATAGAAGATAATGGATATAGAATAGAGAATATAAAATCCAGACTATACAATATAGAAGAATAGAGAATAGAGAAAGAATAATGTAGAATATGGAATATAGAATACAGAAAAATATAGTATATAGAAAAATATAGAATATAGAAGAAAATGGAAGAACATAGAATATAGAGCTTAGAAGGTAGAATATAGAATACAGAACATAGAATATAGAAGAAATGAAAATATAGAATGTAGAATATGGAATAGGAAATATTCAATACAGAATATAGAAAAATACTGTATGTAGAAAAATATACAATATAGAACATCGAAGGTAGAATACAGAGTCTGGAATATAGAATATACAAAAATATAGAATATAGAAGATCATAAATATAGAGAATTTAAAATATGGAATATGGAACATAGAACAGTGAAGATAGAATACAGAATATAAAAGAACTTCGAAAATAGAAGAATATAGTGTATAGAGGATTTGGAATAGAGAACAATACAGAATATACATTATAGAATATAGCATAAAGAATACAGAATATAGAGGAAAATAGAATATAAAATTTCGAATATAAAACACAGAAGAATATAAAATGCACAATGTAGAATACAGAATATAGAATGCAAAATATAGAATGAAGAATTTAGGCGAATATAGATTATACAATAGAGAAGATTATAAATGATACAATATTACGGAACATAGAATGTAGAATATAGAATATAGGAGAATATAGAATATGGAATGTAGAAGAATATAGAATGTTGAATATAGTATAAAGAATATACAAAAATATAGTATGTGTAAAATTTAGAAAATAGATTGAATACAGAACATAGAATACAGAAAAATATGGAACCTAGAATACAGAATCCAGAACAAGCTATAATGTAGAATATAGAATAGAGAATGTAGAAAATAGAAGATTTTAGAATATAGAACATAGAGTATACAATATGGAATATGGAATATAGAATACAGAAGAATATAGTCTAGAGAAAAATATAGAACAGAACATCGAATATAGTACAAAGAGTATGGAATATAGGATATAGGAAAATATAGAATATAGAAGAACATAGAATTTAGAATGTGGAATATAGAATATAGAAGAATTTAGAATATGGGATATACAATATAGAAGGATATAGTATATAGAATATTGAACATAGAACACAGAAGATAGAATACAAAATATAAAAGAAGATAGAAAATAGTAGAATATAGAATACGGAACACAGAAGAATACAAACAAGAATATAGATTATAGAATATACATTAGAGAAGAATACAGAATATAGAAAAATATCAAATATAAATTTAGAATATAGAAGAATATAGACTATAGAAGGCTATAGAAAATAAAAGAAAAAGAATATAGTAGAAGGTAGAATACAGAAAATTGAAGAATGCAGAATATGGAAGAATAGAGAATATAGAAGAATTAGAGTATAGAATACAAGAATATAGAATATACTTTATAGAAGAATATACACAATTGAAGACTAAACAATACAGAATCTCGATTATAGAGGAAAATAAATACAGAATTAGAATAGAGAATGTAGAATACAGAATATAAAATATAGAATAAAGTCTAAAGAATATAGAGAATTATGGAATGTAGAATCTAAAATATATAAGAATATAGAATACAGAACGTAGAATGTAGAATATAGCCTATAGAATATACAATATGGAACGTGGAATATACAATACAGAAAAATATGGTACCTAGAAAAATAAAGAATATAGAACATAGAACTTTGAATATACAATATAGAATACAGAGCATGGAATACAGAACTTGGAATATGGAAAAATACAGAAATAGAATATAAAAGATTATAGAACATTGAAGAATATACAATTGTCGAATGTAGAATATAAAATACAGGATATAGAATAAAGAAGAATTTAGAGCGTGGAATTGAGAATATAGACTATAAATTATAGAGACATATAGTATAGAAGAACCTAGAACATAGAAGATACAATGCAGAATATAGAGTATAGAAGAATATGGAATATAGAAAATAGGAGAATGTAGAATATAATTATAGAAAAATATAGAATATGGAAAACTACAGAATACAGAGTATAGCAAAACATAGAGCATAAATTTAGAATATAGAAGATATAGGCTATAGAATACAGAAGATAGAAGAATAAAGAAAGCAGATGACAGACTACAGAATATAGAAGATCGAACGTAGAAGAAAACAGAATATTGACAAATAGGGAATATAGGGTATAGGATATACACTATTGAAGAATATAGAATACAGAATGTAGAAGAATATAGATTACAAAATATAGAGGAAAATAGAATGTAGAATAGAGAATATAGAATACAGAATCTAAGAGAACATTAGATTACAGAAGAATATAGAGATTAGAAGGCAGAATATGCAATAAAAATATAGAATATAGAATTCAGAAAAATTTAGAATACAAAATGTAGGATATAGAAGAAAATGGAATATAGAATGGAGAATGGAGAACATAGACTATGGAATAGAGAATAGAGAAGAATAAAGAATATTGAAAAATTTAGAGTACAGAATGTAGACTGTAGAATATTGAATATAGAATTTAGAACACAGAATATAGAATATAACAGATAGAAGAATATAGATTAAATGTAGAATATAGTTTACAGAATAAGCAATATGGAATATAGAATACAGAAAATTATAAAAAATATGGACTATAGAAAACGTCATTGAATATAAGATACAGACAATGGAATATAGAAATATATAGAATTTAGAATATAGAATATAAAATATAGAAAAAATACATGATATAGAGAAGATACATTATAGAATATAGATTATGGAATATAGAATGTAAAATACAGAATATACAATCTAGAAGAATATATGATACAAACTATAGAAGAATATAGTGTATAAAAATAGAATGTAGAATATAATATCGACTACAGAAAATTATATAGAAAAATATAGAACATAGAAAAAGAACACTGAACATAGAACACAGAGTATTGAATATAGAATGTAGAAAATATAGAGCATGGGAAAATATGGAATACAGAACACAGAATGTAGAATACAAAATATAGAATATAAAATAAAGTATAAAGAACACAGAATATAGAAGAATATAGATTACAGAATATAGAAGATAACGGAATATAGAATGTAAAATACAGATTCTACAATAGAGACGAATATAGAATAAAGAAGGAAGAATGTAGAGAATGGAATATAGAATACAGAAAAATATAGTATATAGAAAAATATAGAATATAGAAGATTATGGAAGAACATAGCATATAAAATTTAGAATGTAGACTACAGAACATAAATATAGAAGAATGAAAAATATAGAATGAAGAATATGGAATCTAGAATATAGAAGAATATTGTATTTAGAATATAGAATATACAAAAATATAGAATATAGAAGAACATAGATTATAGAATATAGAGAATTTGAAATATAGAATATGGAACATAGAACACTGAGGATAGAATACAGAATACAAAAGAACTTTGAAAATAGAAGAATATAATGTATAGAGGATTTGGAATAAAGACGAATATAAAATATATATTATAGAGGAATATAGCATAAAGAATACAGAATATAGAAGAAAATAGAATATAAATTTAGAACATAGAATACAGAAGAATATAAAATGTACAAAGTAGAATACAGAATATAGAATGAGGAATTTAGGAGAATATAGATTATAGAATGTAGAAGATTATAAATTACACAATATAGAAGATTATGGAATATAGAATGTCGAATGTAAAATACAGAATATAGAAGAATATAGAATACAGAAAATAGAAGAATATAGAAAGTCGAATACAGTATAAAGAATATGGAAGATAGAATACACAAAATATAGTATATGTATAAATATAGAAAATAGAAGATTGAATATAGAACATAGATATAGAAAAATGCAGAATCTAGAATATAGAATCTAGAAGAATATAAAATGTAAAATATAGAATACAGAATGTAGAATATACAATATGGAATACAAAATACAGAAGAATAGAGTATAGAGAAAAATATAGAATATAGAACATAGAACATCGAATATACTACAGAGAGTATGGAATATAGGATATAGGAAAATATAGAATATAGAAGAACATAGAATTTAGAATATAGAAGAATTTGGAATATAGAATATAGACGGATATAGTATATAGAATATTGAACGTAGAAAACAGAAGATAGAATACAGAATATAAAAGAATATAGAAAATAGTAGAATATAGAATATACCAGAATATGGAATATGGAAGAATATAAACAAGAATATAGATTATAGAATATACATTACAGAGGAATATAGAACACAGAATATAGAAGAATACCTAATATAAGTTCAGAATATAGAATTCTAGAAGGCTTTTGAAGAAAATACAAGAAAAAGAAGATAGTAGAATGTAGAATACAGAAGATTGAAGAACACAAAATATGGAAGAATAGAGAATATAGAAGAATTAGAATACAGACTACGGAAGACTATAGAATATACATTATAGAAGAATACACACAATAGAAGAATATACAAGACAGAATATAGATTATAGAAGAACATAGAATGCAGAATTTAGAATATAGAAAATTATGGAAGAGAGAATGTAAAATAGAGAAGAACATAGAATACAGAATAGAGAATAATAAACAATGTAGAATATAGAATATGGAACATAGAATATACCATCCGGAAAAACATAGTATACAGAAAAATACAGAATATACAACATTAAACTTTGAATATACAATACAGAGTATGGAATATGGAACCTAGAATATGGAAAAATATAGAAATAGAATATAGAAGAATTTAAAATGTAGAATATAGAATATGGACGGCAGGATATAGAGGAATATAGTATATAGAAGAACATAGAACATAGAAGATCCAATAGAGAATATAAAAGAAAAAAGAATATAGAGTATAGAAGAGTATGGAATGCGGAAAATAGGAGAATGTAGGATATAATTATTGAAGAATATAGAATATTGAAAAAGATAGAATACAGAATATAGGAAAACAGAGCATAAATTTAGAATATAGAAGATATAGGATATAGAATGCAGAATATAGAATAATAAGGACTATAGATGACAGATTACAGGATATAGAAGACAGAACAGAAAAGGAAATAGAGCATTGACAACTAGGGAATGCAGGGTATAGGATATACACTATTGAAGAATATAGAATAAAGTAGAAGTGTATCGATTACAAAATACAGAAGAATATAGAATGTAGATAGAGATATGGAATAGAGAATATTAGATTACAGAAGAATATAGAATAGAGAGATTAGAAGGTAGACTATAAAATATAAAATAGAATATAGAATTCAGAGAAATTTAGAATGTAAAATGTAGGCTATAGAATATAGAAGAAAATGGAATAAAGAACGTAGAATGGAGAACAAAAAATATGGAATAGAAAATAGAGAAGAATAAAGAATATAGAAAAATTTGGAATATAGAATGTAGACTGTAGAATATTGAATATAGAATTTAGAAAGTACAGTATACAAAATAACAGATAGAAGAATATACATTATAGCACAAGAATATAGAATGTAGAATGAGAATGAAAAAGAGTAGAGAATACAGAACAAAGAATATAGAATGCAGAATGCATAATATACAATATGGAATATAGACTGTAGAATGCAGAAGAATATAGGGTATAAAAATACAGATACAGAAGATAGAATATAGAACATCCAATATGGAATATAGAATACAGAGTATGGGTTAGAGAATATAGAAAAATATAGAATAGAGATAAATATAGAATATAAAATAGAGTACGTACAAAGTAGAATACAGAATACAGACTAAAGAACAGAATAGAGAAGTATATAGATTAAGGAATATAGAAGATTCTGGAATAGAGAATGTAGAAATAAATAGAAGATGGAATATAAGAGAATAAAGAATGTAGAATATAGTTTACAGAATATGTGATATGGAATATAGAATACAGAAAATTATAAAAAATATAGAGTATGGAAAACAACATTGAATATAGAAGACAGACAATGGAGTACAGAAAAATATAGAATTGAGAATGTAGAATACAGAATATAAAATATAAAACAAAAACTACATAATATAGAGATTTTACATTATAGAATATAGAAGATTATGGAATATAGAACGTAGAATGTAAAATACAGAATATACAATATAGAACAATATATGATACAGACTATAGAAGAATATAGAGTAGAGAATGTAGAATATGGAATACAGAAAATTTTATAGAAAAATATAGAATACAAAAAAGAACATTGAATATAAAACACAGAGTATGGAATATAGAATATAGAAAATATTTAAAAAATAGACTATAGAAAAATATAGAATATAGAATGTAGAATACAAAATATAGAATATAAAATAAAGTATAAAGAACACAGAATATAGAAGAATAT
Source organism: Elephas maximus indicus (assembly GCF_024166365.1). Taxonomy (NCBI): domain Eukaryota; kingdom Metazoa; phylum Chordata; class Mammalia; order Proboscidea; family Elephantidae; genus Elephas; species Elephas maximus. The sequence goes on from NC_064830.1 coordinate 24,161,797, forward strand.
AGATTATAGAACATAGAAGATAATGGATATAGAATAGAGAATATAAAATCCAGACTATACAATATAGAAGAATAGAGAATAGAGAAAGAATAATGTAGAATATGGAATATAGAATACAGAAAAATATAGTATATAGAAAAATATAGAATATAGAAGAAAATGGAAGAACATAGAATATAGAGCTTAGAAGGTAGAATATAGAATACAGAACATAGAATATAGAAGAAATGAAAATATAGAATGTAGAATATGGAATAGGAAATATTCAATACAGAATATAGAAAAATACTGTATGTAGAAAAATATACAATATAGAACATCGAAGGTAGAATACAGAGTCTGGAATATAGAATATACAAAAATATAGAATATAGAAGATCATAAATATAGAGAATTTAAAATATGGAATATGGAACATAGAACAGTGAAGATAGAATACAGAATATAAAAGAACTTCGAAAATAGAAGAATATAGTGTATAGAGGATTTGGAATAGAGAACAATACAGAATATACATTATAGAATATAGCATAAAGAATACAGAATATAGAGGAAAATAGAATATAAAATTTCGAATATAAAACACAGAAGAATATAAAATGCACAATGTAGAATACAGAATATAGAATGCAAAATATAGAATGAAGAATTTAGGAGAATATAGATTATACAATAGAGAAGATTATAAATGATACAATATTACGGAACATAGAATGTAGAATATAGAATATAGGAGAATATAGAATATGGAATGTAGAAGAATATAGAATGTTGAATATAGTATAAAGAATATACAAAAATATAGTATGTGTAAAATTTAGAAAATAGATTGAATACAGAACATAGAATACAGAAAAATATGGAACCTAGAATACAGAATCCAGAACAAGCTATAATGTAGAATATAGAATAGAGAATGTAGAAAATAGAAGATTTTAGAATATAGAACATAGAGTATACAATATGGAATATGGAATATAGAATACAGAAGAATATAGTCTAGAGAAAAATATAGAACAGAACATCGAATATAGTACAAAGAGTATGGAATATAGGATATAGGAAAATATAGAATATAGAAGAACATAGAATTTAGAATGTGGAATATAGAATATAGAAGAATTTAGAATATGGGATATACAATATAGAAGGATATAGTATATAGAATATTGAACATAGAACACAGAAGATAGAATACAAAATATAAAAGAAGATAGAAAATAGTAGAATATAGAATACGGAACACAGAAGAATACAAACAAGAATATAGATTATAGAATATACATTAGAGAAGAATACAGAATATAGAAAAATATCAAATATAAATTTAGAATATAGAAGAATATAGACTATAGAAGGCTATAGAAAATAAAAGAAAAAGAATATAGTAGAAGGTAGAATACAGAAAATTGAAGAATGCAGAATATGGAAGAATAGAGAATATAGAAGAATTAGAGTATAGAATACAAGAATATAGAATATACTTTATAGAAGAATATACACAATTGAAGACTAAACAATACAGAATCTCGATTATAGAGGAAAATAAATACAGAATTAGAATAGAGAATGTAGAATACAGAATATAAAATATAGAATAAAGTCTAAAGAATATAGAGAATTATGGAATGTAGAATCTAAAATATATAAGAATATAGAATACAGAACGTAGAATGTAGAATATAGCCTATAGAATATACAATATGGAACGTGGAATATACAATACAGAAAAATATGGTACCTAGAAAAATAAAGAATATAGAACATAGAACTTTGAATATACAATATAGAATACAGAGCATGGAATACAGAACTTGGAATATGGAAAAATACAGAAATAGAATATAAAAGATTATAGAACATTGAAGAATATACAATTGTCGAATGTAGAATATAAAATACAGGATATAGAATAAAGAAGAATTTAGAGCGTGGAATTGAGAATATAGACTATAAATTATAGAGACATATAGTATAGAAGAACCTAGAACATAGAAGATACAATGCAGAATATAGAGTATAGAAGAATATGGAATATAGAAAATAGGAGAATGTAGAATATAATTATAGAAAAATATAGAATATGGAAAACTACAGAATACAGAGTATAGCAAAACATAGAGCATAAATTTAGAATATAGAAGATATAGGCTATAGAATACAGAAGATAGAAGAATAAAGAAAGCAGATGACAGACTACAGAATATAGAAGATCGAACGTAGAAGAAAACAGAATATTGACAAATAGGGAATATAGGGTATAGGATATACACTATTGAAGAATATAGAATACAGAATGTAGAAGAATATAGATTACAAAATATAGAGGAAAATAGAATGTAGAATAGAGAATATAGAATACAGAATCTAAGAGAACATTAGATTACAGAAGAATATAGAGATTAGAAGGCAGAATATGCAATAAAAATATAGAATATAGAATTCAGAAAAATTTAGAATACAAAATGTAGGATATAGAAGAAAATGGAATATAGAATGGAGAATGGAGAACATAGACTATGGAATAGAGAATAGAGAAGAATAAAGAATATTGAAAAATTTAGAGTACAGAATGTAGACTGTAGAATATTGAATATAGAATTTAGAACACAGAATATAGAATATAACAGATAGAAGAATATAGATTAAATGTAGAATATAGTTTACAGAATAAGCAATATGGAATATAGAATACAGAAAATTATAAAAAATATGGACTATAGAAAACGTCATTGAATATAAGATACAGACAATGGAATATAGAAATATATAGAATTTAGAATATAGAATATAAAATATAGAAAAAATACATGATATAGAGAAGATACATTATAGAATATAGATTATGGAATATAGAATGTAAAATACAGAATATACAATCTAGAAGAATATATGATACAAACTATAGAAGAATATAGTGTATAAAAATAGAATGTAGAATATAATATCGACTACAGAAAATTATATAGAAAAATATAGAACATAGAAAAAGAACACTGAACATAGAACACAGAGTATTGAATATAGAATGTAGAAAATATAGAGCATGGGAAAATATGGAATACAGAACACAGAATGTAGAATACAAAATATAGAATATAAAATAAAGTATAAAGAACACAGAATATAGAAGAATATAGATTACAGAATATAGAAGATAACGGAATATAGAATGTAAAATACAGATTCTACAATAGAGACGAATATAGAATAAAGAAGGAAGAATGTAGAGAATGGAATATAGAATACAGAAAAATATAGTATATAGAAAAATATAGAATATAGAAGATTATGGAAGAACATAGCATATAAAATTTAGAATGTAGACTACAGAACATAAATATAGAAGAATGAAAAATATAGAATGAAGAATATGGAATCTAGAATATAGAAGAATATTGTATTTAGAATATAGAATATACAAAAATATAGAATATAGAAGAACATAGATTATAGAATATAGAGAATTTGAAATATAGAATATGGAACATAGAACACTGAGGATAGAATACAGAATACAAAAGAACTTTGAAAATAGAAGAATATAATGTATAGAGGATTTGGAATAAAGACGAATATAAAATATATATTATAGAGGAATATAGCATAAAGAATACAGAATATAGAAGAAAATAGAATATAAATTTAGAACATAGAATACAGAAGAATATAAAATGTACAAAGTAGAATACAGAATATAGAATGAGGAATTTAGGAGAATATAGATTATAGAATGTAGAAGATTATAAATTACACAATATAGAAGATTATGGAATATAGAATGTCGAATGTAAAATACAGAATATAGAAGAATATAGAATACAGAAAATAGAAGAATATAGAAAGTCGAATACAGTATAAAGAATATGGAAGATAGAATACACAAAATATAGTATATGTATAAATATAGAAAATAGAAGATTGAATATAGAACATAGATATAGAAAAATGCAGAATCTAGAATATAGAATCTAGAAGAATATAAAATGTAAAATATAGAATACAGAATGTAGAATATACAATATGGAATACAAAATACAGAAGAATAGAGTATAGAGAAAAATATAGAATATAGAACATAGAACATCGAATATACTACAGAGAGTATGGAATATAGGATATAGGAAAATATAGAATATAGAAGAACATAGAATTTAGAATATAGAAGAATTTGGAATATAGAATATAGACGGATATAGTATATAGAATATTGAACGTAGAAAACAGAAGATAGAATACAGAATATAAAAGAATATAGAAAATAGTAGAATATAGAATATACCAGAATATGGAATATGGAAGAATATAAACAAGAATATAGATTATAGAATATACATTACAGAGGAATATAGAACACAGAATATAGAAGAATACCTAATATAAGTTCAGAATATAGAATTCTAGAAGGCTTTTGAAGAAAATACAAGAAAAAGAAGATAGTAGAATGTAGAATACAGAAGATTGAAGAACACAAAATATGGAAGAATAGAGAATATAGAAGAATTAGAATACAGACTACGGAAGACTATAGAATATACATTATAGAAGAATACACACAATAGAAGAATATACAAGACAGAATATAGATTATAGAAGAACATAGAATGCAGAATTTAGAATATAGAAAATTATGGAAGAGAGAATGTAAAATAGAGAAGAACATAGAATACAGAATAGAGAATAATAAACAATGTAGAATATAGAATATGGAACATAGAATATACCATCCGGAAAAACATAGTATACAGAAAAATACAGAATATACAACATTAAACTTTGAATATACAATACAGAGTATGGAATATGGAACCTAGAATATGGAAAAATATAGAAATAGAATATAGAAGAATTTAAAATGTAGAATATAGAATATGGACGGCAGGATATAGAGGAATATAGTATATAGAAGAACATAGAACATAGAAGATCCAATAGAGAATATAAAAGAAAAAAGAATATAGAGTATAGAAGAGTATGGAATGCGGAAAATAGGAGAATGTAGGATATAATTATTGAAGAATATAGAATATTGAAAAAGATAGAATACAGAATATAGGAAAACAGAGCATAAATTTAGAATATAGAAGATATAGGATATAGAATGCAGAATATAGAAGAATAAGGACTATAGATGACAGATTACAGGATATAGAAGACAGAACAGAAAAGGAAATAGAGCATTGACAACTAGGGAATGCAGGGTATAGGATATACACTATTGAAGAATATAGAATAAAGTAGAAGTGTATCGATTACAAAATACAGAAGAATATAGAATGTAGATAGAGATATGGAATAGAGAATATTAGATTACAGAAGAATATAGAATAGAGAGATTAGAAGGTAGACTATAAAATATAAAATAGAATATAGAATTCAGAGAAATTTAGAATGTAAAATGTAGGCTATAGAATATAGAAGAAAATGGAATAAAGAACGTAGAATGGAGAACAAAAAATATGGAATAGAAAATAGAGAAGAATAAAGAATATAGAAAAATTTGGAATATAGAATGTAGACTGTAGAATATTGAATATAGAATTTAGAAAGTACAGTATACAAAATAACAGATAGAAGAATATACATTATAGCACAAGAATATAGAATGTAGAATGAGAATGAAAAAGAGTAGAGAATACAGAACAAAGAATATAGAATGCAGAATGCATAATATACAATATGGAATATAGACTGTAGAATGCAGAAGAATATAGGGTATAAAAATACAGATACAGAAGATAGAATATAGAACATCCAATATGGAATATAGAATACAGAGTATGGGTTAGAGAATATAGAAAAATATAGAATAGAGATAAATATAGAATATAAAATAGAGTACGTACAAAGTAGAATACAGAATACAGACTAAAGAACAGAATAGAGAAGTATATAGATTAAGGAATATAGAAGATTCTGGAATAGAGAATGTAGAAATAAATAGAAGATGGAATATAAGAGAATAAAGAATGTAGAATATAGTTTACAGAATATGTGATATGGAATATAGAATACAGAAAATTATAAAAAATATAGAGTATGGAAAACAACATTGAATATAGAAGACAGACAATGGAGTACAGAAAAATATAGAATTGAGAATGTAGAATACAGAATATAAAATATAAAACAAAAACTACATAATATAGAGATTTTACATTATAGAATATAGAAGATTATGGAATATAGAACGTAGAATGTAAAATACAGAATATACAATATAGAACAATATATGATACAGACTATAGAAGAATATAGAGTAGAGAATGTAGAATATGGAATACAGAAAATTTTATAGAAAAATATAGAATACAAAAAAGAACATTGAATATAAAACACAGAGTATGGAATATAGAATATAGAAAATATTTAAAAAATAGACTATAGAAAAATATAGAATATAGAATGTAGAATACAAAATATAGAATATAAAATAAAGTATAAAGAACACAGAATATAGAAGAATATAGATTATAGAACATAGAAGATAATGGATATAGAATAGAGAATATAAAATCCAGACTATACAATATAGAAGAATAGAGAATAGAGAAAGAATAATGTAGAATATGGAATATAGAATACAGAAAAATATAGTATATAGAAAAATATAGAATATAGAAGAAAATGGAAGAACATAGAATATAGAGCTTAGAAGGTAGAATATAGAATACAGAACATAGAATATAGAAGAAATGAAAATATAGAATGTAGAATATGGAATAGGAAATATTCAATACAGAATATAGAAAAATACTGTATGTAGAAAAATATACAATATAGAACATCGAAGGTAGAATACAGAGTCTGGAATATAGAATATACAAAAATATAGAATATAGAAGATCATAAATATAGAGAATTTAAAATATGGAATATGGAACATAGAACAGTGAAGATAGAATACAGAATATAAAAGAACTTCGAAAATAGAAGAATATAGTGTATAGAGGATTTGGAATAGAGAACAATACAGAATATACATTATAGAATATAGCATAAAGAATACAGAATATAGAGGAAAATAGAATATAAAATTTCGAATATAAAACACAGAAGAATATAAAATGCACAATGTAGAATACAGAATATAGAATGCAAAATATAGAATGAAGAATTTAGGAGAATATAGATTATACAATAGAGAAGATTATAAATGATACAATATTACGGAACATAGAATGTAGAATATAGAATATAGGAGAATATAGAATATGGAATGTAGAAGAATATAGAATGTTGAATATAGTATAAAGAATATACAAAAATATAGTATGTGTAAAATTTAGAAAATAGATTGAATACAGAACATAGAATACAGAAAAATATGGAACCTAGAATACAGAATCCAGAACAAGCTATAATGTAGAATATAGAATAGAGAATGTAGAAAATAGAAGATTTTAGAATATAGAACATAGAGTATACAATATGGAATATGGAATATAGAATACAGAAGAATATAGTCTAGAGAAAAATATAGAACAGAACATCGAATATAGTACAAAGAGTATGGAATATAGGATATAGGAAAATATAGAATATAGAAGAACATAGAATTTAGAATGTGGAATATAGAATATAGAAGAATTTAGAATATGGGATATACAATATAGAAGGATATAGTATATAGAATATTGAACATAGAACACAGAAGATAGAATACAAAATATAAAAGAAGATAGAAAATAGTAGAATATAGAATACGGAACACAGAAGAATACAAACAAGAATATAGATTATAGAATATACATTAGAGAAGAATACAGAATATAGAAAAATATCAAATATAAATTTAGAATATAGAAGAATATAGACTATAGAAGGCTATAGAAAATAAAAGAAAAAGAATATAGTAGAAGGTAGAATACAGAAAATTGAAGAATGCAGAATATGGAAGAATAGAGAATATAGAAGAATTAGAGTATAGAATACAAGAATATAGAATATACTTTATAGAAGAATATACACAATTGAAGACTAAACAATACAGAATCTCGATTATAGAGGAAAATAAATACAGAATTAGAATAGAGAATGTAGAATACAGAATATAAAATATAGAATAAAGTCTAAAGAATATAGAGAATTATGGAATGTAGAATCTAAAATATATAAGAATATAGAATACAGAACGTAGAATGTAGAATATAGCCTATAGAATATACAATATGGAACGTGGAATATACAATACAGAAAAATATGGTACCTAGAAAAATAAAGAATATAGAACATAGAACTTTGAATATACAATATAGAATACAGAGCATGGAATACAGAACTTGGAATATGGAAAAATACAGAAATAGAATATAAAAGATTATAGAACATTGAAGAATATACAATTGTCGAATGTAGAATATAAAATACAGGATATAGAATAAAGAAGAATTTAGAGCGTGGAATTGAGAATATAGACTATAAATTATAGAGACATATAGTATAGAAGAACCTAGAACATAGAAGATACAATGCAGAATATAGAGTATAGAAGAATATGGAATATAGAAAATAGGAGAATGTAGAATATAATTATAGAAAAATATAGAATATGGAAAACTACAGAATACAGAGTATAGCAAAACATAGAGCATAAATTTAGAATATAGAAGATATAGGCTATAGAATACAGAAGATAGAAGAATAAAGAAAGCAGATGACAGACTACAGAATATAGAAGATCGAACGTAGAAGAAAACAGAATATTGACAAATAGGGAATATAGGGTATAGGATATACACTATTGAAGAATATAGAATACAGAATGTAGAAGAATATAGATTACAAAATATAGAGGAAAATAGAATGTAGAATAGAGAATATAGAATACAGAATCTAAGAGAACATTAGATTACAGAAGAATATAGAGATTAGAAGGCAGAATATGCAATAAAAATATAGAATATAGAATTCAGAAAAATTTAGAATACAAAATGTAGGATATAGAAGAAAATGGAATATAGAATGGAGAATGGAGAACATAGACTATGGAATAGAGAATAGAGAAGAATAAAGAATATTGAAAAATTTAGAGTACAGAATGTAGACTGTAGAATATTGAATATAGAATTTAGAACACAGAATATAGAATATAACAGATAGAAGAATATAGATTAAATGTAGAATATAGTTTACAGAATAAGCAATATGGAATATAGAATACAGAAAATTATAAAAAATATGGACTATAGAAAACGTCATTGAATATAAGATACAGACAATGGAATATAGAAATATATAGAATTTAGAATATAGAATATAAAATATAGAAAAAATACATGATATAGAGAAGATACATTATAGAATATAGATTATGGAATATAGAATGTAAAATACAGAATATACAATCTAGAAGAATATATGATACAAACTATAGAAGAATATAGTGTATAAAAATAGAATGTAGAATATAATATCGACTACAGAAAATTATATAGAAAAATATAGAACATAGAAAAAGAACACTGAACATAGAACACAGAGTATTGAATATAGAATGTAGAAAATATAGAGCATGGGAAAATATGGAATACAGAACACAGAATGTAGAATACAAAATATAGAATATAAAATAAAGTATAAAGAACACAGAATATAGAAGAATATAGATTACAGAATATAGAAGATAACGGAATATAGAATGTAAAATACAGATTCTACAATAGAGACGAATATAGAATAAAGAAGGAAGAATGTAGAGAATGGAATATAGAATACAGAAAAATATAGTATATAGAAAAATATAGAATATAGAAGATTATGGAAGAACATAGCATATAAAATTTAGAATGTAGACTACAGAACATAAATATAGAAGAATGAAAAATATAGAATGAAGAATATGGAATCTAGAATATAGAAGAATATTGTATTTAGAATATAGAATATACAAAAATATAGAATATAGAAGAACATAGATTATAGAATATAGAGAATTTGAAATATAGAATATGGAACATAGAACACTGAGGATAGAATACAGAATACAAAAGAACTTTGAAAATAGAAGAATATAATGTATAGAGGATTTGGAATAAAGACGAATATAAAATATATATTATAGAGGAATATAGCATAAAGAATACAGAATATAGAAGAAAATAGAATATAAATTTAGAACATAGAATACAGAAGAATATAAAATGTACAAAGTAGAATACAGAATATAGAATGAGGAATTTAGGAGAATATAGATTATAGAATGTAGAAGATTATAAATTACACAATATAGAAGATTATGGAATATAGAATGTCGAATGTAAAATACAGAATATAGAAGAATATAGAATACAGAAAATAGAAGAATATAGAAAGTCGAATACAGTATAAAGAATATGGAAGATAGAATACACAAAATATAGTATATGTATAAATATAGAAAATAGAAGATTGAATATAGAACATAGATATAGAAAAATGCAGAATCTAGAATATAGAATCTAGAAGAATATAAAATGTAAAATATAGAATACAGAATGTAGAATATACAATATGGAATACAAAATACAGAAGAATAGAGTATAGAGAAAAATATAGAATATAGAACATAGAACATCGAATATACTACAGAGAGTATGGAATATAGGATATAGGAAAATATAGAATATAGAAGAACATAGAATTTAGAATATAGAAGAATTTGGAATATAGAATATAGACGGATATAGTATATAGAATATTGAACGTAGAAAACAGAAGATAGAATACAGAATATAAAAGAATATAGAAAATAGTAGAATATAGAATATACCAGAATATGGAATATGGAAGAATATAAACAAGAATATAGATTATAGAATATACATTACAGAGGAATATAGAACACAGAATATAGAAGAATACCTAATATAAGTTCAGAATATAGAATTCTAGAAGGCTTTTGAAGAAAATACAAGAAAAAGAAGATAGTAGAATGTAGAATACAGAAGATTGAAGAACACAAAATATGGAAGAATAGAGAATATAGAAGAATTAGAATACAGACTACGGAAGACTATAGAATATACATTATAGAAGAATACACACAATAGAAGAATATACAAGACAGAATATAGATTATAGAAGAACATAGAATGCAGAATTTAGAATATAGAAAATTATGGAAGAGAGAATGTAAAATAGAGAAGAACATAGAATACAGAATAGAGAATAATAAACAATGTAGAATATAGAATATGGAACATAGAATATACCATCCGGAAAAACATAGTATACAGAAAAATACAGAATATACAACATTAAACTTTGAATATACAATACAGAGTATGGAATATGGAACCTAGAATATGGAAAAATATAGAAATAGAATATAGAAGAATTTAAAATGTAGAATATAGAATATGGACGGCAGGATATAGAGGAATATAGTATATAGAAGAACATAGAACATAGAAGATCCAATAGAGAATATAAAAGAAAAAAGAATATAGAGTATAGAAGAGTATGGAATGCGGAAAATAGGAGAATGTAGGATATAATTATTGAAGAATATAGAATATTGAAAAAGATAGAATACAGAATATAGGAAAACAGAGCATAAATTTAGAATATAGAAGATATAGGATATAGAATGCAGAATATAGAAGAATAAGGACTATAGATGACAGATTACAGGATATAGAAGACAGAACAGAAAAGGAAATAGAGCATTGACAACTAGGGAATGCAGGGTATAGGATATACACTATTGAAGAATATAGAATAAAGTAGAAGTGTATCGATTACAAAATACAGAAGAATATAGAATGTAGATAGAGATATGGAATAGAGAATATTAGATTACAGAAGAATATAGAATAGAGAGATTAGAAGGTAGACTATAAAATATAAAATAGAATATAGAATTCAGAGAAATTTAGAATGTAAAATGTAGGCTATAGAATATAGAAGAAAATGGAATAAAGAACGTAGAATGGAGAACAAAAAATATGGAATAGAAAATAGAGAAGAATAAAGAATATAGAAAAATTTGGAATATAGAATGTAGACTGTAGAATATTGAATATAGAATTTAGAAAGTACAGTATACAAAATAACAGATAGAAGAATATACATTATAGCACAAGAATATAGAATGTAGAATGAGAATGAAAAAGAGTAGAGAATACAGAACAAAGAATATAGAATGCAGAATGCATAATATACAATATGGAATATAGACTGTAGAATGCAGAAGAATATAGGGTATAAAAATACAGATACAGAAGATAGAATATAGAACATCCAATATGGAATATAGAATACAGAGTATGGGTTAGAGAATATAGAAAAATATAGAATAGAGATAAATATAGAATATAAAATAGAGTACGTACAAAGTAGAATACAGAATACAGACTAAAGAACAGAATAGAGAAGTATATAGATTAAGGAATATAGAAGATTCTGGAATAGAGAATGTAGAAATAAATAGAAGATGGAATATAAGAGAATAAAGAATGTAGAATATAGTTTACAGAATATGTGATATGGAATATAGAATACAGAAAATTATAAAAAATATAGAGTATGGAAAACAACATTGAATATAGAAGACAGACAATGGAGTACAGAAAAATATAGAATTGAGAATGTAGAATACAGAATATAAAATATAAAACAAAAACTACATAATATAGAGATTTTACATTATAGAATATAGAAGATTATGGAATATAGAACGTAGAATGTAAAATACAGAATATACAATATAGAACAATATATGATACAGACTATAGAAGAATATAGAGTAGAGAATGTAGAATATGGAATACAGAAAATTTTATAGAAAAATATAGAATACAAAAAAGAACATTGAATATAAAACACAGAGTATGGAATATAGAATATAGAAAATATTTAAAAAATAGACTATAGAAAAATATAGAATATAGAATGTAGAATACAAAATATAGAATATAAAATAAAGTATAAAGAACACAGAATATAGAAGAATATAGATTATAGAACATAGAAGATAATGGATATAGAATAGAGAATATAAAATCCAGACTATACAATATAGAAGAATAGAGAATAGAGAAAGAATAATGTAGAATATGGAATATAGAATACAGAAAAATATAGTATATAGAAAAATATAGAATATAGAAGAAAATGGAAGAACATAGAATATAGAGCTTAGAAGGTAGAATATAGAATACAGAACATAGAATATAGAAGAAATGAAAATATAGAATGTAGAATATGGAATAGGAAATATTCAATACAGAATATAGAAAAATACTGTATGTAGAAAAATATACAATATAGAACATCGAAGGTAGAATACAGAGTCTGGAATATAGAATATACAAAAATATAGAATATAGAAGATCATAAATATAGAGAATTTAAAATATGGAATATGGAACATAGAACAGTGAAGATAGAATACAGAATATAAAAGAACTTCGAAAATAGAAGAATATAGTGTATAGAGGATTTGGAATAGAGAACAATACAGAATATACATTATAGAATATAGCATAAAGAATACAGAATATAGAGGAAAATAGAATATAAAATTTCGAATATAAAACACAGAAGAATATAAAATGCACAATGTAGAATACAGAATATAGAATGCAAAATATAGAATGAAGAATTTAGGCGAATATAGATTATACAATAGAGAAGATTATAAATGATACAATATTACGGAACATAGAATGTAGAATATAGAATATAGGAGAATATAGAATATGGAATGTAGAAGAATATAGAATGTTGAATATAGTATAAAGAATATACAAAAATATAGTATGTGTAAAATTTAGAAAATAGATTGAATACAGAACATAGAATACAGAAAAATATGGAACCTAGAATACAGAATCCAGAACAAGCTATAATGTAGAATATAGAATAGAGAATGTAGAAAATAGAAGATTTTAGAATATAGAACATAGAGTATACAATATGGAATATGGAATATAGAATACAGAAGAATATAGTCTAGAGAAAAATATAGAACAGAACATCGAATATAGTACAAAGAGTATGGAATATAGGATATAGGAAAATATAGAATATAGAAGAACATAGAATTTAGAATGTGGAATATAGAATATAGAAGAATTTAGAATATGGGATATACAATATAGAAGGATATAGTATATAGAATATTGAACATAGAACACAGAAGATAGAATACAAAATATAAAAGAAGATAGAAAATAGTAGAATATAGAATACGGAACACAGAAGAATACAAACAAGAATATAGATTATAGAATATACATTAGAGAAGAATACAGAATATAGAAAAATATCAAATATAAATTTAGAATATAGAAGAATATAGACTATAGAAGGCTATAGAAAATAAAAGAAAAAGAATATAGTAGAAGGTAGAATACAGAAAATTGAAGAATGCAGAATATGGAAGAATAGAGAATATAGAAGAATTAGAGTATAGAATACAAGAATATAGAATATACTTTATAGAAGAATATACACAATTGAAGACTAAACAATACAGAATCTCGATTATAGAGGAAAATAAATACAGAATTAGAATAGAGAATGTAGAATACAGAATATAAAATATAGAATAAAGTCTAAAGAATATAGAGAATTATGGAATGTAGAATCTAAAATATATAAGAATATAGAATACAGAACGTAGAATGTAGAATATAGCCTATAGAATATACAATATGGAACGTGGAATATACAATACAGAAAAATATGGTACCTAGAAAAATAAAGAATATAGAACATAGAACTTTGAATATACAATATAGAATACAGAGCATGGAATACAGAACTTGGAATATGGAAAAATACAGAAATAGAATATAAAAGATTATAGAACATTGAAGAATATACAATTGTCGAATGTAGAATATAAAATACAGGATATAGAATAAAGAAGAATTTAGAGCGTGGAATTGAGAATATAGACTATAAATTATAGAGACATATAGTATAGAAGAACCTAGAACATAGAAGATACAATGCAGAATATAGAGTATAGAAGAATATGGAATATAGAAAATAGGAGAATGTAGAATATAATTATAGAAAAATATAGAATATGGAAAACTACAGAATACAGAGTATAGCAAAACATAGAGCATAAATTTAGAATATAGAAGATATAGGCTATAGAATACAGAAGATAGAAGAATAAAGAAAGCAGATGACAGACTACAGAATATAGAAGATCGAACGTAGAAGAAAACAGAATATTGACAAATAGGGAATATAGGGTATAGGATATACACTATTGAAGAATATAGAATACAGAATGTAGAAGAATATAGATTACAAAATATAGAGGAAAATAGAATGTAGAATAGAGAATATAGAATACAGAATCTAAGAGAACATTAGATTACAGAAGAATATAGAGATTAGAAGGCAGAATATGCAATAAAAATATAGAATATAGAATTCAGAAAAATTTAGAATACAAAATGTAGGATATAGAAGAAAATGGAATATAGAATGGAGAATGGAGAACATAGACTATGGAATAGAGAATAGAGAAGAATAAAGAATATTGAAAAATTTAGAGTACAGAATGTAGACTGTAGAATATTGAATATAGAATTTAGAACACAGAATATAGAATATAACAGATAGAAGAATATAGATTAAATGTAGAATATAGTTTACAGAATAAGCAATATGGAATATAGAATACAGAAAATTATAAAAAATATGGACTATAGAAAACGTCATTGAATATAAGATACAGACAATGGAATATAGAAATATATAGAATTTAGAATATAGAATATAAAATATAGAAAAAATACATGATATAGAGAAGATACATTATAGAATATAGATTATGGAATATAGAATGTAAAATACAGAATATACAATCTAGAAGAATATATGATACAAACTATAGAAGAATATAGTGTATAAAAATAGAATGTAGAATATAATATCGACTACAGAAAATTATATAGAAAAATATAGAACATAGAAAAAGAACACTGAACATAGAACACAGAGTATTGAATATAGAATGTAGAAAATATAGAGCATGGGAAAATATGGAATACAGAACACAGAATGTAGAATACAAAATATAGAATATAAAATAAAGTATAAAGAACACAGAATATAGAAGAATATAGATTACAGAATATAGAAGATAACGGAATATAGAATGTAAAATACAGATTCTACAATAGAGACGAATATAGAATAAAGAAGGAAGAATGTAGAGAATGGAATATAGAATACAGAAAAATATAGTATATAGAAAAATATAGAATATAGAAGATTATGGAAGAACATAGCATATAAAATTTAGAATGTAGACTACAGAACATAAATATAGAAGAATGAAAAATATAGAATGAAGAATATGGAATCTAGAATATAGAAGAATATTGTATTTAGAATATAGAATATACAAAAATATAGAATATAGAAGAACATAGATTATAGAATATAGAGAATTTGAAATATAGAATATGGAACATAGAACACTGAGGATAGAATACAGAATACAAAAGAACTTTGAAAATAGAAGAATATAATGTATAGAGGATTTGGAATAAAGACGAATATAAAATATATATTATAGAGGAATATAGCATAAAGAATACAGAATATAGAAGAAAATAGAATATAAATTTAGAACATAGAATACAGAAGAATATAAAATGTACAAAGTAGAATACAGAATATAGAATGAGGAATTTAGGAGAATATAGATTATAGAATGTAGAAGATTATAAATTACACAATATAGAAGATTATGGAATATAGAATGTCGAATGTAAAATACAGAATATAGAAGAATATAGAATACAGAAAATAGAAGAATATAGAAAGTCGAATACAGTATAAAGAATATGGAAGATAGAATACACAAAATATAGTATATGTATAAATATAGAAAATAGAAGATTGAATATAGAACATAGATATAGAAAAATGCAGAATCTAGAATATAGAATCTAGAAGAATATAAAATGTAAAATATAGAATACAGAATGTAGAATATACAATATGGAATACAAAATACAGAAGAATAGAGTATAGAGAAAAATATAGAATATAGAACATAGAACATCGAATATACTACAGAGAGTATGGAATATAGGATATAGGAAAATATAGAATATAGAAGAACATAGAATTTAGAATATAGAAGAATTTGGAATATAGAATATAGACGGATATAGTATATAGAATATTGAACGTAGAAAACAGAAGATAGAATACAGAATATAAAAGAATATAGAAAATAGTAGAATATAGAATATACCAGAATATGGAATATGGAAGAATATAAACAAGAATATAGATTATAGAATATACATTACAGAGGAATATAGAACACAGAATATAGAAGAATACCTAATATAAGTTCAGAATATAGAATTCTAGAAGGCTTTTGAAGAAAATACAAGAAAAAGAAGATAGTAGAATGTAGAATACAGAAGATTGAAGAACACAAAATATGGAAGAATAGAGAATATAGAAGAATTAGAATACAGACTACGGAAGACTATAGAATATACATTATAGAAGAATACACACAATAGAAGAATATACAAGACAGAATATAGATTATAGAAGAACATAGAATGCAGAATTTAGAATATAGAAAATTATGGAAGAGAGAATGTAAAATAGAGAAGAACATAGAATACAGAATAGAGAATAATAAACAATGTAGAATATAGAATATGGAACATAGAATATACCATCCGGAAAAACATAGTATACAGAAAAATACAGAATATACAACATTAAACTTTGAATATACAATACAGAGTATGGAATATGGAACCTAGAATATGGAAAAATATAGAAATAGAATATAGAAGAATTTAAAATGTAGAATATAGAATATGGACGGCAGGATATAGAGGAATATAGTATATAGAAGAACATAGAACATAGAAGATCCAATAGAGAATATAAAAGAAAAAAGAATATAGAGTATAGAAGAGTATGGAATGCGGAAAATAGGAGAATGTAGGATATAATTATTGAAGAATATAGAATATTGAAAAAGATAGAATACAGAATATAGGAAAACAGAGCATAAATTTAGAATATAGAAGATATAGGATATAGAATGCAGAATATAGAAGAATAAGGACTATAGATGACAGATTACAGGATATAGAAGACAGAACAGAAAAGGAAATAGAGCATTGACAACTAGGGAATGCAGGGTATAGGATATACACTATTGAAGAATATAGAATAAAGTAGAAGTGTATCGATTACAAAATACAGAAGAATATAGAATGTAGATAGAGATATGGAATAGAGAATATTAGATTACAGAAGAATATAGAATAGAGAGATTAGAAGGTAGACTATAAAATATAAAATAGAATATAGAATTCAGAGAAATTTAGAATGTAAAATGTAGGCTATAGAATATAGAAGAAAATGGAATAAAGAACGTAGAATGGAGAACAAAAAATATGGAATAGAAAATAGAGAAGAATAAAGAATATAGAAAAATTTGGAATATAGAATGTAGACTGTAGAATATTGAATATAGAATTTAGAAAGTACAGTATACAAAATAACAGATAGAAGAATATACATTATAGCACAAGAATATAGAATGTAGAATGAGAATGAAAAAGAGTAGAGAATACAGAACAAAGAATATAGAATGCAGAATGCATAATATACAATATGGAATATAGACTGTAGAATGCAGAAGAATATAGGGTATAAAAATACAGATACAGAAGATAGAATATAGAACATCCAATATGGAATATAGAATACAGAGTATGGGTTAGAGAATATAGAAAAATATAGAATAGAGATAAATATAGAATATAAAATAGAGTACGTACAAAGTAGAATACAGAATACAGACTAAAGAACAGAATAGAGAAGTATATAGATTAAGGAATATAGAAGATTCTGGAATAGAGAATGTAGAAATAAATAGAAGATGGAATATAAGAGAATAAAGAATGTAGAATATAGTTTACAGAATATGTGATATGGAATATAGAATACAGAAAATTATAAAAAATATAGAGTATGGAAAACAACATTGAATATAGAAGACAGACAATGGAGTACAGAAAAATATAGAATTGAGAATGTAGAATACAGAATATAAAATATAAAACAAAAACTACATAATATAGAGATTTTACATTATAGAATATAGAAGATTATGGAATATAGAACGTAGAATGTAAAATACAGAATATACAATATAGAACAATATATGATACAGACTATAGAAGAATATAGAGTAGAGAATGTAGAATATGGAATACAGAAAATTTTATAGAAAAATATAGAATACAAAAAAGAACATTGAATATAAAACACAGAGTATGGAATATAGAATATAGAAAATATTTAAAAAATAGACTATAGAAAAATATAGAATATAGAATGTAGAATACAAAATATAGAATATAAAATAAAGTATAAAGAACACAGAATATAGAAGAATATAGATTATAGAACATAGAAGATAATGGATATAGAATAGAGAATATAAAATCCAGACTATACAATATAGAAGAATAGAGAATAGAGAAAGAATAATGTAGAATATGGAATATAGAATACAGAAAAATATAGTATATAGAAAAATATAGAATATAGAAGAAAATGGAAGAACATAGAATATAGAGCTTAGAAGGTAGAATATAGAATACAGAACATAGAATATAGAAGAAATGAAAATATAGAATGTAGAATATGGAATAGGAAATATTCAATACAGAATATAGAAAAATACTGTATGTAGAAAAATATACAATATAGAACATCGAAGGTAGAATACAGAGTCTGGAATATAGAATATACAAAAATATAGAATATAGAAGATCATAAATATAGAGAATTTAAAATATGGAATATGGAACATAGAACAGTGAAGATAGAATACAGAATATAAAAGAACTTCGAAAATAGAAGAATATAGTGTATAGAGGATTTGGAATAGAGAACAATACAGAATATACATTATAGAATATAGCATAAAGAATACAGAATATAGAGGAAAATAGAATATAAAATTTCGAATATAAAACACAGAAGAATATAAAATGCACAATGTAGAATACAGAATATAGAATGCAAAATATAGAATGAAGAATTTAGGCGAATATAGATTATACAATAGAGAAGATTATAAATGATACAATATTACGGAACATAGAATGTAGAATATAGAATATAGGAGAATATAGAATATGGAATGTAGAAGAATATAGAATGTTGAATATAGTATAAAGAATATACAAAAATATAGTATGTGTAAAATTTAGAAAATAGATTGAATACAGAACATAGAATACAGAAAAATATGGAACCTAGAATACAGAATCCAGAACAAGCTATAATGTAGAATATAGAATAGAGAATGTAGAAAATAGAAGATTTTAGAATATAGAACATAGAGTATACAATATGGAATATGGAATATAGAATACAGAAGAATATAGTCTAGAGAAAAATATAGAACAGAACATCGAATATAGTACAAAGAGTATGGAATATAGGATATAGGAAAATATAGAATATAGAAGAACATAGAATTTAGAATGTGGAATATAGAATATAGAAGAATTTAGAATATGGGATATACAATATAGAAGGATATAGTATATAGAATATTGAACATAGAACACAGAAGATAGAATACAAAATATAAAAGAAGATAGAAAATAGTAGAATATAGAATACGGAACACAGAAGAATACAAACAAGAATATAGATTATAGAATATACATTAGAGAAGAATACAGAATATAGAAAAATATCAAATATAAATTTAGAATATAGAAGAATATAGACTATAGAAGGCTATAGAAAATAAAAGAAAAAGAATATAGTAGAAGGTAGAATACAGAAAATTGAAGAATGCAGAATATGGAAGAATAGAGAATATAGAAGAATTAGAGTATAGAATACAAGAATATAGAATATACTTTATAGAAGAATATACACAATTGAAGACTAAACAATACAGAATCTCGATTATAGAGGAAAATAAATACAGAATTAGAATAGAGAATGTAGAATACAGAATATAAAATATAGAATAAAGTCTAAAGAATATAGAGAATTATGGAATGTAGAATCTAAAATATATAAGAATATAGAATACAGAACGTAGAATGTAGAATATAGCCTATAGAATATACAATATGGAACGTGGAATATACAATACAGAAAAATATGGTACCTAGAAAAATAAAGAATATAGAACATAGAACTTTGAATATACAATATAGAATACAGAGCATGGAATACAGAACTTGGAATATGGAAAAATACAGAAATAGAATATAAAAGATTATAGAACATTGAAGAATATACAATTGTCGAATGTAGAATATAAAATACAGGATATAGAATAAAGAAGAATTTAGAGCGTGGAATTGAGAATATAGACTATAAATTATAGAGACATATAGTATAGAAGAACCTAGAACATAGAAGATACAATGCAGAATATAGAGTATAGAAGAATATGGAATATAGAAAATAGGAGAATGTAGAATATAATTATAGAAAAATATAGAATATGGAAAACTACAGAATACAGAGTATAGCAAAACATAGAGCATAAATTTAGAATATAGAAGATATAGGCTATAGAATACAGAAGATAGAAGAATAAAGAAAGCAGATGACAGACTACAGAATATAGAAGATCGAACGTAGAAGAAAACAGAATATTGACAAATAGGGAATATAGGGTATAGGATATACACTATTGAAGAATATAGAATACAGAATGTAGAAGAATATAGATTACAAAATATAGAGGAAAATAGAATGTAGAATAGAGAATATAGAATACAGAATCTAAGAGAACATTAGATTACAGAAGAATATAGAGATTAGAAGGCAGAATATGCAATAAAAATATAGAATATAGAATTCAGAAAAATTTAGAATACAAAATGTAGGATATAGAAGAAAATGGAATATAGAATGGAGAATGGAGAACATAGACTATGGAATAGAGAATAGAGAAGAATAAAGAATATTGAAAAATTTAGAGTACAGAATGTAGACTGTAGAATATTGAATATAGAATTTAGAACACAGAATATAGAATATAACAGATAGAAGAATATAGATTAAATGTAGAATATAGTTTACAGAATAAGCAATATGGAATATAGAATACAGAAAATTATAAAAAATATGGAATATAGAAAACGTCATTGAATATAAGATACAGACAATGGAATATAGAAATATATAGAATTTAGAATGTAGAATATAAAATATAGAAAAAATACATGATATAGAGAAGATACATTATAGAATATAGATTATGGAATATAGAATGTAAAATACAGAATATACAATCTAGAAGAATATATGATACAAACTATAGAAGAATATAGTGTATAAAAATAGAATGTAGAATATAATATCGACTACAGAAAATTATATAGAAAAATATAGAACATAGAAAAAGAACACTGAACATAGAACACAGAGTATTGAATATAGAATGTAGAAAATATAGAGCATGGGAAAATATGGAATACAGAACACAGAATGTAGAATACAAAATATAGAATATAAAATAAAGTATAAAGAACACAGAATATAGAAGAATATAGATTACAGAATATAGAAGATAACGGAATATAGAATGTAAAATACAGATTCTACAATAGAGACGAATATAGAATAAAGAAGGAAGAATGTAGAGAATGGAATATAGAATACAGAAAAATATAGTATATAGAAAAATATAGAATATAGAAGATTATGGAAGAACATAGCATATAAAATTTAGAATGTAGACTACAGAACATAAATATAGAAGAATGAAAAATATAGAATGAAGAATATGGAATCTAGAATATAGAAGAATATTGTATTTAGAATATAGAATATACAAAAATATAGAATATAGAAGAACATAGATTATAGAATATAGAGAATTTGAAATATAGAATATGGAACATAGAACACTGAGGATAGAATACAGAATACAAAAGAACTTTGAAAATAGAAGAATATAATGTATAGAGGATTTGGAATAAAGACGAATATAAAATATATATTATAGAGGAATATAGCATAAAGAATACAGAATATAGAAGAAAATAGAATATAAATTTAGAACATAGAATACAGAAGAATATAAAATGTACAAAGTAGAATACAGAATATAGAATGAGGAATTTAGGAGAATATAGATTATAGAATGTAGAAGATTATAAATTACACAATATAGAAGATTATGGAATATAGAATGTCGAATGTAAAATACAGAATATAGAAGAATATAGAATACAGAAAATAGAAGAATATAGAAAGTCGAATACAGTATAAAGAATATGGAAGATAGAATACACAAAATATAGTATATGTATAAATATAGAAAATAGAAGATTGAATATAGAACATAGATATAGAAAAATGCAGAATCTAGAATATAGAATCTAGAAGAATATAAAATGTAAAATATAGAATACAGAATGTAGAATATACAATATGGAATACAAAATACAGAAGAATAGAGTATAGAGAAAAATATAGAATATAGAACATAGAACATCGAATATACTACAGAGAGTATGGAATATAGGATATAGGAAAATATAGAATATAGAAGAACATAGAATTTAGAATATAGAAGAATTTGGAATATAGAATATAGACGGATATAGTATATAGAATATTGAACGTAGAAAACAGAAGATAGAATACAGAATATAAAAGAATATAGAAAATAGTAGAATATAGAATATACCAGAATATGGAATATGGAAGAATATAAACAAGAATATAGATTATAGAATATACATTACAGAGGAATATAGAACACAGAATATAGAAGAATACCTAATATAAGTTCAGAATATAGAATTCTAGAAGGCTTTTGAAGAAAATACAAGAAAAAGAAGATAGTAGAATGTAGAATACAGAAGATTGAAGAACACAAAATATGGAAGAATAGAGAATATAGAAGAATTAGAATACAGACTACGGAAGACTATAGAATATACATTATAGAAGAATACACACAATAGAAGAATATACAAGACAGAATATAGATTATAGAAGAACATAGAATGCAGAATTTAGAATATAGAAAATTATGGAAGAGAGAATGTAAAATAGAGAAGAACATAGAATACAGAATAGAGAATAATAAACAATGTAGAATATAGAATATGGAACATAGAATATACCATCCGGAAAAACATAGTATACAGAAAAATACAGAATATACAACATTAAACTTTGAATATACAATACAGAGTATGGAATATGGAACCTAGAATATGGAAAAATATAGAAATAGAATATAGAAGAATTTAAAATGTAGAATATAGAATATGGACGGCAGGATATAGAGGAATATAGTATATAGAAGAACATAGAACATAGAAGATCCAATAGAGAATATAAAAGAAAAAAGAATATAGAGTATAGAAGAGTATGGAATGCGGAAAATAGGAGAATGTAGGATATAATTATTGAAGAATATAGAATATTGAAAAAGATAGAATACAGAATATAGGAAAACAGAGCATAAATTTAGAATATAGAAGATATAGGATATAGAATGCAGAATATAGAAGAATAAGGACTATAGATGACAGATTACAGGATATAGAAGACAGAACAGAAAAGGAAATAGAGCATTGACAACTAGGGAATGCAGGGTATAGGATATACACTATTGAAGAATATAGAATAAAGTAGAAGTGTATCGATTACAAAATACAGAAGAATATAGAATGTAGATAGAGATATGGAATAGAGAATATTAGATTACAGAAGAATATAGAATAGAGAGATTAGAAGGTAGACTATAAAATATAAAATAGAATATAGAATTCAGAGAAATTTAGAATGTAAAATGTAGGCTATAGAATATAGAAGAAAATGGAATAAAGAACGTAGAATGGAGAACAAAAAATATGGAATAGAAAATAGAGAAGAATAAAGAATATAGAAAAATTTGGAATATAGAATGTAGACTGTAGAATATTGAATATAGAATTTAGAAAGTACAGTATACAAAATAACAGATAGAAGAATATACATTATAGCACAAGAATATAGAATGTAGAATGAGAATGAAAAAGAGTAGAGAATACAGAACAAAGAATATAGAATGCAGAATGCATAATATACAATATGGAATATAGACTGTAGAATGCAGAAGAATATAGGGTATAAAAATACAGATACAGAAGATAGAATATAGAACATCCAATATGGAATATAGAATACAGAGTATGGGTTAGAGAATATAGAAAAATATAGAATAGAGATAAATATAGAATATAAAATAGAGTACGTACAAAGTAGAATACAGAATACAGACTAAAGAACAGAATAGAGAAGTATATAGATTAAGGAATATAGAAGATTCTGGAATAGAGAATGTAGAAATAAATAGAAGATGGAATATAAGAGAATAAAGAATGTAGAATATAGTTTACAGAATATGTGATATGGAATATAGAATACAGAAAATTATAAAAAATATAGAGTATGGAAAACAACATTGAATATAGAAGACAGACAATGGAGTACAGAAAAATATAGAATTGAGAATGTAGAATACAGAATATAAAATATAAAACAAAAACTACATAATATAGAGATTTTACATTATAGAATATAGAAGATTATGGAATATAGAACGTAGAATGTAAAATACAGAATATACAATATAGAACAATATATGATACAGACTATAGAAGAATATAGAGTAGAGAATGTAGAATATGGAATACAGAAAATTTTATAGAAAAATATAGAATACAAAAAAGAACATTGAATATAAAACACAGAGTATGGAATATAGAATATAGAAAATATTTAAAAAATAGACTATAGAAAAATATAGAATATAGAATGTAGAATACAAAATATAGAATATAAAATAAAGTATAAAGAACACAGAATATAGAAGAATATAGATTATAGAACATAGAAGATAATGGATATAGAATAGAGAATATAAAATCCAGACTATACAATATAGAAGAATAGAGAATAGAGAAAGAATAATGTAGAATATGGAATATAGAATACAGAAAAATATAGTATATAGAAAAATATAGAATATAGAAGAAAATGGAAGAACATAGAATATAGAGCTTAGAAGGTAGAATATAGAATACAGAACATAGAATATAGAAGAAATGAAAATATAGAATGTAGAATATGGAATAGGAAATATTCAATACAGAATATAGAAAAATACTGTATGTAGAAAAATATACAATATAGAACATCGAAGGTAGAATACAGAGTCTGGAATATAGAATATACAAAAATATAGAATATAGAAGATCATAAATATAGAGAATTTAAAATATGGAATATGGAACATAGAACAGTGAAGATAGAATACAGAATATAAAAGAACTTCGAAAATAGAAGAATATAGTGTATAGAGGATTTGGAATAGAGAACAATACAGAATATACATTATAGAATATAGCATAAAGAATACAGAATATAGAGGAAAATAGAATATAAAATTTCGAATATAAAACACAGAAGAATATAAAATGCACAATGTAGAATACAGAATATAGAATGCAAAATATAGAATGAAGAATTTAGGCGAATATAGATTATACAATAGAGAAGATTATAAATGATACAATATTACGGAACATAGAATGTAGAATATAGAATATAGGAGAATATAGAATATGGAATGTAGAAGAATATAGAATGTTGAATATAGTATAAAGAATATACAAAAATATAGTATGTGTAAAATTTAGAAAATAGATTGAATACAGAACATAGAATACAGAAAAATATGGAACCTAGAATACAGAATCCAGAACAAGCTATAATGTAGAATATAGAATAGAGAATGTAGAAAATAGAAGATTTTAGAATATAGAACATAGAGTATACAATATGGAATATGGAATATAGAATACAGAAGAATATAGTCTAGAGAAAAATATAGAACAGAACATCGAATATAGTACAAAGAGTATGGAATATAGGATATAGGAAAATATAGAATATAGAAGAACATAGAATTTAGAATGTGGAATATAGAATATAGAAGAATTTAGAATATGGGATATACAATATAGAAGGATATAGTATATAGAATATTGAACATAGAACACAGAAGATAGAATACAAAATATAAAAGAAGATAGAAAATAGTAGAATATAGAATACGGAACACAGAAGAATACAAACAAGAATATAGATTATAGAATATACATTAGAGAAGAATACAGAATATAGAAAAATATCAAATATAAATTTAGAATATAGAAGAATATAGACTATAGAAGGCTATAGAAATAAAAGAAAAAGAAGATAGTAGAAGGTAGAATACAGAAAATTGAAGAATGCAGAATATGGAAGAATAGAGAATATAGAAGAATTAGAGTATAGAATACAAGAATATAGAATATACTTTATAGAAGAATATACACAATTGAAGACTAAACAATACAGAATCTCGATTATAGAGGAAAATAAATACAGAATTAGAATAGAGAATGTAGAATACAGAATATAAAATATAGAATAAAGTCTAAAGAATATAGAGAATTATGGAATGTAGAATCTAAAATATATAAGAATATAGAATACAGAACGTAGAATGTAGAATATAGCCTATAGAATATACAATATGGAACGTGGAATATACAATACAGAAAAAATATGGTACCTAGAAAAATAAAGAATATAGAACATAGAACTTTGAATATACAATATAGAATACAGAGCATGGAATACAGAACTTGGAATATGGAAAAATACAGAAATAGAATATAAAAGATTATAGAACATTGAAGAATAACAATTGTCGAATGTAGAATATAAAATACAGGATATAGAATAAAGAAGAATTTAGAGCGTGGAATTGAGAATATAGACTATAAATTATAGAGACATATAGTATAGAAGAACCTAGAACATAGAAGATACAATGCAGAATATAGAGTATAGAAGAATATGGAATATAGAAAATAGGAGAATGTAGAATATAATTATAGAAAAATATAGAATATGGAAAACTACAGAATACAGAGTATAGCAAAACATAGAGCATAAATTTAGAATATAGAAGATATAGGCTATAGAATACAGAAGATAGAAGAATAAAGAAAGCAG